>NC_061508.1:303665437-303817807 GCF_022539505.1 Lolium rigidum
TCCCGAACCTTCTTATTCTTCGAGTAGTGGGCCTTCAATAAACCCCGGGTACTATCTTAGGCAGGCCCATTTGGGATGCCTATGTCACACGGTCCTCCTCGGACTGTAACTTGGCGTAGAGGTCACCAATGGAGGACCCCACACCGGTGACATAGAGCCCAGGCAGCTCCAGGAACATAGCCTCTGCGAAAGCAGCCGACGGAGAGGAGAAAGGAGGTAGCCCTTCGATGTACACCACCGCCATGCGGCGCGCGGCTTCCATGTCGCCAGGCGGCATGAAAACCTCGAGCAGCGGCGGGACGGAGTCATCGTCGGACTCAACCTCCTCCTCGTCGTCTCCCAGAGGCTCGGGCGAGGGGATGGGCGCGGCGGGCGACTGGAGCATGGGGACGTCCCGTGGCAAGGGAGGGGAGGCAGGCGGCTGCGAGGACTCTCCAATCTCGAAAAGGATGCCGCGACGGCGCACCGGTGAGGAGGAGCGCGCGCGGCGAGATCCCGAGGAGAACGACAGAGGGGAGGGCAGCGCGGAGGGGTAGGGCGTTGCCCGGCGGCGAGGAGCTGCCGCGGCAGGGGGGCATCGCGGTGGTGGGAAAAAAGGTGGGCTGGGGGAACGGCATCGTGCAGTCGCGAAGACGGTGGCCGGAGCGACCACAGCCGCGGCAGCGAATGGGGTCACGGCAGGCGCGAACTTGGTGGCAGATGGAGAGGCAGCGGAAGCACCCGTCCAAGCTGAGGTTAGGGTTTTTGAACGGGGCGCGCGGTGTGGCAGGTGTGGGAGCAGGCGGGCATCGAGCGGCCTCCAAATAGGAGCGCAGGCGCGGCGTGGCTGGAGCATTGATCACGGTGGTGGCAGCTGGAGCCGGAGAAACGGGGGCGTTGGGCTCGAGGCCGGCATGGGCAGGCCGCGGAGCGCCGGCGTAGGGCGGTAGGGATGCAGAGCACGCGCTATCCTTGAAGAGGGAGGTGTCTCCTGACGGGACGTCGATCGAAGGGATGGGAGCTTCCTCATTTCGGGCGGGAGGCAGGGGCAGTAAACCCTTCCCACCAAACCCAATTGAGGATGCGGGAAGGCGGGACCAGACCGGAACGGAGCGGCGTCTACGTTTCGACCCAAAGCCGCTGACAAGCGGGCCACGATCGGGGTCCGCAGCCGCCAGCGTGGCCAGCGCCAGGGACCCATGAAACCCTAGCCCAAAGCGAGCGCAGTGCTTGCGGCCAGCCTGCAGGAGGAAGGCAGCGACGGCGGGGGAGGCGACGACGACGTGGAAGACGTCCTCCGCAGCAGCGGTGGCAGAGAGGGAGTCTGTAGCTCCACAGAAGAAGAAGGAGAGGATTCTCCCGATCGTTTCTTCTGTGAAACATGGCGAAGAGAAAGGGGTGGAGACCCAGATCTCGCCGGACACGACGGGGACGGTGGGTGAGAAGGAGAGGAAGGAGGAGAAGCGCGAGGAGATGTAGCTCTGGAAAACCTCACCTGGAGAGGCAACGACGGCGACACTGCTGCGAGACCTGACGGCGCCGCCGTCCCATGGCAGGGAAACCTCCGAGGAGCGGCCAAGGAGCAGCGCGGCAGACGTATGGGCAGGGGCTACGGTGGACTGGGGAGGGCTGTTTGTGGGAGGGCGGGGCTGGGAGGGGCTGTGGCCGCCGGCCGCCGGCCCTAGCTGGCTTGGGTGATTAAGCTGGTAGAACAAGCAGCAAATGAAAAATTTCAAGCTTCAAAAGGATAGAGAATGGGAGTGCCAATATGTCTAGTTTCATTGAACCTGCAATAAGTATTTAGAACCGGAGGGAGTACCATGGATCATATTATCCTTTACTCGATCGAGCACTTCTGGTATCGCCCTGTGTACGGGTGATCGATATCGATAGGTGACGGACTTTAGAATTTTGGTTGCATGAATCCTGAAATGTTACATTTTCGCTACCAGGGGGGATTAGTTACTCTAGACTCTCTTCCGCACAAATTTTCTTTACTATGTACTCTATTATCTGGATATTGGATACAACCCGATCTTCGAAGTCGTTGGTATCAATGGACTGTTTTTGGTTGGCGACCAACAACAAGATTTGGATAGAAAAAATAAGAGACCAAGTATCAGTTATGACAAGAGGTTTGAAGTCCTAAATTTCATCGGCTCATCCATCGAACGTTTGACAAACTCTCCTTGAACGTTTCAATGTCCATTTACAATAATATACAGCCCTAGTCACTAACGACCGCCGGCAGATGTTGCAAAAAATTAGCAGTCAGAGGAACTCAAAATTCCGTGTACCGAGGTCAGCTTGACTAGGGCCTGCATAACTAACTTTCATAGTTCAGATTCTTTTTCAACACTTGGTGTCAGATTGCATTTGTAAGAAGATGTAAGAAGATGTAGTAGTTGCTAAGGTAATATCTTTATTTCTTTTTAGATCATGAGTAGGTAATAAAAAAATTCCAGTGTGCTTTTGGATTAGGACATGCTCCTGATTCAGGCCAGGAGTTGTTCTCTGTTTGGATAGATAGGTTTAGTAATGAAGGAAAAAAAAGAGAGGATGATTACAGTAGGGATTCCTGCAGTTTTCTGGACAATATGGAAATCCAACAATGCGTCTTGCTTTGAGAATAAGAGAATCGGTGATTCCATTGTCCTGATTCACTTGTTTGGACATTGGTTAAACTCTTGGTCCACTTTGCAGCCTAAACAGGCAAACAGGGACGAGCTGGCTTGGGTGATTAAGCTGGTAGAACAAGCAGCAAATGAAAAATTTCAAGCTTCAAAAGGATAGAGAATGGGAGTGCCAAGACTGCCGGTGTGATCCTTCTGATGGGAAAGCAAATTTAATTCCGGGTTGCTGGAAGACGGAAGCTTGAGAGAAAAAACCTTTGACTGAATGTGTCTTTGCTGTTAACTGCCAACGTGCAGAGTTCCCTGTTGTTTGTATAAATTTCAGTTTTCGTTCTCTTATATTTTAAACATAAGGCCTCAGGCATGGCTTTATCTATATAAAGCTCCACATGGCAGAATCCACATAAGTTTGTTACAAGTTCAGCATATAGCAACCAAACAAAATCATGCATACAACCGAAAGACAGTTTCAGCACTACATAACACCATACAGTCCCACAGATGGATCGTGGGCAACTACAAGTGCTCAGGTCATCAGTCATGTATATAGTCATTTTATAGATAGCATCAGCAGGTTTGATGTTGCATAAGGCCCAGCATTGCGCCGCGAATGTAAACCAAATTAATCTCCGGTACGCGCCAGACAAACCATGAGATATAGCCAAGAATTCGCCTGCCCCCGATGGGCCAATAGCAGTTGAGTAATTCCTTTACCCCTTGCCCACATAAATTTAGCTAGCGGGTACCTAAAGAATATGCGATTATAGTACTCCCTCTCTCCACAAAGAGAACAGTTTGTCGGAGATAGCCCGTCTTGTACGTGTCACTTAGTTTCTCTGTAGCTATTATTTTGGTTTTGGATCTGAAAAACAGACTGCTCTGTAGTGACTTTCTTGGTTTCTATTAATAGAAACTGGAGAGGAAACTCTCTTTTTCGAAAAAAATGTACACACAACGTATTCTTCAGAAAATGTACCATGGATCATATTATCCTTTATTTGATCAGTACTTCTAGTATCACCGTGCGTATAGGTAATCGATAAAAGTATGATTGCATTTGCATCAATCCTAGGGAGAGTCAAGTATTGATCAGGAATTCTAGATATTCTGGATACAACCTAATTTTCTAAGTCATCGGTATCTATGGACTGGTTTTGGTTGGAGATCAAGTACCAGTTTCGTATCGAAACAAGAGACCAAGTATAAGTTGACAATGAGACGAGAGATCTGAAGTCGTAATCTCCATTGGCTCATTCATGACCGTGTAACTAACTCATCCTTGAACGTTTCAACATCCATTTACAATAACATGTAGGCATAGCCAGCTACCACCAGCTAAAGTGGCAAAAATAGAAAACAAAGGAGCTCAAAATTCCATGTACCGAGGTCAGCTTGACTAGCGCCTGCATAATTGACTTTCATAGTTCAGTTTTTTTCAACTATTGGTGTCAGATTGGAATTTTAAATAGGATGTTGAGCAATTTGCTAAGGTCATATATTTTAGATCATGATAAGTATTTTTTAAGAATTTGTTAAGGCAATCTAAACCTAGCACATTTAAATTATTTAAGTGAGGTATAAAGCGAAAAGTGTCGTTGGCTCCTAGCCTCTAGTGCTCCTGCTGTTTAAAAAAATCGAAAATCATACATATTTGTTTAAAAAAAATCTGAAAAAAAATCTGGACATAGTAAATGACGTAACCTACAAGCGTGTAAAAGTTTAATATGACATTCTTTATATTGTAGGCTACACACAAAAAAAAAGACAAAATATGTTGAAATTTGGAGATTGAAATATGCATACGCAGATCCACATGTTTGTTATTTTTGTGTAGTCCAGAATATTTTGTATTTGAAATTAAAATTAATGCAAGTTTGTGAGATAATTCATTGGCTACACCATGACTTTTTTTTCTAATTTTTTTTAAAACACATAAATGCGATTTTTTTTTAAAGTGGAACTATGGCACATTTTATTCGGCCCATACTTCACCTTAAAACACTAGGCCCAGAGAGGCGGAACAAAAGCCCATCTCAGCAGTGCCGGGCTAGTCACTAGGCCCAGAGAGGCGGAACAAAAGCCCATCTCAGGCGGAACAAAAGATCATGATAGGTTGTTTTAAGAATTTTTTAAGGCAATCTAAATCTAGCACATTTAAATTATTTAAGTGAGGTATAAAGCGAAAAGTGTCTTTGCCTCCTGGGAACAATGCTCCTGCTGTTTAAAAAAATCGAAAATCATACATATTTTGTTTTTGAAAACTCTAAAAATAAATCTGGACATAGTAATTGATGTAACCTACAAGCGTGTAAAATTTTAATATGAAATTCTTTATATTATAGGCTGCACAAAAAAAGACAAAATCTATTGAAATTTGGAGATTTGAAATATGCATACCCAGATCCACATGTATGTTATTTTTGTGTAGCCCAGAATATTTTGTATTTAAAATTAAAATTTTGCATGTTTATGAGATAATTTATTGGCTACACCATGAATTTATTCTATTCTTTTTGAAACACGTAAATGCGATTTTTTTTTGACGTGCGACTTTTATTTTTTGAAAATAGCAGGAGCATCTGGTGCGCCCAGGAGCTAAAAATCTCTGTCCGGTATAAAGAACTTTTAAAGTGGAATTATGGCACATTTTATTCGGCCCATACTTCACCAAAAAACACTCGGCCCAGAGAGATCCAACGAAAGCCCATTTAAGCAGTGCCGGGCTAGTCGCCCAACCACCACCAATCCAATTGGGCCACCCCGACCAGGTCTCCTTCCTTCCAGCCCCAATCCGAATCCCACACACACTACCACAGCGGAGAGGAGAGAGAAACTCGGAGAAGAGGAAGAAGCGGCTGCGGCGGCGAGGTCGATGTCGACGACGGCGGGGTACCTGGCGCGGCGCGCGGGGCAGAAGGAGCGGGTGCGGCTGCTCTACCGCCGCGCGCTCAAGGACACCCTCAACTGGGCCGTCCACCGCCACCTCTTCTACCAGGACGTGAGCGCCCCCTCCTAGCCCTCCCCCGATCTGCCCGCCCGCTCGCGGATCTGACCCCGTGTTCTTCTCCCGTGCAGGCGTCGGACCTCAGGGACAAGTTCGAGGCCAACAGGAATGTGGTAAGGCTGGCGATTCGCATCTCGCTCTCCCCCGTTTGAATTCGCGTCAGATGTGGATCCCCGCGGCGTTCTGATGGGTTTCCTGGTTGGGTGTGGCAGGAGAACCTGGACGTGATCGATAGGCTCATCGACGACGCGGAAGCGCGGCAGAGGAACTTCCAGCACCCGGATCCTTACATCGGTAAGCCTTGAAATGCTCGTTCCTGCTGTTGGTGCCTATATTGTGGATACCCAATGGTTGTTCCGATAGCCAGTTGAACGTCGAGTGTCTCACCATTTTGTCGGAAGTATTCCGAACACCCAGGGTGGGTATTACCGATGGGTTTGTATGGTTTACTGAAGTTGTGAGCTCAACCCTGCTTTGTTTTAATGATCGATTGCTTAGAGGTGTATGGCTACAGCTACCTGGAGGCTGATTAAGGGTGTGTTTGGTAGCCCGGGGCTACTCAGATTCTTCATCTCTGCTCAACTATGCTGACATTAGCTATGCTGAGTTAAGATTTTTGCCTTTGTTTGGTAGGCCGGGTGTGTTTAGAGTTTCTGAGTAGAGAAGCTGTTTGGTACTCATGTATGACTAGAGCCGGGCCATACAAAAATAAAAAGCAATCAGGTCCCTAAATACAAAACACAAAAGCAATCGGGTCCCTGTGGAGGCCATGGCGGCCGTGGCTGCAGATCGTCGACGGCGGCGCGAGGCCGTGGACGATGGGCGCGAGGCCGTGGAGGCGGCGCGAGGCTACGGCGGCGCACGAGGCCGTGGCTGGAGGTCGTCAACGGCGGCGCGAGGCCGTGGACGATGGGCGCGCGGCCGTGGATGGCGGCGCGAGGCCGTGGCGGCGCACGAGGCCGTGTCTGGAGGTTGTCGAGGGCGGCGCGGGGCCGTGGACGACGCTCGAGGGCGGCGCGAGGCCGCGCACGACGCGCGGGGCCGTGGACGGCGCTCGAGGGCGGCGCGAGGTCGTGGAGGCGGCGCGAGGCCGTGGACGACGCGCGGGGTCGTGGCGGCTGGACGCGAGGCCGTGGAGGCGGCGCGAGGCCGTGGCGGCGACGCGAGGCTGTGGCTGGTGGCGGAGTATGGAGCAGCGCAGGTGGAGGTGATGAGGAGGAGGCGGTCGTGGCTGGAGAGAGGAGATGCGGGCCGCGGGAGGGAATGGCGTGCGGGATGGGGGTCTGGGGGGACTCGGGCCACTGCTACAGTACTCTGCGGGATTAGCTCATCCCGGATGAGCAGCGAAGCTCGATTCGGGCTTCGCTCTTCATCCCGGCTCTGGGCAGTTTTTTGTATCCCTTCGGCAGTGTGGAGATGGGAAGAGCCGGTCTAGCAAACACCGGATCCCCTCAAAATCTTGGTTGGGAGGAGAGTTTCTGAGTAGCCCCGGGCTACCAAACACACCCTAAATGGCATTGCTACATACATGTCTCACTTAGTTCATCACCTTATCATGGTATTTACTTTTGCTGGTTTGTACAACAGCTTATTAGCTTTTAATAACAGAGGAGCAGCCTTCTCTCTAAGAAATAGTTCAGGTTATCTTAGGTTAGCACCCATCTTTGCTCGAGGTGTGAGCTGTGTTGCTAGTCACAACTAACTCTGTGGTCACATTATCTTCGTGTTTTGCTTGGTGTTAGGGCATCTCCAGCGGCGCGACGCATTTCGGACGCCCAAAAGTGGTCGCGAGCGTCCGTTTGCGTCGCCCCGCGGACATATTTTGTCCGCGCGGCCGTTTGTGTCTGGGTGTGCTCCCACCGGGGCGACCCATTTTTTGAATTGCAACATAGTTAAAAACTTTTAAAGTAGTACATATGAATGCATAAAAACTATACAAAGTAGATCTATAGTCCTAGACTACTTGCTTCCTTACGGGCCGTCACCGTCGTTGCGTCGCTCCGTCGCCTGCTTCTCCGCCGCCTCCCGCGGGTCCGCTATGGCTCGGTGCGCCGCCGCGTCCTCTTGCAGGCACTGCTCCAGCCTCGCGTTGGCGGCGTTGTCCTTCAGCGTCTCGAAAGACTCGACGATGGCCCTCTGCTCCGCCGCCCTCTCCTCCGGCGTAGGCGCATCAGGGTCATCGGAGGACCAAGATATCTCCGAGTCGGAGTCCTCTGCTGTAGGGCGGCCGCCAGCCTGCGCTGTTCCAGCTCGGCGTCGACCGCCGCATGGGCCGCCCGCTCCTCCTCTGCTTTCTTCTCCGCTTCAGCCAGGGCCGCGGCGTTCTTGACCGGGTGGAGGAGGTCGGTGCTGTCTTCGGAGTCGAACTCGTCGTCGGAGCTCGAGGCCGGGGGAGGTGGAGTGGGAGGTGAAGGTGGAGGTGGAGGCGCGGCAGCCTGGCCGCGTCCGGCGCTGCTCATGGCGGATCTGCTAGGGCTGAGCGGAAGCGGTGCTACGGCAGCGGCGGCTAGGGTTTTGTGGGGAGGAGATGAGATGCCCCTGTTTATATAGGTCGGAGGCAGGGCGACGGCCGCACCACGCGTGGCATCACCATTACTACGTGCACAGAGGTAGGCGACGGCCGCGCGGCACGCGAGGCATCGCCATTAACGCGTCCGCAGACTGCCGAATCGACGCCTCGGCGCCAGTACTGCAGGAGAAGACGCATCGACGCTGCATCACTGCCTGGTGGGCCAGACAAAATGTCCGCCAGACGCGAGCGGACACTTTCCGCGTCCGCCAGAGACGCATCCCAGGCGCATATTTGGGCCAGGTTTGCGTCTCTGCGGACGGCCCGGTCACTTTGCGTCGCCCCGCTGAAGGTGGTGCCAGACGCATTTCGGGTCACGGCGGACGAAAACGGTCGCTCAGCGACCATTTGCGTCGCGCCGCTGGAGATGCCCTTAACCTTCACTGTAAACATAACTTCTTCAAGCCAGAAATGTGCAGACTTGTTACACATTCATTTTAGGGGCAAATGTTATTCTACTTTGAGGCAAAATTCTGTTTACCATCAATTATTTCCTGAGAATAAAGGCCGTTTCAGCTTTATCGTACAGATCCAGATGGTGAGATGACATTTTCAGGAAAAAAAAAGGTTAAAACTGTTGTGGATACTTTTGCTTCATAATCGATAAATCGATGTGCTTAGGCCTTACATTAAATTGAGAAAAGTATCGGTAGTTTTGGAACGGTTATTTTCAATCTACGTATCATTTTCTTGTCGTCCTACCTGTAGCAAACTACTCATTTGCATCATGGGTCTATGCTTTCCTGTGATGGAGCACCTGTTTTTTTTTTTTTTTTTTTTTTTTTTTTTTGCGGGTAGAGCACCTGTTTTTGATGGAGTTGATTTTTGGTTTACTGGTTTGGCATGTTGTGATTCTTCTGATTGATGAGGCTAAGCAACGTATCCATCTCTGCAGTTCCATGGGCTCCCGGTGGCACTAAATTCACAAGGAACCCTCCTCCACCTGAAGGGGTAAGAACATATATCGAATGTGTTGTTGCTACAATTACTGTTTAACCATGCGATCGCATGCTTGCTGCTGCTGATGATGCAAATTTCATGATGTACGAATAAGAGTTTGGTAAATACCCCCAAGTGCATTTATGTGATGAATTAGTTGTTTCATTGTAGGGATGTAATACTGTTTCCCCTTTGGTTATGCAATGCATATGAAATGTTGCACCACTTTTTAAAATGGTAATATTGCCTTTGCAGATTGAGATTGTCTACAACTTTGGCAAAGAAGAACATTGAGCAGGAACCCTTCACTTGTGCGCAGAACCTGGGACCTCCAGAGTGCAAAGAACCTGCTTTCCCTTTTCCATGCAACCAAGTTGTTGTAATATTGTCAAGAACAAAATAAAATTACTCGCCTCCTTCCATGAGTTCCTTTTATCATGCATGTTGTATGACAACTATTTTGTGCTCATCAGCTAGTTCACCATGCACGAAGTGTTTGAATGCACAAACATTGATGTGATGCTACTCTGGTACCTGCAGTTGCCTTTCTGTATCAGCCCTGGATGGTCGATCAGCCCAAAATGGGGTGATACCAGACACATAATCTTTCCCGCTTCCTCCAAGAATTGTTCAAGGAATAGTTTCATTCACATAGAAAACAACAGTTCAAGGAACGTACTGTATATGCTTTTTTTTATACAGGAACAGCAAATGCTCTGCTTTTGCATTATAGAAAAGGGGATTTCACACTTTTGTTGCTCGCTAGACTTGCCACGATGAAGTTTTGCCTAGCAGCTGCCGATCAAGGTGGGAAACGGAAGCAAATGCTGTTTCGAAATCCTGGTTGCAGAGTCAGCACGTAGCGTCATCTGGGAGCCATCGCGCACAAAGCCTATCGGCCTTCCAGTTACTGTTCTAGAGCATCAGCCAGAAGAAGTATTTGATCTTGCCCTCGGCCCAAATGTGCCACTCGTGCTCCAGCTGAGGCTGCCTCAACCTGCCGAAGAACTGAACTGTTGTATGCCGAGCTTGCCGAATACTGCCTGTCGGCTGTGAAGTTCCAGACAACATCATCCCTGTCGTCCGTCAGCGGAACAGTCTGAATAGTGCTCCAAAGCGAGACGAACTGATCGACCTGAGTTTTGGTGTTGATTATCTGCAATCCTTGATTGTCAGGTTGGTCCTATCTTCCTCGCTGCGAGAGGCGCCAGCCGCCTGGGAGCATGTCCACTGAGACACTTAACATACCAGACCTTCGCGGTCTCGCCGTTCCCAAGCGAGATAGTGGTGCATGCCGTAGAGAGATCCTTGTGAGATTGATCGCTGAATCACGCTCTGTCCATCTGAACTACTCCCACTTGAGCCGCAGAGCCCTAGTGCATGTGTTGTTTAGTGACCTCTCAGGTTTGTAACAAAAACTCTCTGTCCATAAAAGATGTCTCAATTTTATCGAAATATTTATGTATCTATATACTAAATTAGATCTAGATATATTTAATTTTTCACAAATTTGAAACACCCTTTCATGGACGGAGGGAGTAGTATTAAAAAGATATGTTGCGCACTTCCTAATACATAAGTGGGAAACATTGAAAGCAACCAAAAGGTTTCGAGCTTCGACAATTAGCAGCAAATACTTAAATGGGCTAGTTGGGTAGTTCATATCGTTTCGTTTTGTTTGTTGAGGCTATTTCTCCTCTCATTGTGGTTTTCTTTTGTGATTTTATTTTCTTTAACTTCCAATGGAAATTTCTTTGACGTGTTGTAGTTCAACCTTGTCGAGTATACATCTTATATATTTGGAAGGCTATTATGTAAGTGAAGGACATCAACACACAATGAGTAGGAAGCAGCAAGCAAAAGATAGAGGATAGAAAGGGCAAAATGATGTCAGCATATAAAAGGCAATATGCTCAAGTGAGGAAGGAAATAATGAATGATGGCATAAAAGGTGAACAAGGATACCGAATAATAGTAAACTAATTACTCAATGCATGAAATAGCAGGACATAATGAGCAGGGATTTGGTTACCGGTCAGTAAATCTGGTTACCGCCCGGTAACCGAGTTTCCCGAGCACCCTCGGTAAATAGGCTAACCGAGCAAAAAATCCCGAATTTCTTTGAATTTGAATGCCTAATCACGTATAAAGAAACTGTATCTCTGAATAAAACTAAAGCGATGACAAAATTCAGTAATAATATGACAAAATGATGCTAAAAAAATAATCGAAGGGATCGAACTCACGACATCAAGGCGATGCACAAGAGAGCTAACTAAACGCCATCGAGGTACATACTCTAATGTGTTCAAACATAGCTTAAACGCGAATTAAGTGCTACGGACATAATTTGAATTCAAAATTTGATTTTTGAATTTTCTCGGTAACCGGTCGAGATTTCTCGGTTACCGCGGTAACCGGGAATCACGAGCCCCCTTGGGAATTTTTTCTATTCAGGAGCCAAAACCTTGATAATGAGTATCCCAAAGACATTTTTTCTACTATGGCACTAATTACGAATTAATGAGTATGTGTGATATTACGAATTAATGAATATGTGTGTTATCATGCACATGATACTAGCTTATGACAATGCATAGTATCATAAGATAGTATCATAGTATCATCATATTTAATGTTTTGTAAAATCTCAATGCAAATTTGTGTATATGATGTATTTGTCATTAAGTTTTCTAGTTTTACGTGTTATGATACAGTATCATATTATGATACCACATCCATCTCTCACCTCATTAATTGGTGCGCCACATCAGATTTTTTGTCAACATGACATGCATGATACTACTTATGATACTTTCATTGTGGCTAGTCTAAGGATCCAAAAAAATATTTGCGAAAGATCTAAGGATCCAAATTAATGACATCCAAAGAAAGAAAACCAATGAATACCCATGTTTCTATATAAACACTAGCATAAGGGAGATAGACTGATAGCAGAACAGAAGAGGAATATCAGGATCAAGAGGCTAACTACTACTCCTCATGGCGCTTATCAAGAACAACGCTCGGGCTATGTGCTTGGTACTAGTAGGTCTTGTTGTCATGGCTACCTCTTTCTTGCCCTCTCACGCAGGTACGTTTCTTTCTCTTATCTTCACTATTCAGTATTTTCATACACTTTGGATGATGCTAAATGGGTTGTGGTTGCTGTGATCGCTTGTGCGTAGATACGACGGACACGGTGATCTCGGAGTGTTTTCCCCTGAAAGACTGCACGATCCCTCTGTGCCGGAAAACCTGTGGATGGCGAGGATATGATAAGTCTCAAGGCAGCTGCGTATCATATAAAGAACCCTACTGCTGCTGCGCGCTGGGTCATCCAACGACACCGAGAGCTTGAATGTACTCTACAGCATCCCCACACCGCACTAGAAAACTCTTGCTTGCTAGGGGTGAATAAGTCTCTTCGACTTGATTAATTGCTGTAGCAGATTCAATAAAATGTACTGTACTAGCTGATTCATAAGTGTCAAGTGTGAACTGATCAGTTCTCTGTGAAAGTGTGGAGTATCTGATTGGTGTAGCAGATTCAATAAAATGTGCTAGCTGATTCATCAGGTGTGAACTTATAAGTGATCAATTCTCCGTACCTGGAGTGTCTCTCTTCTATATATGATTTCCCTGAATGAGGGAAGAACTCTACACACACCATGCACATAAGAACCAGTCTGAATATGTTTCATTGAATGAGAAAATTAGCTGACACTTATACGAGTCCAATGAATAACCCATGGAATCACCTAATCCAGCCTTAAACATATTTTTTTGCAAGTGATAATATTTCACACAAGTAATTCTCTACTTTGAAGAAACGAGGATAGACCATCACAAGCGCAATCTCTCTCTCCCGCCTCCGAGAAGTCAATTTTTTTTAATGTTTAACCAAATATTCATAAAAATATCAATATATACAAAATGTTAGAGAAGGAGACGGACACGGCGTCCACGCCGACTTGGAGTAGACTCCAAGACTCCTAGCTACATACAGACATGTATTTGAATTGTAATTGCCTTGTACTTGTATCTCTTTGGCATATAAATATATGAGGGGGGAGGCCGTGACTTTGATCACGTAGCCTCAAGTTCTATTCGGCTTTCATGGTATCAGAGCACCAGCCGATCCTACCCCCCTCTAAACCCTAGAATTTTTGAAACCCTACCCCCCTACCCCGCCGTCACGATGACTCCCGACGAGATCACCAAGCTCGAAGCCGAGCTGAAGCAGCGCGAATCCCTCCTTCAGACGAGTCAAGAAGAGCTCGACCGTCGTGATGCCGAGATGGGCAAGGTCGTCGACAGCAACCCTACCCCCCAAAACCCCTCCACCTATGTCTCCTCCATCAAGACCATCGTCGCCATCACCCTTGATCTGCAGGATGATGGCGTGTATTTCACACGTTCGTTGGGCAACCCCAAGAGGAAGGTATGATGAGCACAGCAGCAAGTTTTCCCTCAGAAAGAAACCAAGGTTTATCGAACCAGGAGGAGCCAAGAAGCACGTTGAAGGTTGATGGCGGCGGGATGTAGTGCGGCGCAACACCGGAGATTCCGGCGCCAACGTGGAACCCGCACAACACAACCAAAGTACTTTGCCCCAACGAAACAGTGAGGTTGTCAATCTCACCGGCTTGCTGTAACAAAGGATTAACCGTATTGTGTGGAAGATGATTGTTTGCAGAGAAAACAGTAAAAACAAGTATTGCAAGTAGATTGTATTTCAAGAAAGAGAATTGGACCGGGGTCCACAGTTCACTAGAGGTGTCTCTCCCATAAGACGAACAGCATGTTGGGTGAACAAATTACAGCTGGGCAATTGACAAATAAAGAGAGCATGACAATGCACATACATATCATGATGAGTATAGTGAGATTTAATTGGGCATTACGACAAAGTACATAGACCGCCATCCAACTGCATCTATGCCTAAAAAGTCCACCTTCAGGTTATCATCCGAACCCCTCCAGTATTAAGTTGCAAAGCAACAGACAATTGCATTAAGTATGGTGCGTAATGTAATCAACAACTACATCCTTAGACATAGCATCAATGTTTTATCCCTAGTGGCAACAGCACAACACAACCTTAAGTATGTCTTGCATAAGAGTTAACTCATAAAGCAATAATTCAAAGTAAAGGTATTGAAGCAACACAAAAGAAGATTAAGTTTCAGCGGTTGCTTTCAACTTGTAACATGTATATCTCATGGATATTGTCAACATAGAGTAATATAATAAGTGCAATAAGCAAGTATGTAGGAATCAATGCACAGTTCACACAAGTGTTTGCTTCTTGAGGTAGAGAGAAATAGGTGAACTGACTCAACATTGAAAGTAAAAGAATGGTCCTCATAGAGGAAAAACATCGATTGCTATATTTGTGCTAGAGCTTTGATTTTGAAAACATGAAACAATTTTGTCAACGGTAGTAATAAAGCATATGCATCATGTAAATTATATCTTATAAGTTGCAAGCCTCATGCATAGTGTACTAATAGTGCTCGCACCTTGTCCTAATTAGCTTGGACTACCCGGATTATCACCGCAATACATATGCTTTAACCAAGTTTCACAAAGGGGTACCTCTATGCCGCCTGTACAAAGGTCTAAGGAGAAAGCTCGCATTTGGATTTCTCGCTTTTGATTATTCTCAACTTAGACATCCATACCGGGACAACATAGACAACAGATAATGGACTCCTCTTTTAATGCTTTAAGCATTTGACAACAATTAATTCTTTTCTCATTAGAGATTTGAGGATATTTGTCCAAAACTGAAACTTCCACCATGAATCATGGCTTTAGTTAGCGGCCCAATGTTCTTCTCTCACAATATGCATGCTCAAACCATTCAACTCAGTGTAGATCGCCCTTACTTCGGACAAGACGAACATGCATAGCAACTCACATGAAATTCAACAATGAGTTGATGGCGTTCCCCAGTAAACATGGTTATCGCACAACAAGCAACTTAATAAGAGATAAAGTGCATAATTACATATTCAATACTACAATAGTTTTTAAGGCTATTTTGTCCCATGAGCTATATATTGCAAAGGTGAATGATGGAATTTTAAAGGTAGCACTCAAGCAATTTACTTTGGAATGGCGGGAAAATACCATGTAGTATAGGTAGGTATGGTGGACACAAATGGCATAGTGGTTGGCTCAAGTATTTTGGATGCATGAGAAGTATTCCCTCTCGATACAAGGTTTAGGCTAGCAAGGTTATTTGAAACAAACACAAGGATGAACCGGTGCAGCAAAACTCACATAAAAGACATATTGAAAGCATTATAAGACCCTACACCGTCTTCCTTGTTGTTCAAACTCAATACTAGAAATTATCTAGACCTTAGAGAAACCAAATATGCAAACCAAATTTTAGCATGCTCTATGTGTTTCTTCATTAATGGGTGCAAAGCATATGATGCAAGAGCTTAAACATGAGCACAACAATTGCCAAGTATCACATTACCCAAGACATTTATAGCAATTACTACATGTATCATTTTCCAATTCCAACCATATAACAATTTAACGAAGGAGAAACTTCGCCATGAATACTATGAGTAGAAACCAAGGACATATTTGTCCATATGCTACAGCGGAGCGTGTATCTCTCCCATAAAGTGAATGCTAGGATCCATTTTATTCAAACAAAACAAAAACAAAAACAAACCGACGCTCCAAGAAAAAGCACATAAGATGTGGCCGAATAAAAATATAGTTTCAGGGGAGGAACCTGATAATTTGTTGATGAAGAAGGAGATGCCTTGGGCATCCCCAAGCTTAGACGCTTGAGTCTTCTTGATATATGCAGGGGTGAACCACCGGGTGCATCCCCAAGCTTAGAGCTTTCACTCTCCTTGATCATGTTGCATCATACTCCTCTCTTGATCCTTGAAAACTTCCTCCACACCAAACTCGAAACAACTCATTAGAGGGTTAGTGCACAATATAAATTGACATATTCAGAGGTGACACAATCATTCTTAACACTTCTGGACATTGCATAATGCTACTGGACATTAGTGGATCAAAGAAATTCATCCAACATAGCGAAAGAGGCAATGCGAAATAAAAGGCAGAATCTGTCAAAACAGAACAGTTCGTATTGACGAATTTTAAAATGGCACCAGACTTGCTCAAATGAAAATGCTAAAATTGAATGAAAATTGCGTACATATCTGAGGATCATGCACGTAAATTGGCATAATTTTCTGAGCTTCCTGCAGGGCAGTGGGCTCAGATTCGTGACAGCAAAGAAATCTGGAACTGCGCAGTAATCCAAATCTAGTACTTACTTTTCTATCAACGGCTTAACTTGGCACAACAAAACTCAAAACTAAGATAAGGAGAGGTTGCTACAGTAGTAAACAACTTCCAAGACACAAAATAAAAACAAAGTACTGTAGGTAAAAACATGGGTTGTCTCCCATAAGCGCTTTCTTTAACGCCTTTCAGCTAGGCGCAGAAAGTGTATATCAAGTATTATCGAAGGGTGGTGCGTCAACCTTATCATTCAAGGAAGAGGATTCTTCAACAGAATTTACCTTCTTACCTTGTGGAGCTCTTTCCGTGTGCCATTCAGAGTAATTAATCATCATATTATCAAGAAGCTTTGTTGCTTCACCAAGAGTGATGGACATAAAGGTACCTCCAAGCAGCTGAATCCAATAAATTCCGCGAAGAAAAATTTAGTCCCGCATAGAAGGTTTGGATGATCATCCAAGTAGTCAGTCCATGGGTTGGGCAATTTTTAACCGGAGATTTCATTCTTTCCCAAGCTTGAGCAACATGTTCAGTATCTAATTGTTTAAAATTCATTATGCTACTCCTCAAAGATATAATTTTAGCAGGGGGATAATATCTACCAATAAAAGCATCCTTGCATTTAGTCCATGAATCAATACTATTCTTAGGCAGAGATAGCAACCAATCTTTAGCTCTTCCTCTTAATGAGAAAGGGAACAATTTTAGTTTAATAATATCACCATCTACATCTTTATACTTTTGCATTTCACATAGTTCAACAAAATTATTAAGATGGGCAGCAGCATCATCAGAACTAACACCAGAAAATTGATTGTTCATGACAAGATTCAGTAAAGCAGGTTTAATTTCAAAGAATTCTGCTGTAGTAGCAGATGGAGCAATAGGTGTGCATAAGAAATCATTATTATTTGTGGTTGTGAAGTCACACAACTTAGTATTTTCAGGGGTAGCCATTTTAGCAATAGTAAATAAAGCAAACTAGATAAAGTAAATGCAAGTAAACTAATTTTTTTGTGTTTTCGATATAGCAAACAAGATAGCAAATAAAGTAAAACTAGCAACTAATTTTTTTGTGTTTTGATTTAGTGCAGCAAACAAAGTAGTAAATAAAACTAAGCAAGACAAAAACAAAGTAAAGAGATTGAGAAGTGGAGACTCCCCTTGCAGCGTGTCTTGATCTCCCCGGCAACGGCGCCGTAAAATATGCTTGATGGCGTGTATTTCACACGTTCGTTGGGCAACCCCAAGAGGAAGGTATGATGAGCACAGCAGCAAGTTTTCCCTCGGAAAGAAACCAAGGTTTATCGAACCAGGAGGAGCCAAGAAGCACGTTGAAGGTTGATGGCGGCGGGATGTAGTGCGGCGCAACACCGGAGATTCCGGCGCCAACGTGGAACCCGCACAACACAACCAAAGTACTTTGCCCCAACGAAACAGGTGAGGTTGTCAATCTCACCGGCTTGCTGTAACAAAGGATTAACCGTATTGTGTGGAAGATGATTGTTTGCGAGAGAAAACAAGTAAAAACAAGTATTGCAGTAGATTGTATTTCAAGTATAGAGAATTGGACCGGGGTCCACAGCTCACTAGAGGTGTCTCTCCCATAAGACGAACAAGCATGTTGGGTGAACAAATTACAGCTTGGGCAATTGACAAATAAAGAGAGCATGACAATGCACATACATATCATGATGAGTATAGTGAGATTTAATTGGGCATTACGACAAAGTACATAGACCGCCATCCAACCGCATCTATGCCTAAAAAGTCCACCTTCGGTGATCATCCGAACCCCTCCAGTATTAAGTTGCAAAGCAACGGACAATTGAATTAAGTATGGTGCGTAATGTAATCAACAACTACATCCTTAGACATAGCATCAATGTTTTATCCCTAGTGGCAACAAGCACAACACAACCTTAGGGGTTTCGTCACTCCCCAGGTGTCAATGCAGGCATGAACCCACTATCGAGCATAAGTACTCCCTCTTGGAGTTAAAAGCATCTACTTGGCCGAGCATCTACTAGAAACGGAGAGCATGCAAGATCATAAACAACACATAAGCATAACTTTGATAATCAACATAACAAGTATTCTCTATTCATCGGATCCCAACAAACGCAACATATAGAATTACATATAGATGATCTTGATCATGATAGGCAGCTCACAAGATCCGACAATGATAGCACAATGGGGAGAAGACAACCATCTAGCTACCGCTATGGACCCATAGTCCAGGGGTAGACTACTCACTCATCACTCCGGAGGCGACCATGGCGGTGTAGAGTCCTCCGGGAGATGATTCCCCTCTCCGGCGAGGTGCCGGAGGCGATCTCCAGGATCCCCCGAGATGGGATCGGCGGCGACAGCCGTCTCGCAAGGTTTTCCGTATCGTGGCTCTCGGTACTGGAAGTTTCGTCACGGAGGCTTTAAGTAGGCGGAAGGGCAAGTCGAGAGGCGGCACGGGGGCCCGCACCATAGGCCGGCGCGGCCAGGGGTGGGGCCGCGCCGCCCTAGGGTTTGGCCACCCCGTGGCCCCTCTTCGTCTCATCTTCGGACTTCGGAAGCTTCGTGAGAAAATAGGCCTCCGGGCTTTTATTTCGTCCAATTCCGAGAATATTTCTTTACTAGGATTTCGAAACCAAAAACAGCAGAAAACAAGAATCGACACTTCGGCATCTTGTTAATAGGTTAGTTCCAGAAAATGCACGAATATGACATAAAGTGTGCATAAAACATGTAGATAACATCAATAATGTGGCATGGAACACAAGAAATTATCGATACGTTGGAGACGTATCACAGGACTCCAACTACATCAAGTGGCGCGAGCTCTTCCTCGTCGCCGTCGACCGCTATGGTCTCACCAGCCACGTCACCGGCAACACCAAGCCATGCCTTTGGACACCTCCCCCACCTCTGACTGGGCGCGTGATGACTTCACCGTCCTCTCCTGGATATATGGATCAATCTCACCCGAGCTCTTCGGCATCGTCATATCCCTTGGCTCGACGGCGTGACAGATCTGGGACTCCATCGCCAACCTCTTCCACAAAAACAAGAAAAGCCGCGCCCTCGCCCTCGACGCGGAATTCCGCAACACGCCACAAGGCGACATGAGTGTCCATGATTATTGCGCCAAGCTAAAGTCTCTTGCCGATGCTCTCGGTGATGTTGGTGAGAAGATCTTGGATGACACCCTCGTCCTCACGGTTCTACGCGGTCTCAACGAGCAGTACATCCATCTTCGCTCTTTCCTTCCCTACCAGGTGTTGTTCCCCACATTCCTGCAGACGCACTCCGCTGGTTCTCGAGGAGACGCAAAAGAAGACTGATGCCAAGCACGCGGCATCTACCGCCCTCTGGGCCAGCGGCAACAACGTGCTTCCCAACGGCGGCAACATACCGCACGCCGGGGGCGCCCCTCCTCCTGCCGGCCATGGCGGTGGTCCTCCTTATCCGCGCCCTCCTCCGTCCTTCTAGCCCGTCGTCTTCAACAACCCTGGTCGGGGTGGTGGCAACGGAGGCTGTCGTGGACGTGGCGGCAGTCGCGGCCACGGTCGTGACAGCAACAGTCCTTGGATGTTCAATCCATGGACCGGCCTCCCGACGCACGCTCATGAACTACCGCAGCAGCAGCCTGCGATGCCCTCCTCGTGGCAGCCCCGTTGGCGCACCCCGCCCCCCAGCGTCTTGGGGCCTCGACTAGCTCTACCACCGTACTAGGCCTACACCACCACAGGCTACCCACAGCCCTCCAGCAACATGATGATCACCCACCAGCCGCAGCAGCAACAACAGATCGACCCAGTCCTTCTCCAACTCTCCAGAACATGCAGCTCCCTGGCGGCCAGGAGTGGGTCATGGACTCCGGAGCCTCATCTCACATGGCATCCGATCATGGTATTCCCTTTTCAGCACATAAAATCATAGTAGGCAATGGTGCTTCTCTTCCTTTCATACATACCGGCTCTCACACATTTGCCCTCAATTCTAAAAATATCTTTCTTCTTCATATTCTAGTTGTTCCACACATTATCAAAAATCTTATTTCTATTCTCCAGTTTACTATCGAAAATCTTTGCTCCATCGAATTTGACCCCTTTGGTTTCTCTGTGAAGGATCTTCTTACCAAGATCGTGATTCTTGTATGCAATAGTCCCGGTCCTCTCTACTCCCTCTGCCACCCACCAGAAGCCCAAACTCTACTTGCCACTTCATCCATCGAGCTTTGGCATCGTCGCCTTGGACACCCCGACCATCCCACCATGCAACATCTTCATCAACAACAACATATTCCTAGCAATAAACCTCTATCGTCTTTATGTCATGCTTGTCAATTAGGTCGTCATATTAGGCTACCCTTTTACTCTTCTGATTCCTATAGTATTAAACCTTTTCAATTAGTACATTGTGATTTGTGGACATCACTGATTTCTTGGTTATGCTTATTATCTTATTATTCTGGATGATTATACACATTACTTTTGGACCTTTCCACTTTGCAAAAAATCTGATGTTTATGCAACCTTCACCGACTTTCATGCCTATGTCCACACCCAATTCAACCTCTCCATTCTTGCTATTCAATGTGATAATGGCCGCGAATATGATAATAATAAAGTAAACTCTTTCTTCACCCAACAAGGCACACTCTTCCTATTTTCTTGTCCACACACCTCGCAGTAAAACGGCAAGGCCGAACGTGCTATTCGCACCACCAACATTGTCACCCGCACTCTTTTATTCCAAGCTTCGATGCCTCCCTCTCTTTGGGCCGAGGCACTACATACTGCGACCTTTCTCATTAATATTAGACCAACAAAAGCTACCTCCCTTTCCACACCATATGAGCGTCTTCTAGGTACTACGCCACCTTATCACACCTTACGTGTCTTCGGCTGTCGTTTATGCTACCCAAATATTACTTCCATTTCACCTAACAAACTCTCTCATCGATCTACCAAATGTGTCTTCCTTGGATATCCGTCTCGTCACAAAGAGTATCGGTGCCTCGATCTAACCTCTCATCGCATCATTGTCTCCTAACACGTCATCTTTGATGAACATTCTTTTCCCTATGCTCCTGCCGTCTCGCCGACACCTCCTGCATCCACTTCTCCTAAACTTTTTGATCCACCAGTTCCTCCCTCTCTCACGGAAGGGGTCGGCGTTAAACATATAGTTAGATATATACGGAAGGGGTGTATGCAAAAAAGTCCCATTAAAAAATAATTTCTATTTTAAACAATATGAAAAAGACAATTTTCTAACAGTAAATGGTAGTAAAATAGTATTACAATAGTGTATCCTTTTGTCAACAATTTGTTTTTTGGTATTTCCAAAAATATAAAGTATTTTTTGCTGAGACTTTTTTACATATACTTCTCATGTATATATCTATCTACATATTTAAAGCCATAATTTTTGAAAACATAAAAGTGTGAGATTTTGAAATTTTCAAAAAACTGATAGTGAAGAGAGCACATCCCTGTCAGAAAAATAGATACATGCAGATATATGGTAAAACGTTTTTTGTACGGTTCAGTTTTACCGTTTGTAAGAGCATCTCCAACCGTGTCCCCCTAAAGCATCCGCCAGAGGGATTTGGGGTACGTCGGAGAAAAAAACGTTCCCAGCCGCGTGCCCTAAAGCCTCCTTTTGTCCGGCGCGGCCAATACGGTGTCCGGCACCCCGAGCCCGTCCTCGGTACACAGGGGACGCTCGGGGGACGCCGGATACAGCAAAAAGCGAGGCGGGCTTCCACCAGTCGGCGACTATTTCCATAACTGTTGGTTCGCGCCTTTTATTTCTCGTCGCACCTTCCCTTCCGCGCCTCCCACCTCTCCTCCGCCATTGGATTTGCCGGCCGTTTCGACGGCTGATCTCTTCTGAGAGTCGGCACCGTCGTCGCGGCTGGCTCTCTTGTTGGCCTTTTCGTCGCCGCCGCTTCGCCAGCGCGTCCCAGAACGCGGGGTCAAATCCACCTCACCTCCGCGCACACAAGGTGTTTGACGACTTGTTAGGTAGGCGCGTTTGGCTTCTGTTCGTTGCTTCGTCTGCGGCGGCGCAATTTTAACCATTAATTTTGCTTCAGACATGGATAACGACGACGAGTTGCTTGTCCAACTACTGGAGGATGAGCAAGCCTTCGACGACGATATCCAGGAGCATTTGTTGATCATCGCGTCCCTCCGGGGCATGGTTGACGCCGAGGCGGGGAAGCTGAAGAGGCCGCGCCACGGAGGATCAAAGCCGGGGAGAAATAAGTCGAAGCCCCGGCAGAGGATGGAGGGGCACACCATGCTGCACAACGACTACTTCGCAGATGAGGCAACACATGCTGACAATTTTCGGCGCCGGTATTGGATGAGCAAGGGTTTGTTCATGAATATCCTCCACGGCGTTCGTGAGTTCGACCCGTACTTCAAGCTCAAGCACGATGCTGTAGACGTTGTCGGGTTCTCGTCGATTCAGAAGTGCATCGCCGCCATGCGAATGCTTGCATACGGAGCACCTGCTGATACACAGGACGACTACCTTTGCATGAGTGAGTCTACTGCCATTGAGTGCATGTACAAGTTTTGCCGAGCTGTAGTAGGACATTTTGGCAAATACTACTTAAGAGAGCCAACTGAAGAAGAGACTACAATGATCATGGCGCAAAATACTGCCGGAGGATTCCCTGGAATACCTAGAAGCATCGATTGCATGCACTGGGCATGGAAGAACTGCCCGTTTGCCTGGCAAAGTATATACAAAGGGCGTCATGGATATTGTAGTGTGGTGCTTGAAGCTGTGGCAGATTATGACATGTGGATTTGGCATTCTTTTTTTGGTATGGCGGGATCACACAATGAAATCAACTTGTTGCAGCAGTCTCCGGTGTTCAGTAAACTAGTGGAAGAGCATGCTCCACCATGCAACTATGAGATCAATGGCCACCAATATACCAAAGGCTATTACCTAGCCGATGGTATATATTAAAAATGGGTCACTTTTGTTAAAACAATCTTGGCTCCATCAGGTTAGAAGAATTCCCACTTTGTTTTGCGACAGGAGGCTTGCAGGAAGGATGTCGAGCGGTCATTTCGTGTGCTTCAAGCTCAATTTGCAATTGTCCGATACCCTGCTCTAAGCTGGTCTCACGACCAAATGTGGGAGGTGATGCAGGATATCATGCACAACATGATCATCGAGGATGACCGCAAGAATCAGCCAGGACACATGTTGGTCCCTATAAGTGTCAGAGCCCTCTTGCGGAAGTTGATCATGAGTTGCCTGCAAATTTTGTTGATTTCCTCACTATGCACGCAGAGATCCGTGACAGCAATGTTCACGAGCAAATTCAAGATGATCTCGTCGAGCATATGTGGAGGATCAAAGTATTATCAGCAAATGCCGCGGCACCTTAATCTAGCCTCAGTTATTATATTTGTTTAGTTGTTTTATTGTTTGTTATATTTTAATTTAAAAACAATCTCAACAAATATATTTATTTATATGCTATATTTAATATAAACGGTTGTGTTTTCGAAAATCCTGTTAAAAAAATTGGAGGCAGCGTTTAAGGACGTGGCTGGGGAGCGACGTTCTCCAAATATGACAAGAAGAAAACATATTTCCCAAACACTCGGTCTGGTGGTGTTTTAGGACGCTTTGGGGACGCGCTGGAGATGCTAGTAAGCAGAACTCACCTACTTGCAATCTTGCATTGAACTCATCTCATTAGTACGCTCTTAAAGATGGCAGGTCGCCGACCGCGCATTAAAATGACACTTACTATCAGCCTATCAGGACAGTTCACCGACGGTGTCCTGCGCAATTTTCGTGGCCCAAAGTTCACAAGACCTTGGCGACAACAAATAGCGGCACACAACTGAAACCAGGCAGATCAGTCCATCAAGCCATGCCAGACCTGCTGCTGCTCCTCCTCCTCCTCCTCCCCTTGATTCCCCTGGTCGCCGTCGTTCTCCATGCATCGCCGATCAAGGCCACCCTCGGGAGCGTCAAGTCTGTTCTAGCATCGGTGCTCTCCGCCGTCTGGAAGCCGCAACCAGCTATCATCCTCGTCACAGACCTCGCGACGGCGCACCGCCTTCTCGTGCGCGGCGCCAGCGCCAGCTCCGGCTCCGGCTCCTTCTCGAACCTCCCACCATCCATCTCTCCCAGCGCCATCCTCTCACGTCGTCGGCACCAAAACATCACCTCGGCGCCCTACGGCCACTACTGGCGCGCGATGCGTCACAACCTGACGTCGGGGATCCTCCACCCGGCGCGGCTCCACCGGTACGCGGCGGCGCGTCGCCGCGCGGTCCGTGGCCTCGTCTACGACCTCGCCGAGCAGCGCCGCATGTCCGGTGCGGTCCAGGCGGGCAAGAGCATCCACTACGCCATGTTCAGCCTGGTTGCTTCCATGTGTTTCGGGGACGGCCTCGACGGAGGCCGCGTCCGTGCCATGGCCGACGAGCAGAGAGACCTCGTCAAGTCCCTGGATGCGGCCCTCGTGTTCGCCGACGCCAAGTTCCTGGCAGTCACCAGGCTTATATATCGTAAGCAGTGGAAAAAGCTGGCCGCCGTGAGGCAGAAGCAGGAGGAGACGTTCCTACCGCTCATCGATTCGCGTCGGGGGCGGGGCCAGTCTAGCGAGCCGCCAGCGTACGTAGACACGCTCATCGACCTCGAGGTCCCGGACGACGGCGGCCCAGCACTCGCGTCCAACGCAAGGCGCCGGCGAAGGCTCTCCGACGGCGAGCTCGTGGGCATGTGCTCCGAGTTCCTCGGTGCCGGAACTGAAACCACAGCATCTGCGCTGCAGTGGACCATGGCAAACTTGGTGAAGCGCCCACACTTGCAGGAGGCCGTCCGGAGGGAGATCGATGCCGCCGTGGCTGCAGACGCCGAGGAAGTCGGCGAGGATGCTCTCGGCAAGCTCGAGTACCTCAACGCTGTGATCATGGAGGCGCTCCGGCTGCATCCTCCCACGTCCTGGGTCTTCAGGCAGGTGATGGAAGAGGACCATGTAGTCCACAACGGCCAGCGTGTTCCGGCGGGCACTAAGGTCTTCTTCCAGCTGGGAGCGCTTGCGCGAGACAGCGCAGCCTGGGATGACCCCGATGAGTTCAAGCCAGAGCGGTTCCTCGCCTGCAACAAAGGTGAGGAACTCGTCCTCGCAGCAGCGGGAGGCGGTGACATCAAAATGATGCCTTTCGGTGGTGGCCGAAGGATGTGCCCTGCCAGGGACATTGCCATGCTCCACATACGCTACTTTGCGGCCAACCTCGTGAGAGAGTTCCACTGGAGGGAGGCAGAGGGCGACCTCGCTGTCGATCTCCAGCCGCAGGTGAAGGAGATATGCCCTAGAGGCAATAATAAAGTGGTTATTATTTATATCTTTATGTTTATGATAAATGTTTATATATCATGCTAGAATTGTATTAACCGAAACATTAGTACATGTGTGATATGTAGACAAACAAGAAGTCCCTAGTATGCCTCTTAAACTAGCTTGTTGATTAATGGATGATTAGTTTCATAATCATGAACATTGGATGTTATTAATAACAAGGTTATATCATTGTATGAATGATATAATGGACACACCCAATTAAGCGTAGCATAAGATCTCGTCATTAAGTTATTTGCTATAAGCTTTCGATACATAGTTACCTAGTCCTTATAACCATGAGATCATGTAAATCACTTATACCGGAAAGGTACTTTGATTACACCAAACACCACTGCGTAAATGGGTGGCTATAAAGGTGGGATTAAGTATCCGGAAAGTATGAGTTGAGGCATATGGATCAACAGTGGGATTTGTCCATCCCGATGACGGATAGATATACTCCGGGCCCTCTCGGTGGAATGTCGTCTAATGTCTTGCAAGCATATGAATGAGTTCATAAGAGACCACATACCACGGTACGAGTAAAGAGTACTTGTCGGGAGACGAGGTTGAACAAGGTATAGAGTGATACCGAAGATCAAACCTCGGACAAGTAAAATATCGCGAGACAAAGGGAATTGGTAATATATGTGAATGGTTCATTCGATCACTAAAGTCATCGTTGAATATGTGGGAGCCATTATGGATCTCCAGATCCCGCTATTGGTTATTGGTCGGAGTAAGTACTCAACCATGTCCGCATAGTTCTCGAACCGTAGGGTGACACACTTAAAGTTGGATGTTGAAATGGTAGTTCTTGAATATGGAATGGAGTTGGAATATTTGTTCTAAGTCCCGGATATGATCCCGGACATCACGAGGAGTTCCGGAATGGTCCGGAGAATAAGATTCATATATAGGATGTCATTTTATGTGAAATAAAATGTCGCGGAAGGTTCTATGGAAGGTTCTAGAAGGTTCTAGAAAAGTCCGGAAGAAACCACCAAGGAAGGTGGAGTCCACATGGGACTCCACCACCATGGCCGGCCAGCCCTAGATGGGGTGGAGTCCCAAGTGGACTCCACCATAGGGGGCCGGCCACCCCCCCCCCCCACATGGGAGGTGGAAATCCCACCCTTTGGGTGGGAGTCCTAGTTGGGCTAGGTTTCCCCTCTTATGGAAGGTTTTGGTTTCGGGTCTTATTCGAAGACTTGGACACCAACACTTGGGATCCACCTATATAATGAGGGGCCAAGGGAGGGGGCCGGCCACCCCAAGACCACAAGCTGGCCGCCCCCATAGAGTGGCCGGCCACCCCTCCCAAACCCTAGCCAAGCTCCTCTCCTCCATATTGCCCGCATAGCTTAGCGAAGCTCCGCCGGACTTCTTCACCGCCACCGACACCACGCCGTCGTGCTGTCGGATTCAAGAGGAGCTACTACTTCCGCTGCCCGCCGGAACAGGGAGGTGGACGTCGTCTTCATCAACAACCGAACGTGTGACCGAGTACGGAGGTGCTGCCCGTTCGTGGCGCCGGAACCGATCGTGATCAAGATCTTCTACGCGCTTTTGCAAGCGGCAAGTGAACGTCTACCGCAGCAACAAGAGCCTCCTCTTGTAGGCTTTGGAATCTCTTCAAGGGTGAGACTCGATACCCCCTCGTTGCTACCGTCTTCTAGATTGCATCTTGGCTTGGATTGCGTGTTCGCGGTAGGAAATTTTTTGTTTTCTATGCAACGTTGTCCTACAGTGGTATCAGAGCCGTGTCTATGCATAGATGGTTGCACGAGTAGAACACAATGGTTTGTGGGCGTTGATGCTCTTGTTATCTTTAGTTGAGTACTTTGCATCTTTATGGCATAGTGGGATGAAGCGGCTCGGACTAACTTTACATGACCGCGTTCATGAGACTTGTTCCTCGTTCGACATGCAACTTGTATTGCATAAGAGGCTTTGCGGGTGTCCGTCTCTCCTACTATAGTAAAGATTCAATTTACTCTTCTATTGACAACATTAGTATCAACGTTGTGGTTCATGTTCGTAGGTAGATTAGATCTATATCGAAAACCCTAAACCACGTAAAATATGCAAACCAAATTAGAGAGCGTCTAACTTGTTTTTGCAGGGTTTGGTGATGTGATATGGCCATAATGTGATGATGAATATGTATGAGATGATCATTATTGTATTGTGGCAACCGGCAGGAGCCTTATGGTTGTCTTTAAATTTCATGTTGAGTAGTATTTCAAAGTAGTTGTAATAGTTGCTACATGGAGGACAATCATGAAGACGGCGCCATTGACCTTGGTGCTTCGCCGACGATGATGGAGATCATGCCCGAAGATGATGGAGATCATGTCCGTGCTTTGGAGATGAAGATCAAAGGCGCAAAGACAAAAGGGCCATATCATATCACATATGAACTGCATGTGATGTTAATCCTTTTATGCATCTTATTTTGCTTAGATCGCGACGGTAGCATTATAAGATGATCCCTCACTAAAATCTCAAGATAATAAAGTGTTCATCCTTAGTAGCACCGTTATCAAGTCTTATCGTTTCGAAGCATCTCGTGATGATCGGGTGTGATAGATTCGATAAGTACATACAACGGGTGCAAGACAGCTTTGCACATGCGGATACTAAGGTGGCCTTGACGAGCCTAGCATGTACAGACATGGTCTCGGAACACGTGATACCGAAAGGTAGAGCATGAATCATATGATTGATATGATGAACACTTTGAGTGTTCGCCATTGAAATCACACCTTTTCTCGTGATGATCGATTTGAGGTGCGGTGGATTTGGTTCGTGTGATCACTAAGACAATGCGAGGGATATTGTTTTGAGTGGGAGTTCACCTAGATTTTTAATTATGTTGAATTAAAATTTGAACTCAATTTATCATAAACTTAGTCTAAACTATTGCAAATATATGTTGTAGAGATGGCGTCCTCAATCAATTTTAACCAGTTCCTAGAGAAAGAAAAGCTTAAGAGCAACGGTAGCAACTTCACCGATCGGTTCCGTCATGTGAGGATCTTCCTCTCCGGCGGAAATCTGCAATATGTGCTTGATGCACCGCTAGGTGACCCTCCTGCAGAAACTGAAACCGATGAAGTAAAAGCTGTTTACGAGACTCGGAAAACTCGGTACTCTCAAGTTCGGTATGCCATCCCGTGCGATCCGGAATCCGATCTTCAAAAACGTTTTGAGCACCATGATCCTCATGAGTTGATGAATGAGCTGAAAGCTATTTTTGAGACTCATGCGGCCGTGGAATGCTATGAAGCATCGAAACATTTCTTCAACTGTATGATGGAAGAAGGCAGCTCCATTAGTGAGCACATGCTCGCCATGACCGGGCATGCGAAGAAACTCGATGACTTGGGAATAGTGATTCCTAACGGATCGGGGATTAATCGTGTCCTTCAATCACCGCCACCAAGTTATAAGAACTTTGTGATGAACTACAATATGCGGAACATGAACAAGGAGTTACCCGAACTCTTTGGCATGCTAAAAGCTACCGAGATTGAGATCAAGAAAGAGCACCAAGTGTTGATGGTCAACAAGACCACCACTTTCAAGAAACAGGGCAAGTCTAAGGGAAAATTCAAGAAGGGTGGCAAGAAAGCTGCCACGCCTCCTATGAAACCTAAGAACGGCCCTAAGCCCGATGCCGAGTGCTATTACCGCAAGGAGAAGGGACACCGGAAGCGTAATTGCTCCAAGTATTTGGCGGATCCGAAGAGCGGCCTTGTCAAGAAGAAGAAAGAAGGTATATCTCGATATACATGTTATAGATGTTTATCTCACTAGTTCTCGTTCTAGTACCTGGGTATTTGATACTCGGTTCGGTTGCTCATATTTGTAACTCAAAACAGGAACTAAAGAATAAACGACAACCGCCGAAAGATGAAGTGACGATGCGCGTTGGAAATGGATCCAAGGTCAATGTGATCGCAATCGGCACACTTCCTCTACATCTACCTTCGGGATTAGTTTTAAGCCTAAATAATTGTTATTATGTACCTGCGTTGAGCATGAACATTATATCCGGATCTTGTTTAATGCAAGACGGTTATTCATTCAAGTCCGAGAATAATGGTTGTTCTATTTTTATGAATAATATCTTTTATGGTCGAGCACCACAAAAGAATGGCTTATTTCTATTAGATCTCGATAGTAGTGATACGCATATACATAACATTGATGCTAAGCGAATTAAATTGAATGATAATTCTACTTATATGTGGCACTCGTCGTCTTGGTCATATTGGAGTGAAACGCATGAAGAAACTCCATACTCGATGGATTACTTGAATCACTTGACTTTGAGTCACTTGATAGATGCGAAGCATGTCTAATGGGAAAAATGACTAAGACTCCATTTTCTGGTATGATGGAGCGAGCTACTGACTTATTGGAAATCATACATACCGATGTGTGCGGACCAATGAGTGTAGCATCGCGCGGTGGTTATCGTTATGTTCTAACCTTCACAGATGATTTGAGTAGATATGGGTATATCTATTTCATGAAACATAAATCCGAAACTTTTGAGAAGTTTAAGGAATTCCAAAGTGAAGTAGAAAATCAACGTAACAAGAAGATTAAATTTCTACGATCTGATCGCGGAGGTGAATATCTGAGTTATGAGTTTGGCATGCATTTAAAGAAATGCGGAATACTTTCACAATTGACACCGCCGGGAACACCACAACGAAACGGTGTGTCCGAACGTCGTAATCGAACTCTCTTTAGATATGGTTCGTTCTATGATGTCTCTTACTGATTTGCCGTTATCATTTTGGAGTTATGCATTAGAGACAGCCGCATTCACTTTAAATAGAGCACCATCAAAATCCGTAGAAACGACACCGTATGAATTATGGTTTAATAAGAAACCTAAGCTGTCGTTCCTTAAAGTTTGGGGTTGCGAAGCCTATGTAAAAAAGTTACAACCGGACAAGCTAGAACCCAAAGCGGAGAAATGCGTCTTCATAGGATACCCTAAGGAAACTATAGGGTACACTTTCTATCACGGATCCGAAGGCAAAATCTTTGTTGCTAAGAACGGAACCTTTCTTGAGAAAGAATTTCTCACTAAAGAAGTGACTCGGAAGAAAAGTAGAACTCGATGAGATTAATGAATCTATACTCGTTGATCGGAGTAGCGCAAGTATCGGAAGATGTACCCGTACCGCCTACACCGGCAACGAGAGGAAGCTAATGATAATGATCATGAAACTTCGAACGAGGAAACCATCGAACCTCGCAGATCGACAAGGGAACGTGCCACTCCTGATTGGTATGATCCTTGTCTAAATGTCCTGATTGTGGATAACAATGATGAGGACCCTGCGACGTATGAAGAAGCGATGATGAGCCCAGTATTCCAACAAATGGCAAGAAGCCATGAAATCCGAAATGGGATCCATGTATGATAACAAAGTATGGACTTTGGTAGACTTACCTGATAGCCGAAAGGCCGTCGAGAATAAATGGATCTTCAAGAGAAAAACAGATGCTGATGGTAATATTACTGTCTATAAAGCTCGACTTGTCGCAAAGGGTTTCCGACAAATTCAAGGAGTTGACTACGATGAGACTTTCTCACCTGTAGCGAAGCTAAAATCTGTGAGGATTTTGTTAGCAATAGCTGCATTTTTCGATTATGAGATTTGGCAGATGGATGTCAAAACAGCGTTCCTTAATGGAGACATTGAGGAAGAGTTGTATATGGTACAACACAAAGGTTTTGTCGATCCTAAAAATGCTGACAAAGTATGCAAACTTCAGCGTTCAATCTATGGACCGAAGCAAGCATCGAGAAGTTGGAACCGACGCTTTGATAAGGTGATCAAAGACTTCGGGTTTATACAAGTGTCATGGAGAGGCCTCGTATTTACAAGAAAGTGAGTGGGAGCTCCGTAGCATTCCCGATATTATATGTAGATGACATATTGTTGATTGGGAATGATATAGAACTATTAAGCAAGTGTAAAAGGTTATTTGAATAACAGTTTTTCAATGAAAGACCTTGGTGAAGCATCGTATATATTAGGCATCAAGATTTACAGAGATAGATCAAGACGCCTAATAGGGCTATCACAGAGTACATACCTGGACAAGATTCTAAAGAAGTTTAGAATGGACGAAAGTAAGAAAGGGTTTTTACCTATGTTACTGTGCAAGGTCTTGAGTAAGACTCAAGGACCGGCTACGGCAGAAGAAAGAGAAAGGATGAATCGGATCCCCTATGCTTCGGCAGTAGGCTCTATTATGTATGCCATGCTATGTACAAGACCGGATATAGCGCATGCTGTTAGTTTGACTAGCAGATATCAAAGTGATCCAGGAATGGAACACTAGACAGCGGTCAAGAATATCCTGAAGTACTTGAAAAGAACTAAGGATATGTTTCTTTGTTATGGAGGTGACCAAGAGCTCGTTGTAACAAGTTACACCGATGCAAGTTGGAACACTGATCCTGATGACTCTAAGTCACGATCCGGGTACGTGTTTATATTGAATGGTGCTGCGAAGAGCCGGGCAAGCTCGAAGCAAGTGCACGGTGGCGAAGTCTTCAACAGAATCGAGTACATAGCGGCTTCGCAGGCTTCATCGAAGCGGTATGGATGAAGAGGTTCATTGTAGAGCTCGCTGTGGTTCCTAGTGCATTGGACCTATTAATCATTTACTCGTGATAACATGGGTGCCATCGCCAATGCACAAGAGCCAAGGTCACACAAGAGGCCGAAGCATATCAAGCTGCGTTACCACTCGATTCGCGAGTACATCGAAGATGGAGAAGTAAAGATTTGCAAAGTACACACCGATCCGAATGTAGCAGATCCGTTGACTAAAGCTCTCCCTAGGGCAAAGCATGACCAACACCGAATGCCATGGGTGTTAGGTATATTACAATGTAATCTAGATTATTGACTCTAGTGCAAGTGGGAGACTCGAAGGAGATATGCCCTAGAGGCAATAATAAAGTGGTTATTATTTATATCTTTATGTTTATGATAAATGTTTATATATCATGCTAGAATTGTATTAACCGAAACATTAGTACATGTGTGATATGTAGACAAACAAGAAGTCCCTAGTATGCCTCTTAAACTAGCTTGTTGATTAATGGATGATTAGTTTCATAATCATGAACATTGGATGTTATTAATAACAAGGTTATATCATTGTATGAATGATATAATGGACACACCCAATTAAGCGTAGCATAAGATCTCGTCATTAAGTTATTTGCTATAAGCTTTCGATACATAGTTACCTAGTCCTTATAACCATGAGATCATGCAAATCACTTATACCGGAAAGGTACTTTGATTACACCAAACACCACTGCGTAAATGGGTGGCTATAAAGGTGGGATTAAGTATCCGGAAAGTATGAGTTGAGGCATATGGATCAACAGTGGGATTTGTCCATCCCGATGACGGATAGATATACTCCGGGCCCTCTCGGTGGAATGTCGTCTAATGTCTTGCAAGCATATGAATGAGTTCATAAGAGACCACATACCACGGTACGAGTAAAGAGTACTTGTCGGGAGACGAGGTTGAACAAGGTATAGAGTGATACCGAAGATCAAACCTCGGACAAGTAAAATATCGCGAGACAAAGGGAATTGGTAATATATGTGAATGGTTCATTCGATCACTAAAGTCATCGTTGAATATGTGGGAGCCATTATGGATCTCCGTGATCCCGCTATTGGTTATTGGTCGGAGTAAGTACTCAACCATGTCCGCATAGTTCTCGAACCGTAGGGTGACACACTTAAAGTTGGATGTTGAAATGGTAGTTCTTGAATATGGAATGGAGTTGGAATATTTGTTCTAAGTCCCGGATATGATCCCGGACATCACGAGGGGTTCCGGAATGGTCCGGAGAATAAGATTCATATATAGGATGTCATTTTATGTGAAATAAAATGTCGCGGAAGGTTCTATGGAAGGTTCTAGAAAAGTCCGGAAGAAACCACCAAGGAAGGTGGAGTCCACATGGGACTCCACCACCATGGCCGGCCAGCCCTAGATGGGGTGGAGTCCCAAGTGGACTCCACCATAGGGGCCGGCCACCCCCCCCCACATGGGAGGTGGAAATCCCACCCTTTGGGTGGGAGTCCTAGTTGGGCTAGGTTTCCCCTCTTATGGAAGGTTTTGGTTTCGGGTCTTATTCGAAGACTTGGACACCAACACTTGGGATCCACCTATATAATGAGGGGCCAAGGGAGGGGCCGGCCACCCCAAGACCACAAGCTGGCCGCCCCCCATAGAGTGGCCGGCCACCCCTCCCAAACCCTAGCCAAGCTCCTCTCCTCCATATTGCCCGCATAGCTTAGCGAAGCTCCGCCGGACTTCTTCACCGCCACCGACACCACGCCGTCGTGTTGTCGGATTCAAGAGGAGCTACTACTTCCGCTGCCCGCTGGAACGGGGAGGTGGACGTCGTCTTCATCAACAACCGAACGTGTGACCGAGTACGGAGGTGCTGCCCGTTCGTGGCGCCGGAACCGATCGTGATCAAGATCTTCTACGCGCTTTTGCAAGCGGCAAGTGAACGTCTACCGCAGCAACAAGAGCCTCCTCTTGTAGGCTTTGGAATCTCTTCAAGGGTGAGACTCGATACCCCCTCGTTGCTACCGTCTTCTAGATTGCATCTTGGCTTGGATTGCGTGTTCGCGGTAGGAAAATTTTTGTTTTCTATGCAACGTTGTCCTACAGCAGGCTGAGTTGATCTTCAGCGTCATGAAGCGCCCATTGCGTGCTCACCTTGACCTCTGACGACCGGGTGTACCCATCGGTTATAGCTACCGGTGGAAGTCGTGTTGGTTGTTTCGCGCTAGTAAGTGGATTATTGTCTTGCTCTAGAGGTCCGTCTAAATCAGAGGTGACTTGAATGTGGCAAATTCCGGTTACTTTCTTCACATCCATTAAGAGCATGTCTAACAGACCCCTTAAGAAGGGCAAACCCGTATAATAACCGCCGGAATACGGATTTCGGTTCTACCCGGCCGTCTAGCATGCCCCATAAAAACGGCCCCCGCTCCGATTTTTCCTGTTTTCGATTACGGGGCGGGTCTTCGCCCCCTACTTGTGCGGGGTGGGAGCGGGATAGAGGGCCAAATCAGTATCCCATTTCCGAAACCGCGCGCGGACATTTCAGTTCCCCCCACCCGTTTTTCCCCGCGCGTCACCGCAGCCACCCGCGCGCCGCCGTCGGAATCCGTCAGATCCGCGCCCCTCCGCCGCCCGCCGAGCCGCGCCGAGCTGCGTCGACGCTCGCCGCACCTCCGCTGCACCCCCGCCGAAGAGCCGCGTCCCTCCGCGCGCGCCGCCGCCCTCCCGCCGCGGTCTTCTCTGCCGTTTTCGCTGGTGAGTATTCCGCCGCGTTCTACTTCGTTCTCGCCGGTAAAATGAACGTGTTTGCGGCTGATGTATGCTACACCGTGGTAGATGGCTTCGGAGGATGTGCACATGGCGGATTTGGACGCGACGTCGACCGATTGGTCCTCGTCGGATTCCGACGATTCGGACATCGACGAGTTGCTCAACGACGACGAGACAGAGATGATGCTGCTCCTGTTCGGCATGAAGCACATGGAGGACCGCGCCAAGTTGCTGGATCAGCGGAAATGATCCGTGATGGGGCGTATGTGCATTCCGCGGAACCGCGCACTCGGCCACGAACAGCTGATGCAAGACTATTTTGCCGAGGTACCGACCTATCCTCCCCGCCTCTTCCGTAGACGGTACCGAATGCGTAGGACTTTGTTCGAGAGAATCGTCAAAGATTGCGAGGCAAATTGCGATTATTTCAAGCAAAGAAGAAACGCTGCCCAAGTTATGGGATTTAGCCCATATCAAAAAATATCTGCCGCCATGAGGGTTATTGCATACGGTATACCAGCAGATTATACCGATGAGTACCTTCGCAAAGGTGTGCAAACAACCACGGATTGCGTGCGTATGTTTGCCAAGATGGTGATCAAGTTGTATGGAGAGACGTATCTCCGAGCTCCAAATGAGGAAGATACAAAAAGACTCATGGAGATCAATGAAAAGAGGGGGTGGCCGGGGATGCTTGGTAGTTTGGATTGCATGCATTGAACATGGAAAAATTGTCCAAAAGTGGAATGTATTGTGGCAAAAGCCGTGATGCTACCATTGTTCTTGAAGATGTGGCCTCTCAAGACTTATGGATTTGGCATGCTTTTTTTGGACTGCCGGGGACACTCAACGACATCAACATCTTGAATAGATCCCCTTTGTTTGCAAGACTAGTTAAGGGTGAAGCTCCAACTTGTAACTACAAAGTTATGAACAATGAGTACACCATGGGGTACTATCTCACAGATGGTATTTACCCTAACTATGCAACCCTTGTCAAGTCCATAAAAGAGAAAAAGGACAAGGCTTTGACAAGAAAGGAAGCTTGCTTCACCAAAAATCAAGAGGCATGCCGCAAGGATATTGAGGGAGCTTTTGGTGTCTTGCAAGCAAAGTTTGCAATTGTCCGAGGGTCCTGCAAGGTTTTGGGACAAGGAAACTCTTGTTGATATCATGACATGTTGTGTGATTCTTCACAACATGATCATTGAAGATGAAAGAGGTTTGAATTTGCCATGTTTCTATGACAATGTTGGCACCCGAGTGCAGCCCGAGAGGAACCCTGATCGGATTGAAGCTTTTCTTGCAGCTCATCGAGGAATTTAAAATGCCGAGACTCATCACCAACTCACCCAAGATCTGATTGATCACCATTGGCAGTTGCATGGCCAATGAGTTATTACATTCATTTTCCATTGTTGTATGTGTGAAACATTCATTATTTGTTTAATTCTTCCATTAGAACATTTGTTGACATTTCCGAAAAACATTATTGTAATAATTATGACGATTATTGTGTGATGTAAAACATTTATTTTATGTGAATGTTGTGTTGGTTCTAATATTCAATTTGTCAAAAAACCCTGTTTTGAGGGGTTGAAAACTCGTCCGAGCTAGCAGACCCCGTATCCCCACCCCGTAAAACAGAATATTCTGTTTTACGGGGTGGGGATACGGGTCTGCTAGCTCGGACGAGTTTTCGGCCGGCGAAAAGTGAATACAGGGCGCTCTACTCGCGTTTTAAGGGGCGAAAAAATACGGGGCCTGTTAGACATGCTCTAATAATGCATGATCCCCTTGCTGAGATGTGTCCTTTTTGCTGCCGGGTAGTAAAAAAAATCTCATTTTTTGCTTCGGTGTAGAAAAACACGGTTCGCCCAGAAAATAAAATAAAAATGTCGAGCCCATCGGAGATCCCGTAGCAAAAAATTGATATCGTAGCAAAAACCGACCTCATCGGAGACATCGGCCTAAACCTCACCGCAGACCTTGCCGGAGACCTCGCCGGGGACATTTCCGGAGACCTCGTAGCAAAAAAGTTATTCTATTGTAGCAAACCTGACCTCGTTGAAGACATCGCCGGACACCTCGTAGCACGATTTTTTAATTAAAGCAGCAAAACAGTAGAACAATTGTAGCAAAAAGTTACATTATTGTAGCATCGTTGCATCATCAACAGCGATCTTTCACAGCTTCGCATGTAGCATTTATCCTCGCAAGCATCACTCGTGCTTCGACCAGGGTCGCAACCCCAACCGTAGGTGCTTGGAGCATCGATTGTGGTTGTTTGCATCTCCAGCAACTGCTTCGCAGCATTTCGAGGCTGCAAAAATAGCAAAAAGTATAAACCTACATAGCTAGCGGATTGGGACATCAGCGTCAGAAGCCAAGCTCACCCGTGACGGCGCAAAAGACCGCCATCCAGGACATCATATCAGAACACACAGAGAGCTCGGCGGTGACCATGGAGTAGGCCCTAACGGAGCTCCTCCGCCGGCCGGACGCCGCCATTGAGGAGCTCGACCGCTTCGTGGGCCCCGAAGACGCCTCATCACGGGAGCGGACCCCGCACTCCAGTGCTCCATGGTGTCCAGGCGGACGGTTGGGGGCTTCTAGTACCACCACCGGCGCCGGAGTCGCTGCAGCGTCGCCGCTCTTCGCAGTCGAAGGAATCGCCCCACCATATTTCCCATCAACGGGGACCGAGCTCACGCGAGGACAGAGCTCGCGATCCTAGTTCCGCCGCCGTTGGATCCGCATGGATATGCAGGAGACGGCGTGGCGTCTGAGCTCGGCGGGAAAAGGAGCGATGATGGCCCTTGGTGGGTGAGAGGAGCGGTGGTGGCACTCGATGCGTGAGACCGTGAGAGGAGAGGTGGCGCTCGCGGGTGATGCGTGTAGTTGACACGTCCGTTGGGAACCCCAAGAGGAAGGTGTGATGCGCACGCGGCAAGTTTCCCTCAGTAAGAAACCAAGGTTTAATCGAACCAGTAGGAGTCAAGAAGCACGTTGAAGGTTGATGGCGGCGGGATGTAGTGCGGCGCAACACCGGAGATTCCGGCGCCAACGTGGAACCCGCACAACACAACCAAAGTACTTTGCCCCAACGAAATGCAGTGAGGTTGTCAATCTCACCGGCTTGCTGTAACAAAGGGTTAACCGTATTGTGTGGAAGATGATTGTTTGCAAGAAAACAGTAACACAAGTATTGCAGTAGATTTGTATTTCAGTATAAAAGAATGGATCGGGGTCCACAGTTCACTAGAGGTGTCTCTCCCATAAGATAAAAGCATGTTGGGTTAACAAATTACAGTCGGGCAATTGACAAATAGAGAGGGCATAACAATGCACATACATGTCATGATAAATATAGTGAGATTTAATTGGGCATTACGACAAAGTACATAGACCGCTATCCAGCATGCATCTATGCCTAAAAAGTCCACCTTCAAGTTATCATCCGAACCCCTTCCAGTATTAAGTTGCAAAACAACAGACAATTGCATTAAGTATGGTGCGTAATGTAATCAATAACTACATCCTCGGACATAGCATCAATGTTTTATCCCTAGTGGCAACAGACACATCCATAACCTTAGGGGTTTCGTCACTCCCCAGATTCACGGAGACATGAACCCACTATCGAGCATAAATACTCCCTCTTGGAGTTAATAGCGAAAACTTGGCCGAGCCTCTACTAATAACGGAGAGCATGCAAGATCATAAACAACACATAGGTAATAACTTGATAATTAACATAACATAGTATTCTCTATCCATCGGATCCCGACAAACACAACATATAGCATTACGGATAGATGATCTTGATCATGTTAGGCAGCTCACAAGATCCGACAATGAAGCATAATGAGGAGAAGACAACCATCTAGCTACCGCTATGGACCCATAGTCCAGGGGTGAACTACTCACTCATCACTCCGGAGGCGACCATGGCGGTGAAGAGTCCTCCGGGAGATGAATCCCCTCTCCGGCAGGGTGCCGGAGGAGATCTCCGTAATCCCCCGAGATGGGATTGGCGGCGGCGGCGTCTCGGTAAGGTTTTCCGTATCGTGGCTCTCGGTACTGGGGGTTTCGCGACGAAGGCTATTTGTAGGCGGAAGGGCGGGTAAAGGGGCGTCACGAGGGGCCCACACCACAGGCCGGCGCGGCCAGGGCCTGGGCCGCGCCGCCCTGGTGTGTCGCCACCTCGTGGCCCCACTTCGACTCTCCTTCGGTCTTCTGGAAGCTTCGTGGCAAAATAGGACCCCGGGCGTTGATTTCGTCCAATTCCGAGAATATTTCGTTACTAGGATTTCGAAACCAAAAACAGCGAGAAAACAAGAATCGGCTCTTCGGCATCTTGTTAATAGGTTAGTTCCAGAAAATGCACGAATATGACATAAAGTGTGCATAAAACATGTAGATATCATCAATAATGTTGCATGGAACATAAGAAATTATCGATACGTCGGAGACGTATCTGCGGGTAGAGAAAAAAAAGCAAGGAGGGAGGCGATAAGGGTGAGATGGGGCTCGAGTGGACATGTGGACATGAGGCGTTCGGTTGGAGTCGGTGATGACCCACAAGTATAGAGGATGTATCGTAGTACTTTCGATAAATAAGAGTGTCGAACCCAACGAGGAGCATAAGGTGTTGACGAGCAGTTTCGACCAAGGGTTCACTGTAACACTAGCACACAGGTTTTCAGGGGTATTTGGTATTGCAGATAAATAAAGTACAAGTAATAAAAGATAGTAATAATAATTGCAGCGAGTGGTCCAATCCTTTCTATTCCAAAGGACAAGCCGGTTGTTTTACTTATGATGATGAAACGTTCTCGAGGACACACGGGAATTTCTTCGATCAAGTGCTTTCGCTTCACACCGCTAAATAAACTTCATTGGTTTGGTAAGTGTTGTGTGGGTGAACCTATGCTAATGCACTACCCCAAATTGGACTAATGCATACTTGTGATTATACCCCTTGCAAGCATCCGCAACTGCAAGAAAATAATTAAGATAAATCTAACCACATCATTAAACTTTGAGATCCTACACTCCCTTATGCACTGGTTTCCTAACGGGGGTTTGGGTTTCTGTTGCTCCTGCAATCCCACAATTAGTAGCCAAATACTCGATGCATTCCCCTAGGCCCATAAAGGTGAAGTATCTTGTAGTCGGCGTTCACATGACACCACTAGAAGAATAACACCACAACTTAAATATCAAATCATTAAATATTACTCAACATAGTTCCACTACTAACATCATGACTTCTCCCATATCCTCAAGAACTAAACGAACTACTCACGAGGCATCATATGGATCATAATCAAAGGTGATATAATGATAAATAACAATCTGGACATAAACATTAATTCAATGGTTTCACTCAATAGCATCAACTACAAGGAGTAATCAAACTCAAGATGTTACAGAGGGACGGCGTGGAGATGGCAGTAATGATGGTGCTGGTCGTGGAGATGATGGTGATGATGATCCCGATGAAGTCCAGCTCGATGGCGGTGACGATGGCGACGATTTCCCTCCTCCGGGAAGGAATTTCCCCAGCAGATTTCTGCCTGCCGGAGAGCTTTTCTCTCTGTGTGGTTTTCCGCCCCGTAGCGGCGGCGGAATATTTCTCTGTTCGCTCCCCGAGTCTTAGGGTTCTTGGGGGGATGAAATACGCGAGGGGGCGACGACAGTGGTGGGCCAGGGCCACCACACCATGCCTAGGCGCGGCCAGGGGGTGGCCCGCGCCTAGGGGTGGTGTGGGCCCCTCCTGGCCCACCTCAGGCTCCCCTTCTGGCTTCCTCCGTCATCTGGCAAAATAGGAGTTTATGGGTATTTTCTGGGAATTGTTGTTCTTCAGAAATATGGTATCTTTACAGTCCTTTTTCCAGCAGATCTGACTCCGGCAGTTAATTCTCCAGTAATCATCAAACATGCAAAAATAGATGAAATAACATAAGTATCATCTCTAAATATGAAATATATCAATGAATAGCAGTAAATTATGATATAAAATAGTGGGTAATTTGGACGTATCAACTCCCCCCAAGCTTAGACCTTGCTTGTCCCCAAGCGAAACTGGACTTAGTAAACCAGACCACGGGTTTATGGGGTGAAGTTTCGATAAACAAAATACGGACAAGAAGCATCATACTTACCATTAGACAAGTCATTATAGACAGCAACTTCCTCTTATATAATCCAACTTGCAATGAGTAAGGAGTCACCAAATAGAGCTGCATAGAGAAAGTCATAATTGATGATGGCAAACTTTCATTCTTGGTCAGAGAACAATTAACAGATTGTACTTATCTTTCGAGCAGAGTCTTTATATTAGAGCTTATATTGCAGAAATCACATGCTCAATCATTACAGTCTCTTTACAATCATAGATAGCTTTCAACGTTATATTCATTCAGATAAAAGCATTGTGCTACACAAGAAAGAATAAAAGATTTGATTGAATGCATCAACACACATAAATGGTTGGATCACAACAACTCAAATGCTTGCTTGAGATATAGGGAAATAGGTTTACTGACTCAACATAAAAGTAAAAGATAGGCCCTTCGCAGAGGGAAGCAAGATTACTCATGTGCTAGATCTTTTTTGTTTCAAATGAATCAGAGGTATGAAAATGTAATTTTGAGATTGGTGTATGTCTATGTCAACTAATGGTATCAAATGGTTTATCATCCTTTCATATAGTGACTTCAAGAGCGGCCCAATGTAGTACTCCATTTATACACCATTATTTAGGATCTCTCCAGTACATAGTGTGCGGAGTTTTATTTGTTTCTTTGTTTCTTTATATTTTTTGTGGGCTGGGCACCCAGTTGCCTTGCTCTTTTTGCAATATTTAAAGACTAGCACATTATTCATGCTAGTCACAGTATGAAATCATGAAAAGACAATAAACCATTTGAAAGTTCGGAGATGGTAAACCTAGAGAGGGGGTGAATAGGTTTCTACAAATTTTAATTCTTATTTCTTTGCAATGTTAGGCTTTGCGGAATATAAAGGTGAGCCTAATGCAAATTAGGTGAGGCACCTAGATGATGATACAAATAACTCGAGCACGAAGACTCTCATAGGCAGATATAGCACAAGTAAAGAGTTCGGTTAGAGATAACCGATAGCACGCGGAGACGAAGGTTTATTACTGTGTTCCCTTCCTTTGCAAGAAGGTACGTCACGCTTGGAGAGGTGGGGTTCCCACGAAGGATTCCCCAATGCCACGAAGGCTCACCTTCTTCTCCTGAGCCTATCCCACGAAGGAATAGCTCTTTCACTTGTGGTAGACTTTGAGGCAGCCTCCAAACCTTCACAATCTTGTCAGGAGCAAATCCACAGCCCGGATGCTTCTGGACTCTTTTGCCCACCTAGGGTTTCCAAGGAACCCTAGAGAGAAAGTATCTTGATGAATACAAGGGGGAACAAGATTTGGCTCGATGCAACTATAGATCAAGACCTCCTCTAGCTTTTCCCTGGAGGGATTCGAGTTTGGTGGAGGAGGAGGGAGATATGAGGCTTTTGGTGTGTCTATCAATGGAGTATGAGAGAGAGTGCTCAAGAACAGTTTGTTGTGTCATGCCTAACTGTTCTAAGGTAGGAGAAGGGGTATATATAGGTCCACTTGAAATCTAGCCGTTGCAGACCGTTGACAACTTGTCCAGCTCAGCATTTTTTTGAAGGGGCCGGTGTGCCGGGCCTGCCACCGGGTTGGACGACATTCACCAGACCAGGCACCGGGTCAGTGTCGTACGCTCTTCTGGGCTTGCAGTACATTTCATCCGGTAGTCACCGGCATATGGGCCGGCCTACGCCGGGCCGGCTAGTGCAGGAGCCGGTGGCGCCGGGCGAGTGACCGGGCGGGCACCGGGCGATCGGGCCAGGCACCCTGGAATGTGTCCGGTGTGCACCGGTGCTAGGGCCGGTCTACGCCGGACTAGCCGGTGTGGCACCCGGTGCCGCCGGGCCATACGCCGTCCTGAGCTTCCCTTCTTTTCTTCGAAGTGGCGGGTTGATACGTCCATTTTGCATCACTATTTTATATCATAATTTACTGTTATTCATTGATATATTTCATATTTAGAGATGATACTTATGTTATTTCACCTATTTTGCATGTTTCATGATTATTGGAGAATTACTCACCGGAGTCAGAATTCTGCTGGAAAAAGCACTGTCAGGATACAATATTTATGAAGATCAACAATTGACGGAAAATATACCGAAGCTCCTATTTTTCCAGATGACGGAGCCAGCCAAAAGGGGAGGCCGAGGAGGGCCGCCATGGGCCGGCGCGGCCACCAATGCCGGCGCGCCGCCACGTGGGGAGGGGGCCCACGACCCGCTCAGCCATCGCCCTTTCGTGTACTTCATCTGCCAGAAACCCTAAGGTGCGGGGGGACATCGAGGATAGTCATCGCCGCCTCCTCGAGGCGGAAAACACCAGAGAGAAAAGAGCTCTCCGGCAGGCAGAAATCTGTCGGGGAAATTCCCTCCCGGAGGGGGGAAATCGTCGCCATCGTCACCGTCATCGAGGGGGAAATCTATCGTGCAAAAGACTGTTAATAAATCTAGGAAAAATTGGGCTAGTAAATTGAACGAAACGTTGTGGGCTTATAGAACTGCTTATAAAAATCCTATGGGTATGTCTCCTTATAAAATGGTTTATGGAAAAGCTTGTCATTTACCTTTAGAGCTAGAGCACAAAGCTTATTGGGCTGTAAGAGAACTTAATAAAGATTTTAAACTTGCCGGTAAGAAAAGGTTGCTACAATTGAGTTCTTTAGATGAGTGGAGAAGTGAAGCTTATGAAAATGCTAAACTTTTTAAGGATAAAGTTAAGAAATGGCATGATAGAAGAATTATTAAAAGAGAATTTAATATTGGAGATAAAGTCCTATTGTATGGGTCTCGACTCAGATTTTTTGCAGGGAAATTACTCTCAAAATGGGAAGGACCATATGTCATTGTGGAGGTGTATCGTCCAGGGGCAATAAAAATTGCTTCGCTGAAAGATGATGCCACACAAGAGGTGAATGGACAAAGACTCAAACATTATATTTCTGGAGATTCTTATAATGAAGATGTTGATGTTATTCGAGTGGTGACTCCGGAAACTTTCATCAAAGATCAAATTGATAGTTCTGCAGAGTTCGACTTCGAATAGGTAACGGTTTTGGTAGTAAAAAGTCCGCGTTTAACTTTCCGAACAATATTTTTGCTATTTTTAGAAAATATGAAAAATTACGAGATCAAATCGGAGTGGAGGAGGCGCACGAGGGCGCGTCCCCACGTGGTGGCGCGGGCCCCACCCTGGCCGCGCCGCCATATGGAGACGGCTCCTCGGAGTCCCTCTCCCACTCGGGTTCGACCTGGTACTTTCCTTTTGTCGTGAATTTTTTTGTTATATAATCCCCCGGACCCCCCGAGGTCCGTATATCGTCTTCTCGTCGTGTTTTGTTTCGAGTTGTTTTCTGCCAGATATTGTTTTCAGATCTAGAGCCACCATGGTCTCCAACAACAAGGGCAAGGGGCCTTTGGAGGAAGATATTCAAGACCTCGAGTTGAAAGAAGAAGTCGAGAGTGAAGATGAAGGAGAAGTGGAGGAAGACCCGCGTGTATACCCGCGCGCCATCGTCGCAAGCATCGGGGTGGTGGCAAATCCGTTCAACCTCAAGAGAGGCGCATGAATGAGCACCGGAGGAAAAGTACCACGTCGCTTCCTAGCTCCAAGGACATCTTCTCTAGGCATTAATAACCCCTTCCACACTCTAATTCATAAGAGTCAAATTGAAAGGATTCCTAAGGCAGAATTGCCTAGTAGCTGGGATATGGATCGTTCTAACAATGCAGGAAGGATGAGACCTGAAGATGAGGAGTGGGGAAACAACTCTAAGAGTTGGGACTCGCCGTCTGACATACTCATTAGCCGCGTCGAGCACAACTCGGAGCTGATCCGCAACCTCACCTACGAGATTGATGAGCTAAAGGAGCTTGTTAAGAAGCTTATCAAGAATTCACCACCATCACCGAAGGAGTAATTCATCATTGGTATTTGCACCCCCTTGGCTTGTTCCAAGCTTGGGGGGGTGCCGCGGTATCACATCGTCACTATCTTTTACCTTTTTACTGTCAAGTAGTGTCATATCATGAGTAGGGAAGTTATCATATAAGATGGTTTGCAGTGTGGAAGTATCTCTCTTTTAGTTGGTTATCTATGTATCCCTTGGTGTGAGTTATCGTTATGAAATATTAATGAGAAGTTTTATCATTTACTTTTTGCACACCTTATTTTAGTTTGCAATTTTTGTTATATGATTGATCTTGTTGTTAGTATTGATATCACTTTGGGAGCATCAAGTAAATCTATTTGGTTTTGGCAACTTAGCATTGGTCAACAGCAACAATACTTTGAGGCTTAAGTAGAAAAGAGGGAAGTACATGTAGATATATTATTTCATTATCTTTCTTTCTTGTTAGCTAATGAGCTTAGTTTTCTGAAGTTAAAATTGTTTGTGCTTACAAGGAAGATGCATGATTGTTTCTATCACATGTATATTTGTTTGTTTCCCTCAACTCTTATGCTTGCTAACCAACTTTGCTAGCCAAAGACCTGTACTGAGAGGGAATGCTTCTCGTGCATCCAAAACCTTAAACCAAACCCATGCCATTTGTGTCCACCATAACTACCTATTATGTGGTATTTTTGCGCCACTCCAAGTAAATATTTCATGTGCTACCTTTAAACAATTCAAAAGTTATTATCTCTTATTTGTGTCAATGTTTTATAGCTCATGAGGAAGTATGTGGTGTTTATCTTTCAATCTTGTTGGACAGACTTTCACCAATGGACTAGTGGCATATACATCCGCTTATCCAATAATTTTGCAAAAAGAGCTGGCAACGGGGTGCCCAGCCCCAATTAATAACTTTCATTAATAATTCTCTTCACATGTTTTGCCCTGATTTATCAGTAAGCAACTTAATTTTGCAATAGACACTCCTCCATGGTATGTGAAATGTTGGAAGGCACCCGAGGATTCGGTTAGCCATGGCTTGTGAAAGCAAAGGTTGGGAGGAGTGTCATCCATAAATAAAACTAAAATACATGTGTAAACAAAAGAGAAGAGAGATGATCTACCTTGCTGGTAGAGATAACGTCCTTCATGGGAGCCGCTCATTGAAAGTCTATTTGACAAGGGGGTTAGAGTGCCCACTACCATTCGTTGACAACAACAAACACCTCTCAAAACTTTATTTTTATGCTCTCTTTATGATTTCAAAACTTAAAAAGCTCTAGCACATGATTTAATCCCTGCTTCCCTCTGCGAAGGGCCTATCTTTTACTTTTATGTTGAGTCAGTAAACCTATTTCCCTCTATCTCAAGCAAGAAATTGAGTTGTTGTGATCCAACCATTTATATTGTGATCTATTTAATCATGTCTTTTATTCTTCCTTGTTTGGTACAAAATTTTATCTGAATGAATATAACTTTGAAGGTTATCAATGATTATGAGGAGATTGTTATGATTGAGCATGTAAGTTCTGCCATATAAGCTCTAATATAAAGGCTCTGCTCGAAAGATAAGTACAATCTGTTAATTGTTCTTTGACCAAGAAACGAAGTTTGCCATCACCAATTATGATTTCCTATGCACCTTTATTTGTGATTTCCCTCTACTTGTTTCAAGTTGAGTTATATGAGGAAGTTGTTTACTAGAATGTCTTGTGTGTGAATTAATAAATGTGATGCTTCTTGTCCGTATTTTATTTATCGACTCTTCACGCCATAAACATGTGGTCTTGTTTACTGAGTTCAGGTTCGCTTGGGGACAAGCGAGGTCTAAGCTTGGGGGGAGTTGATACGTCCATTTTGCATCACTATTTTATATCATAATTTACTGTTATTCATTGATATATTTCATATTTAGAGATGATACTTATGTTATTTCACCTATTTTGCATGTTTCATGATTATTGGAGAATTACTCACCGAGTCGAGATTCTGCTGGAAAAAGCACCGTCGGGATACAATATTTCCGAAGATCAACAATTGACGGAAAATATACCGAAGCTCCTATTTTTCCGGATGACGGAGCTAGCCAAAGGGGAGGCCGAGGAGGGCCGCCATGGGCCCTCCCCATGGGCCGGCGCGGCCACCAATGCCGGCGCGCCGCCACGTGGGGAGGGGGCCCACGACCCCCTCAGCCATCGCCCTTTCGCGTACTTCATCTGCCAAAAACCCTAAGGTGCTGGGGGACATCGAGGATAGTCATCGCCGCCTCCTCGAGGCGGAAAACACCAGAGAGAAAAGAGCTCTCCGGCAGGCAGAAATCTACCGGGGAAATTCCCTCCCAGAGGGGGGAAATCGTCGCCATCGTCACCGTCATCGAGCTGGACTTCATTGGGATCATCATCATCTCCACCACCGACACCGTCATCTCCACCGCTTCACCTCATCTCCGCTGTAACATCTAGGATTGAATCTTGAGTATTTCATAGGGGAAACTCTCCCGGTGTTGATTACTCCTTGTTATTGATGCTATTGAGTGAAACCGTTGAATCAAGGTTTATGTTCAGATTGTTATCCATCATCATATCACCTCTGATCATGTTCCATATGATGTATTGTGAGTAGTTCGTTTAGTTCTTGAGGACATGGGTGAAGTCTAAATGTTAGTAGTGAACTATGTTGAGTAATATTTAATGGTTTGATATTTAAGTTGTGGTGTTATTCTTCTAGTGGTGTCATGTGAACGTCGACTACATGAAACTTCACCTTTATGGGCCTAGGGGAATGCATCTTGTATTCGTTTGCTAATTGCGGGGTTGCCGGAGTGACAGCAACTTGAACCCCCGTTGGTATATCGATGCATGAGGGATAGCAGGATCTCAACGTTTAAGGTTGTGGTTAGATTTATCTTAATTACTTTCTTGTATTTGCGGATGCTTTCAAGGGGTTTAATCACAAGTATGTATTAGTCCTAGGAAGGGCGGTGCATTAGCATAGGTTCACCCACACAACACTTATCAAAACAATGAAGATTAATCAACTATATGAAGCGAAAGCACTAGACTAAATTCCCGTGTGTCCTCAAGAACGTTTGGTCATCATAAGTAAACAAACCGGCTTGTCCTTTGTGCTAAAAAGGATTGGGCCACTTGCTGCAATTATTATTCTCGCATTTTACTTACTTGTATTTTATTTATCTGCTATATCAAAACCTCCTGAAAACTTGTCCGTGAGCATTTACAGTGAATCCTTCATCGAAACTGCTTGTCAACACCTTCTGCTCCTCGTTGGGTTCGACACTCTTATTTATCGAAAGTACTACGATACACCCCCTATACTTGTGGGTCATCAGGGGTCTCCCTTCACCTTCTTGTTCCATTGATATACCATTATGCCTGTTTGACTAATACCTGAGAATAATCTTGTAGGCATGTATTAGTCCGATTATTCTAGCTATGGTGTCATTGTAACCAAAATAATGGATAAGGGTAAAATACCCTTACAATCTCCCCCGTTTTGGTATACGATGACAAACCGAGCTAGAGTCACATATAGATATTATGATAAGATTAGAACCTTGATTTCATATAAGATATTAAGACAGCTCCCCCATAATGTATGCACTTGGAGGATTTGCGTTTGAATGCAAAGTGCACCATTTGTAAAACATGAGAAGCCCCCCCAATATCTTTAGGAAACAAGCATGGTATGGACAAACATATAACAAGATATAAGAAATAAGCATAATCATCCTACATAGAGATTAAGCATACAATACCTTGTCCACACACGAATTATTTAGAGTAGCAAATGGTTCCGGAAATCAAATAGCACAAACCACATAAGAAGCAAATAAAGTATCAATGGCTTGTGCAAATGGCAACACCCATCCCAGGAAACCCATAGTCCTAGACTCTACTCTCTTCTCCCCCTTTGGCATAGGAACACCAAAAAGGTAGATAGAGTAGAAAAGCTAGCGTTCCCATCAGTAGAAGTGCTGAGATGTGGACTCCTCTTCATCATAGTCTTCATATTCTTCATAATCTCCAGTCCTAATGGAGCTAGACCCAGCAGCATCAGAAGCAGGAGCAGCCCTATACCTAGTCCTGGGAGGAGGAGCACCATGTGAAGATCCACCTCGAGAAAACAGGGAGAGGTCAAAGTTCTGGAACATGCTATCATCAATGGGAGGCATCGCCCAAGTAGGAGCAACCACAGGCTCAAGTTCAGGACCAGGAGGAGGCACATGATGGTTTCTTGCATCCATGAACTCATTTTGGCACCTCCTAGTCTCCTGGTTCAGTGCAAGGCTTTGGTGAGCCAGATCATTTGTATTCCTGCACATTTGCCATAGATTTGCCAAGAAGTGGGAGGCACCCCGCTTGGGGCACATAGAGGAGCTAGAGCTAGCATCCGGGTCATGCCTTTCCTTGGTCCTTCGCTCTGAAGGCATCATCTCAAATATATCAAGTTTGTCTCCTTGTTGAGGAATCTTGAAAGGGTCCATCTTCACTACCTCATCTTTCCTATTGTAAGGAGATTGCACAACAGTATTGATGAGATGTTGAACATACTGAGCAAAGTTTGGAGTCATCATGTTACGAATAGAGCGTCTCAGTTCATTGTAGAGGTAGTCACATCCATCAATTGTCCTCACATTTTCAGGACGGCAGTAATACATGAGGTTGAGATGGTTGGCTCGGCAGTCACTTGAGTCACCAGACTTGCTGACTAGACTCTCACGGAATATCTTGGCAAGCACTTGGTAAGAGTAGTACATCCCAGAGATGAGTGGAGGATCATGTGAAGGCTCTGGAGGGTAGCAGAAAGCAACTATGAGTGAATTGTTCATGACGGTCGATCTGAAACCCACGAGCACGGCCACCAGCAAAACCCATTGCTTGACAAAAGTCAAGGTAGTTGCAAGAATACTTCTCCTTCCATGTCATCCAAGTCATAGTGCGAGCTGGGTCATCATGGAAGAAGACTGTGCAATGGAACTAGCGAACAAGAATAGGGAAATACTCCCCGAGACTCTTAAAGTGACTAGGCTTCAAACATACTAGATCAAAGAGACCCATCTTCTGCAAAGTGTCAACCACAAAGCGGTACTTGGTGGTCTGAAACATGGTGAGCTCTTCCTTGTTGATGGCCTTGGGCATCACAATGATGTCATTCTTCATGAGGGCAGCACAGTTGTAGAACTCATCCTAGATGGCAACCTAGGTCTCGGTCAAGAATTCCTTGTCATCACCGGTGTAGGTTCGTTCCTCGAACCGATAGGGATTCTCATCCCTAAGTCTTCTCCAAACAGAAATCTGTATTGTGCCAGTATTGAATTTTGGTGTCCTCTCCACAAGTTCATCAAGTGGAACTTCATCTTTGTCCTTCCTCTTCTTCCTTGTGGTCTTTTTCCTACCTCCAGCTGAACTGCCTGGACCACTGCTCTGAGCTACTCTGCTGAGCACACATGTGCTTGTACGGCACCCCTGGGGCCTCTCATGCTTGCCCTTCTTGGCAACAACACGACTATCATCACTAGAGCCAGCTGTGAATGAGAAAATAGAGGGGGATAGCAGTGGGATAAGTGTACATGTCATCAGGAATAAAGAGGTGAAAGGTATAACATATATACAAGTGCTTTGACGAGATTGCGCAAAATTCTGGGCGGGTCGACGCATCGGCCGGCAGCACCGGGCTGTAGACCGGACCAGCCAGTTTGGCAGCCGGTCTGCCACGTGACACGCCGGTCCAGCCGGTGTGTGAGTTGGCGCACCGAGCCATAGGCCGGGTGGTGATGAACACTAAGAAGCTTCTAGATTTTTGACACAAATTCATGCAAATAACTCAGTACTTGTACACATATTATAGCAATATAGAGTGAATCCCATGAATTGAGGTGTATGGCATTCCAATGGCATGAGGTACTAGACCAAACCCTAACCCTAAGCCTAGATTCTCAAACTATGGTGGAGTGGAGTTTGGGGTGAGTCTAGTGGTGGGAATACCCTAGGGAGTGGTGGAGACGAAGGGGCGGCGCCAATGGTGGTCGTGGCTGAAAGGAGGAAGTGAGGAAGAAGACCCAAGGGGTAACCCCCCAAGTCCACTTAACCAGCCGTTAACCGGTGCACGGGCCGGCAGACCGGGCTGGGCACCGGGCCGGCCGGCGGTAGAGCCGGCGGCACCGGGCTATCAACACCCGGATTTTTAAGTCCAGATGCCTATTATGCCATACATCGCAATCCCAGGAATATTGTTTTTGCGAGACATAATAGATTGATATCACAGAACATCATTCATTACAACTCATAATTGTCTTACAACAAAAGGATCACATGATCCAGTCTCATTACAACAATTGATCTAAGGATCAAATACATAACACAATAGCGGAAGTACGTAGTAGAGGTCCATCTGCTCCACAGGCAACTGTTGACTGATACGTCTCCGACGTATCGATAATTTCTTATGTTCTATGCCATATTATTGATGATACCTACATGTTTTATGCACACTTTATGTCATATTCGTGCATTTTCTGGAACTAACCTATTAACAAGATGCCGAAGTGCCGGTTCTCGTTTTCTCGCTGTTTTTGGTTTCAGAAATCCTAGTAACGAAATATTCTCGGAATTGGACGAAACGAAGACCCGGGGCCCTATTTTTCCACGGAGCTTCCGGAAGACCGAAGAACACACGAAGTGGGGCCACGAGGTGGCCAAGCTATAGGGCGGCGCGGCCCAAGCCCCGGCCGCGCCGACCTATAGCGTGGGCCCCTCGTTAGCCCCCGACTCTGCCCTTCCGCCTACTTAAAGCCTCCGTCGCGAAACCCCCGAGGAGAAAAACCACAATACGGAAAACCTTACCGAGACGCCGTCGCCGCCGATCCCATCTCGGGGGATTCGGAGATCTCCTCCGGCACCCTGCCGGAGAGGGGATTCATCTCCCGGAGGACTCTACACCGCCATGGTCGCCTCCGGAGTGATGAGTGAGTAGTTCACCCCTGGACTATGGGTCCATAGCAGTAGCTAGATGGTTGTCTTCTCCTCATTGTGCTTCATTGTTGGATCTTGTGAGCTGCCTAACATGATCAAGATCATCTATCCGTAATTCTATATGTTGTGTTTGTCGGGATCCGATGGATAGAGAATACCATGTCATGTTAATTATCAAGTTATTATACATGTGTTGTTTATGATCTTGCATGCTCTCCGTTTCTAGTAGAGGCTCTGGCCAAGTTTTTTACTTTTAACTCCAAGAGGGAGTACTTATGCTCGATAGTGGGTTCATGCCTGCATTGACACTTGGGGGAGTGACAGAAACCCCTAAGGTTGTGTTGTGCTGTTGCCACTAGGGATAAAACATTGGCGCTATGTCCGAGGATGTAGTTGTTGATTACATTACGCACCATACTTAATGCAATTGTCTGTTGTTAGCAACTTAATACCGGAGGGGGTTCGGATGATAACCTCGAAGGTGGACTTTTTAGGCATAGATGCAGTTGGATGGCGGTCTATGTACTTTGTCGTAATGCCCAATTAAATCTCACTATACTTATCATGTCATGTATGTGCATTGTTATGCCCTCTCTATTTGTCAATTGCCCGACCGTAATTTGTTCACCCAACATGCTTTTATCTTATGGGAGAGACACCTCTAGTGAACTGTGGACCCCGGTCCATTCTTTTATACTCGAAATACAAATCTGCTGCAATACTTGTTTTTACTATTTTCTCTGCAAACAATCATCTTCCACACAATACGGTTAATCCTTTGTTACAGCAAGCCGGTGAGATTGACAACCTCACCTGTTTCGTTGGGGCAAAGTACTTTGGTTGTGTTGTGCAGGTTCCACGTTGGCGCCGGAATCTCCGGTGTTGCGCCGCACTACATCCCGCCGCCATCAACCTTCAACGTGCTTCTTGGCTCCTCCTGGTTCGATAAACCTTGGTTTCTTTCCGAGGGAAAACTTGCTGCTGTGCGCATCATACCTTCCTCTTGGGGTTGCCCAACGAACGTGTGAAATACACGCCATCAAGCTCTTTTTCCGGCGCCGTTGCCGGGGAGATCAAGACACGCTGCAAGGGGAGTCTCCACTTCCCAATCTCTTTACTTTGTTTTTGTCTTGCTTTATTTTATTTACTACTTTGTTTGCTGCATTATATCAAAACACAAAAAAATTAGTTGCTAGCTTTACTTTATTTGCTATCTTGTTTGCTATATCAAAAACACAAAAAAATTAGTTTACTTGCATTTACTTTATCTAGTTTGCTTTATTTGCTACCGCTAAAATGAGTAATCCCGAAGTTGAAGTTCGTTCATTTAAGCAACAAGGGGGAGAATGTTTAAAAGATGCTTGGTATAGAATTAGTGATGCCCATAATAGGTGCACTAAGAAACACTCCACTACTATTCTACTCGGGAATTTTTATGTTGGTATCTCTAGCTGGAATAGATATGTTCTTGATTGTCTCGCGGGAGGTAACTTCCTAGGTGCTCCCGCTTTAGAAGCTAGCTGCATTATTGAGAGTTTATTTGGAACACCACCTGTTAATGAAACTAAAATTGAAACCTCCCTTGAGGATGTTATGAAAAAATTGGAAACAATAGAGAAAAATTTTCCGAGTGTTGAAACTAAGTTGGAGATATTACTTGATAAAACTGATGAACTTGATAAATCCTTAGGAGGAATTGATGAAAGAATTAGTGTCCTAGGAACTTGTGTTGACCATGATAATCAAATTAATAGGATTGGCGAACTTGAAAAAGCTATGGGAACCTTGGGTTCAACCTTTCCATCTTTACAGTTTAGAGAGAAAGCTTATGTGGGAAAGGAGCAAAAGTTTATGTATGTCTCTAAAGTGCCTAAACCAAAGAAATATTATTATAGGCCTAAAATTGACAAAGCCCCTAGTACCACTACAAATGGGGGAGCTTATGATATCAATGCTCCATCTCGCGATAACACTTGAGTTACACTTTCTGCGCCTAGCTGAAAGGCGTTAAAGAAAAGCGCTTATGGGAGACAACCCATGTTTTTACTACAGTACTTTATTTTATATTTGTGTCTTGGAAGTTGTTTACTACTGTAGCAACCTCTCCTTATCTTAGTTTTATGTTTTGTTGTGCCAAGTAAAGTCTTTGATAGAAAAGTAAGTACTAGATTTGGATTACTGCGCAGTTCCAGATTTCTTTGCTGTCACGAATCTGGGTCTATCTCCCTGTAGGTAGCTCAGAAAATTACGCCAATTTACGAGCATGATCCTCAGATATGTACGCAACTTTCATTCAATTTGAGAATTTTCGTTTGAGCAAGTCTGGTGGCCTAATAAAATCCATCTTTACGGACTGTTCTGTTTTGACAGATTCTGTCTTTTATTTCGCATTGCCTCTTTTGCTATGTTGGATGAATTTCTTTGATCCACTAATGTCCAGTAGCTTTATGCAATGTCCAGAAGTGTTAAGAATGATTGTGTCACCTCTGAACATGTGAATTTTTATTATGCACTAACCCTCTAATGAGTTGTTTCGAGTTTGGTGTGGAGGAAGTTTTCAAGGATCAAGAGAGGAGTATGATGCAATATGATTAAGGAGAGTGAAAGCTCTAAGCTTGGGGATGCCCCGGTGGTTCACCCCTGCATATATTAAGAAGACTCAAGCGTCTAAGCTTGGGGATGCCCAAGGCATCCCCTTCTTCATCGACAACATTATCGGGTTCCTCCCCGAAACTATATTTTTATTCGGCCACATCTTATGTACTTTGCTTGGAGCGTCGGTTTGTTTTTGTTTTTTTGTTTTGTTTGAATAAAATGGATCCTAGCATTCACTTTATGGGAGAGAGACACGCTCCGCTGTTGCATATGGACAAATATGTCCTTAGGCTCTACTCATAGTATTCATGGCAAAGTTCATCTTCGTTAAATTGTTATATGGTTGGAATTGGAAAATGATACATGTAGTATCTCTAAAATGTCTTGGATAATTTGATACTTGGCAATTGTTGTGCTCATGTTTAAGCTCTTGCACCATATACTTTGCACCCATTAATGAAGAAATACTTAGAGCTTGCTAATTTGGTTTGCATATTTGGTTTCTCTAGAGTCTAGATAACATCTAGTATTGAGTTTTGAACAACAAGGAAGACGGTATGGAGTCTTATAATGTTTACCATATGTCTTTTATGTGAGTTTTGTCTGTACCGTTCATCCTTGTGTTTGTTTCAAATAACCTTGCTAGCCTAAACCTTGTATCGAGAGGGAATACTTCTCATGCATCCAAAATCCTTGAGCCAACCACTATGCCATTTGTGTCCACCATACCTACCTACTACATGGTATTTATCCGCCATTCCAAAGTAAATTGCTTGAGTGCTACCTTTAAAATTCCATCATTCACCTTTGCAATATATAGCTCATGGGACAAATAGCTTAAAAACTATTGTAGTATTGAATATGTACTTATGCACTTTATCTCTTATTAAGTTGCTTGTTGAGCGATAACCATGTTTCGGGGACGCCATCAACTATTCTTTGTTGGATATCATGTGAGTTGCTATGCATGTCCGTCTTGTCTGAAGCAAGAGAGATCTACCACCTTCATGGTTGGAGCATGCATATTGTTAGAGAAGAACTTTAGGCCGCTAACTAAAGCCATGATTCATGGTGGAAGTTTCAGTTTGGACATATATCCTCAATCTCATATGAGAATAATAATTGTTGCCACATGCTTATGCATTAAAGAGGAGTCCATTATCTGTTGTCCATGTTGTCCCGGTATGGATGTCTAAGTTGAGAATAATCAAAAGCGAGAAATCCAAAATGCGAGCTTTCTCCTTAGACCTTTGTACATGCGACATGGAGGTACCCCATTGTGACACTTGGTCAAAACATGTGCATTGCAAAGATCCGGTAGTCCAAGTTAATTAGGACAAGGTGCGGGCACTATTAGTATACTATGCATGAGACTTGCAACTTGTAAGATATAACTTTCATAACTCATATGCTTTATTACTACCGTTGACAAAATTGTTTCATGTTTTCAAAAAAAGCTCTAGCACAAATATAGCAATCGATGCTTTCCTCTTTGAAGGACCATTCTCTTTACTTTTATGTTGAATCAGTTCACCTATTTCTCTCCACCTCAAGAAGCAAACACTTGTGTGAACCGTGCATTGATTCCTACATACTTGCATATTGTACTTGTTATATTACTCTATGTTGACAATTATCCATGAGATATACATGTTACAAGTTGAAAGCAACCGCTGAAACTTAATCTTCCTTTGTGTTGCTTCAATACCTTTAATTTGATTTATTGCTTTATGAGTTAACTCTTATGCAAGACTTATTAATACTTGTCTTGAAGTACTATTCATGAAAAGTCTTTGCTATATGATTCACCTGTTTACTCATGTCATCACCATTGTTATGATCGCTGCATCCACTACATATGTTTACAAATAGTATGATCAAGGTTATGATGGCATATCACTTCAGAAATTATCTTTGTTATCGTTCTACCTCGCTCGGGACGAGCAGTAACTAAGCTTGGGGATGCTGATACGTCTCCGACGTATCGATAATTTCTTATGTTCTATGCCATATTATTGATGATACCTACATGTTTTATGCACACTTTATGTCATATTCGTGCATTTTCCGGAACTAACCTATTAACAAGATGCCGAAGTGCCGGTTCTCGTTTTCTGCTGTTTTTGGTTTCGAAATCCTAGTAACGAAATATTCTCGGAATTGGACGAAACGAAGACCCGGGGCCCTATTTTTCCACGGAGCTTCCGGAAGACCGAAGAACACACGAAGTGGGGCCACGAGGTGGCCAAACTATAGGGCGGCGCGGCCCAAGCCCTGGCCGCGCCGACCTATAGCGTGGGCCCCTCGTTAGCCCCCCGACTCTGCCCTTCCGCCTACTTAAAGCCTCCGTCGCGAAACCCCTGAGGAGAAAAACCACGATACGGAAAACCTTACTGAGACGCCGTCGCCGCCGATCCCATCTCGGGGGATTCTGGAGATCTCCTCCGGCACCCTGCCGGAGAGGGGATTCATCTCCCGGAGGACTCTACACCGCCATGGTCGCCTCCGGAGTGATGAGTGAGTAGTTCACCCCTGGACTATGGGTCCATAGCAGTAGCTAGATGGTTGTCTTCTCCTCATTGTGCTTCATTGTTGGATCTTGTGAGCTGCCTAACATGATCAAGATCATCTATCCGTAATTCTATATGTTGTGTTTGTCGGGATCCGATGGATAGAGAATACCATGTCATGTTAATTATCAAGTTATTATACATGTGTTGTTTATGATCTTGCATGCTCTCCGTTTCTAGTAGAGGCTCGGCCAAGTTTTTACTTTTAACTCCAAGAGGGAGTACTTATGCTCGATAGTGGGTTCATGCCCGCATTGACACCTGGGGGAGTGACGGAAACCCCTAAGGTTGTGTTGTGTCTGTTGCCACTAGGGATAAAACATTGGCGCTATGTCCGAGGATGTAGTTGTTGATTACATTACGCACCATACTTAATGCAATTGTCCGTTGTTAGCAACTTAATACCGGAGGGGTTCGGATGATAACCCGAAGGTGGACTTTTAGGCATAGATGCAGCTTGGATGGCGGTCTATGTACTTTGTCGTAATGCCCAATTAAATCTCACTATACTTATCATGTCATGTATGTGCATTGTTATGCCCTCTCTATTTGTCAATTGCCCGACTGTAATTTGTTCACCCAACATGCTTTTATCTTATGGGAGAGACACCTCTAGTGAACCGTGGACCCCGGTCCATTCTTTTATACTCGAAATACAAATCTGCTCGCAATACTTGTTTTTACTATTTTCTCTCGCAAACAGTCATCTTCCACACAATACGGTTAATCCTTTGTTACAGCAAGCCGGTGAGATTGACAACCTCACTCGTTTCGTTGGGGCAAAGTACTTTGGTTGTGTTGTGCGGGTTCCACGTTGGCGCCGGAATCTCCGGTGTTGCGCCGCACTACATCCCGCCGCCATCAACCTTCAACGTGCTTCTTGGCTCCTCCTGGTTCGATAAACCTTGGTTTCTTTCTGAGGGAAAACTTGCTGCTGTGCGCATCATACCTTCCTCTTGGGGTTGCCCAACGAACGTGTGAAATACACGCCATCATTGACGTCAGGAGTAGTCCTAGTTATCGTAGACGTCCTGCTGTCCATCATCCTGGTACTGGGGCTCATCTTCACAGTCTGGCCATTTGAATAGCCAGGGACACAGCCATGAGTACTTTAAAGTACTCGCAAACTAATACTAGAGTAAGTACTAACAGTTTTAGTGAGAGAATTCTAAGCTCTAGGTTCATTTGCATAAAGCCAGTTTTATTTCATAAGCATTTAGTAAACAAAGGCTCTTCATTTGCCTAACTTAACTCAAGTGGGAACATTAGTGTCATTCCCACAACTCTGTTTTGATTCAAAGTCAAAGTCATATTTCAAACTCAAGTCACAAATCACCGGTCACATTTTGAAAAGTTATGATGACGAAACAGTATGGCCTTTCCAACTGTCCATGACCGCGGACGCGGCTATTCGAATAGGTTTACACTCTGCAGAGGTTGCACACTTGTGCCACAACATTTTATTACATCCGTCAGGGATAGCCCTGAATAATCATAACTCAGTATGCGGATCATCAACCATTAACCTTTCACTTACCCACCCTAGTATAGGCACCTCTCCCCATGAGCTTGGCCTCCCAGTGATAGCAAACCGCCAACCTGGGAACTGCACAGGCTTGGATAGGACATTCACCTCATTTCACGTCATTTCACTTTCAATGGAGGCAGCCTCGGCATAACCCCTATGACGCTTGTTCAGAGGGAACCCATACTAAGACACATAAATTTCCAGCTAAAGCCTTACCCATAATCAGGTATTGTGGGGGTACTCAAAAATTAGAATGGTATCGCATCCGAACCCAATCATCAGTTTTTATCAAAATCACCATGTCATTCAAGTCACCTTCACCTTCAAAATCTTTCAATAGAATGACTCATCATTCCAAGGTTTTCAAAGTCAAGAATTTCACAAGTTCCCATCTAGAGTAGTCAATTTTAGTTTTAGCACTAGCAACTAGTAATGAGGGGTGCTAACTAGCTTGTAGCTCTCTAGGCTAACTTTGATGTTCTTGTACTACTCCTTATCTAGACTCTAGTTAACTATAAAAGTAAACCTTGATAATCAAAGTAAAAGCCTTGTAAGATAAAAACTGGGACTTGGAAAGTAAAACACAAAGTAGTATGGTAGTGGTGCCTTGCTCAAGTAGAGCTTGCACTTGGGTAACTTGCAAGAGTATAACTTGCCTTGAGTGGTGTATTGATCAAAGTTTAGTTCTTCTTCTTCAAAGTAGACCTCCTCCTCCTGATAGTCCTTGGTACTAGCGTCTAAAAACGGATACGAGGTATATAATCACCAAACAAATCTTAAGGCTAGACTAAGCACAAATGGTTCACACAAGCTATTCTAGCATCACAACATTATTATCATGTTGGTTGTCTTTGTGTTCTTTTTAAGAAAAATAATTTAATCTCATTAAAAATATTTACTAGGGTTTCTATTTAGTTCTTTGGAGAAACAATTTCCTCTCATTGAATCTTGTTAAGATTTAATCTCCTCAAATAATAAAGTATGAGTACATGTTGACCAAGGTCAACACTTCATATTTATCATTTGGGGAAAGTGATTTAAATGAGGTATTATATCTCATGCAATTTAAATACTACTATGGAAATTATTTAATATTCTCAAATAATAACATATGAGGTCATGAAGTCTAATGTCATCACCTCACCTTGAATTACTTGGGAAATTTATTTAAATGAGATGCTACACCTCATAGAATTTAAATATTATTTTTGAAATAATTTAAATGAGCTAGAAATGGCCACATAGCCACTATTTGAATATAGCCCATGATCATATGAAACAACCATATCATATTTTTACATATTCAGATATACAATATGAAATGTGATTTTTGAGAGTTGGAATCAACTCAAAATTCATTATGGTTGATTTTCAATAAATATTTGAATTTGGAAAAGGTACTGACTTGTTATTTTTATTGCAGGTGATCTACAACGAACTAGGGTTTGAAACCAATGGGGTTGGTTAGATAATTTCATGAGCTTTCCAACAATATAAAATTCATCAAATTTGGCTCAGTAGATTTGATTCTATTAAATTTTGAATCAAGCACCAGTATTGAATTTCAGTTAAATGAAATAATTCGAATTTGAATTGTTGGGCTGCGCGGAAAAACGAATTGGGCCAGGGGAGAAAAAGAAAACGGGCCGGCCCACTGCGTGTCTCGCACGAGCAGGCCGCCTGACACCGGGACCTACTGTCAGCGGTACTTAAACAGCGAAACAGTATGATCTATGTGAGCCGCATGATTAGAGCAGGATCCGATGGTCCACGTGCATCGTCGTTGACGACGAGCACGGGCTCACTGGCGGCGAGCCTAGGGGATCGGCGGCTCACCGGAGGTCCGGTGATCGTCGGCGTTGATGCAGCGTGGCGTTGTAGAGGATGGCGAGGCTCCTTGTACCGGCGGCATCTCCTGGGGCGGCTCCTAGCTCCGACGATCTTGCAGCAGTACTGGCGGCGCTCCGGCGATCGATTGGGGCTCTGTGGATGAAATTGGGACGAGGGATTGCTTGAGGAGGATCAGGGAGAGGAGAGGAGTGAAGTGGTGTGAAGAATTGGAGTGGGGGGAAGCCTCCTTTTATAGGGCTAAGGAGGTTGGCAAGGTGAGAGAGAGAGGGGAGGAGGGTGACATGGTGAGCATGGTGGTGGTGACCAAGGGTATGGCATGGCCATGGAATGGATCCTCTATGCATTTTTCTTGGTCTATGAGTGCAATGCAAGCTTAGGTGAGGTGAGGCCAAGGTATGTGACATGGTTGGCAAGGCTAGAGAGAGGTAGAGCATGCACAAAAGATCATGGCCAACATGTGTGACATATGCCATGACATAGGGAGAGAGCTTGTGTCATGGTGAGCATGGCTAGGCAATGTGATGTCATTGCGAGTTGTTGGAGTACAAGGTGCACTATAGATGAGCACAAGAAAAAGGGGAGTGAGGTGGGGAATAGTGGGTAGAATAGTGGTTGTACTTTTTATTCAACTATGTGATCACCATATGTGAGATGCAATGGTCTCATTTGACTTTGAATTTGGCCAAAATACTTTAAGGCTGTGATATAAATAATGTTTGGCATCAATTGGTGGTCTTGGTTTGCAATTTGGAGTTGGTTTGTGAAAATTCCAAAATTTGGGGCAATCTAGAATCTGTTTCAAAGTTGCCACTTTGCATGCTTATATTAAGAGTTTGACTTTGAATCAGCAAGGTTGACTTTGACCAAGTTGTTCACTTTTATGAGTACAATAGATCTGGGCAAAAATATTAGAAAGTTTAGTTTAAAAAAATTAACCAAAGGGGCTCAAATTAGGTAACATGTTAAAAGTGGCAGATTTGACCATTAGCATATGTAACTTAGATTTTCATTTTTCCTTTGATTTGTGTTGCTTTTCTTTGACCCAAATTGTATTGTTTTGTGTTCAAATGGTATAGTGTTGTGTTTAATCAATTCAAACAAAGAAAGTGGGGCATTTGCTCAAATTTGCAAATTGGCCATACACTCATATATGTCTCTCTCCTATTTGATTTTTATTTTCTTTCTATTTTGTTTCACTTTGGATTTGGCTTGGTGAGTACTAGGTTGGGTTTGTTAAGGTTTTCAAACCATCTACACAAGGTAGATCATGACATAGGCCTATATTCACAAATAGGGCCATAGGCTCATATGTGCCTCTACTTCTATTTTATTTTCTTTTTAATTTGTTTCCATTTGATCCTAAATGCATGGTTGTGGCTTAGGATCTATTTCAAATTCTTCAAACACACATTCATGGTATTAGCAAACATTCCATTCATTCACATAATAGAAAAGATTTTGGAAATAGGCAAGTTTTTGTTAACCCTAGAAATTGGATAATATAAATTATGGTTCTTAATTGTTTCAAAATTTTGGGGTGTTACACGGGCCAGGCCCCGGCTGCAGGCTTTTAGCCCCGTTTTGCCTTTTTCTTTATGGGAATGATTTGTGTAGATTCAAAAGATGACATGTACAATCTAGATAGATAGATATTTGATAAGAGGAGCATATACATGGGATAGGAACACAAGTTTCTAGTCATACCCATTGGAGTGAAATCCAAATAAGATGTAAATGGCAACAATGGGCATGTTTCAAAATATATCAAGAATCATAAATCATTTTAGAATAATTTTGCAATCAGATCAGTTAGCCTCATAGAATGAAATCATTTTGCAATTGAGGCTAATGAGGGGCGGGTGATTACTCCCCCTATGTTAAAGCACAAATATCATGAGACCTCAAAGAGACATGCTTGGGTCCATATAATGACATTGGGTCTATTTATGTTGCACACATAGGTATGGATCATACCAAGACATGGTAAGATGACTATCCCCAGATGTGTTGCGCAACTAAGCTAGATAACAAGATAAATGCAAGAATTAATATAGTGCAAGAAGTTGTTCAATCTAAGTTGTTAGGATCAAGAATACCAAGTTATCCTCTCATGTTTACAACCCGGGCTTCATCCAAAGGCTTAGTGAAAATATGCGCCAATTGGTACGTTGTTCCCACATGAGTGAGCTCAATATCCCCATTGGAAACATGATCACGTCGGAACTGATGGCGAATGTCATTGTGTTTTGTGCGGAAATGTTGAACTAAGTTATTGGTGATCTTTATTGCACTTCCATTGTCACATAGAAGAGGCACCGTACCAAGAGACACACCATAGTCTTTCAAGGTTTGCTTCATCCATAACAAATGAGTGCAAAAAGATGTTGCAGATATGTATTCGGCTTCAGCGGTGGATAGGGCTGTGGAGTTTTGTTTCTTGGATGACCAACTCACCAATGACCGGCCAATGAATTGGCAATCCCCGGAGGTAGACTTTCGGTCAACCTTATCACCATCCCAATCGAAATCCGAATAGCCTATGAGTTCAAAGGTTGACCCCTTTGGATACCACAGCCCGAGAGTAGGAGTGAGAACAAGGTATCTTAGAATCCGTTTGACCGCCACCAAGTGGCTCTCCTTAGGAGCAGATTGAAGACGAGCACACATCCCAACACTTAACATGATATCCGGCCTAGAAGCACAAAGGTAGACCAAGGATCCAATCATGGAGCGGTATACCTTTTTGTCCACATCCTTCTCACCATCACATGAGCCAAGCTATCCCTTTATGGGCATAGGTGTCTTCATTGGGCTTGCATTGGTCATGTCAGACTTCTTGAGCATGTCCCTCACATATTTTTCTTGAGAGATGAAGGTGCCTTTTGCAAGTTGCCTCACTTGCAAGCCTAAGAAGAACTTCAGCTCCCCCATCATGGACATCTCAAACCTCCTATTCATCAATAGCTCAAAAAGCTTTGTTATGATTAGGGTTAGTTCCGCCAAATGTAATATCATCAACATATATTTGACATAGAAATAGGCCACCCCCTTTAACCCGCTTGGTGAAAAGGGTGGAATCGACCGTACCCATGCTAAACCCATCCTTGAGTAAGAAATCCCTAAGGTACTCATACCAAGCATGTGGAGCTTGCTTGAGACCGTAGAGTGCCTTATGGAGTAAATACACATGGTTGGGAAGGCATGTGTCTTCGAAACCCGGGGGTTGAGCCACATATGCAGTTTCTTTTAGGGGACCATTCAAAAATGCACTTTTCACATCCATTTGATATAGCTTGAAATTGTGAAAGGATGCAAATGCAAGCAATAGACGAATAGCTTCAAGACGGGCAACCGGCGCAAAGGTGTCCTCATAATCCATACCTTCTATTTGGGCAAACCATTGCGACACTAACCTTGCTTTATTTCTTCCGATATGCCATTCTCATCTTGCTTGTTCTTGAACACCCATTTGGTTCCAATGACATTGATGTGATGATCTTTGGGTCTCTCACTAGAGACCATACTTCATTGCGGGTGAAACATTCCAATTCTTCTTGCATGGCTATTACATAATCCGGATCAATCAAGGCTTCATGTACCTTGAGTGGCTCAAAGCTAGACATAAAAGCATGATGTTGACAATAAGTGATAAGTAATGCATGATGTCTATGAGTTACCACTCCTCTTGAGATGCTACCAAGGACTTGATCTACTTTCATATCACTTGCCCTTGAAGCAGCCTTGATCTTCCAAATGGTTCCTTCATGATCAATAAATTCATCTCTTGCTAGTTCTTAATCATGAGGGACAACTTGAGCTCGACCATGGGTTGAGGATGATTCTTGATCAACATCATGGTCTTGCTCAATGGGTTGAGGGCTTTCTTCTTGTTCTTCGGAATGCGGCTCATCTTGAGTAGAGGTTGGATCTTGGGATGCATTTGATGGTTCAGCTTGAGTTGACAAAGGCTCCACTTGGTCTGAGCTTGAGGCTTCTATCTATCATCTTGATCATTAGTGTGGACCTCCGTGGGCCGGATGTGTCCAATGCCCATAAGCTTGATGGCATTGGAAGGATCATCATCACCTGCAGCACATGGAACAGCTTGCTCCACTTGGGAGCCATTATCCTCCAAGAACACCATGTCACAAGATACTTCAATAGTCCCAGTGGACTTGTTGTAGTATTTATAGGCGTGATAATTCTCCGCATATCCAAAAATGTACCCTCTATAGTTCTAGTTTCAAATTTACTAAGCTTCCCTCTATTGTCCTTAACAAGACATTTGCATCCAAAGACACGAATGTACATGACATTAGGCTTGTTACCTGTGATAAGATCGTATGGAATTTTATTATGCAGGGGACGGAGAAGAGCCGGTTGGAGTAGTGGACAGCTGTAGAGATGGCTTCTCCCCAAAAGTTATGGGGTGACTTGAATTCACTCAACATGGTTCTTGCCATCTCAATAATAGTCCGGTTCTTCCTTTCAACAACACCATTTTGCCGAGGGGTGTATGGAGCTGAAAATTCATGCTTGATGCCCTCATCATCAACAAACTCTTGCATGGTGTAGTTCTTGAACTCGGTGCCATTGTCGGTCCTTATCGCCTTGATCTCAGATTCATACATTCTTTGAGCCTTCTTGGCGAAGATGATGAACTCTCTATAGGTCTCATCCTTAGAGTTAAGGAGAAAGACCCAAGAGTATCTTGAATAATCATCAACAATGACCAGTCCATACTTGCTCCCACCAAGAGTATCATAATGTGATGGCCCAAAGAGATCCAAGTGGGGGAGCTCCAAAGGCCTAGAAGTGGTGACGATACTCTTGATAGGATGTCTCTTCTTATAAGGGTATTCTACCCTTAACAATTATTTTGGTTAACAATGACACCAATGCTATCACGTGGACTAATGGTCTCTATAAGTGTATACACAGGTTTTAGTCCGCATATGTGGTTGCAAGGTGGTGAGAAAGGTTTTTAGTCCGCATACAAGGATGCAAGGTTGTGAGAGACTCCCCAATTGATGTTCTCAATAAGTGACGGTGTTTTGGCTCTTTTCCCTATTGGACATATTGGAGTCTATAGGAATCACCGCTCTACTAAGAGGGAAGGTCTCGATGAGCTTAAAGGGGATGTTGCCAAAGCCACACGTACACATCCTACCACATAATGTTCACACCAAAAATGCTGAGAGGAAGAATTTTTCCGATAAGGGAGGAAGAACTGAAGCTCCAGGGAACTCGGCACCCAGCCCGGCATGCCGAGGGCTGCTGCCAGGAAACTCGGCACACAGTCCGGCATACCGGGTGCTATTGCCGGGTAGCCCGGTATGTGGCCCGGTGTCGAGGGTACTCCTCGCCAATGCCCTCCGGTAGGGGCTTAGGGTTGATGGAATCCTGCAAGCTGACACGAGACATCGGTTCACAGACAAGCGGGGAGAGCGATTTACCCAGGTTCGGGGCCCTCGATGAGGTAAAACCCTTACGTCCTGCCTGTCTGTTCTTGATTATGATGATAATGGGTTACAATGGGGTGCCGAATAGTTCGGCTGAGATCTCGGCGAGATGGCTATCGTTAAGGGGACCTAGCTCTAGGCTTTTGCTGGCTAAGATTGCTAAGATTGATTGTGCCCCTCGGCAGCCCCTCTCCTGGCCTTTATATAGGAGGCCAGGTCTCAAGAGGTCTTACCGAGTACGACTAGGTTTACAGTAATTTTAGATCCGATCTTTCCTTGTTCGATCGCTTCCTTATCTTGCCCGTCAAGGAACCTTCGGTGCGCCGTCCTAGTGGCCCATCTCGCCTTCATGTGTCTTCATGGGCCTCCAATTAGTCAATACAGGATAGGGTAATGTGGGTTACCCGAAGGGTAGTGCCCACGTCAGTAGCCCCCGAGTGTCTAGCCGAAGATAGTTCGGGTAGAGACTAAAGTATGTCTTCTCCTGATGTTCTTCTCCTTCGTTGTCCTTATTCATCTTGGATCTATTGTGTCTTCATTTTATCGGGTGCGCGTCAGCGCTCCCGATGGGAGTAGCCCCCGAGTCTAGGTACGGATGCTCACAATCCGTGCGTAGACTCAAGTTGTACTACTCGAATATTTTCCTCTGTCGATGTTTTCCGCAGATTTTCATAGGTCATTCGATATAATTTCTTTATGCAAGGGATAATGAGTAACGTGCCCAACTGTTGTTTGGTTAACTGCCGATGACAAAACAACGTTACCCTACACAGAATCAAGTCCCCGGGCATGATCCTAGAGTGCAAAAAACTTCTATCGGGTGTGCATCACGTGCTCCCGATGGGAGTAATAGCCCCCGAGTGTCTGGTTGCGAGCGCTTGCAACCGAATGCAAACTCAAACCTTCTTCCTTCGACTGCTCATTCTGTCGAGTCTTCATTTTATCGGGTGCGCGTCAGCGCTCCCGATGGGAGTAGCCCCCGAGTCTAGGTACGGATGTCTGCAGCCGGGCGTAGACTCAAGTCCTTCATCCGATAGCTTTTCTATTTTCCTTCGAATGCTTCAAAAAAAAATTATGACATCACTGATGACGTGTAACTGCTGTGGGCTGATTGACAAGATTTGACCTGACGGTCCCACCCTAGCTCTATGCAGGCAGTGTTTAGGGCTTGACCAATGCACGCGTGGCGATCGAGGTGTCTCCTCGATTTTCGCACGACGTGGGAATAATGGGAAGCCGGTTCCACTCCTTCTTCAAGCGCCACGTGTACAATCAGACCTGCTTCACCCCCCATGATGCTTTGTGGAGTTATGGCCACGATTGGGCACAAATTCTTATGGGATAAATAGGGAGCCTCCTCTCTTTTTTATCTTTTACCCCGTTTTACTGCTCATCTTCTCCCTCAAGCCTCCCTGTTCCTCTGCCTCTTCACCAGCAGCTCCGTTCACCATGGGCAAGAAGAAGAGCGGTAGTACCTCGGGGGCGGGCAAAGTTAGCCACGATTGGAGCGCCTCCGCCATTTCCAACCGCGACATCAGCAGACTTCGCGCTCTCGGCTTCATCTCCGCATCTGAGGATGACATTCGTCTCCCAGGTTCGGTTACTCGCCCAAAGCCCCCGAAGGGCTTCACCGTCATGTTTGTCGCTTTCTGTTTCGTGGCCTTTCTCTTCCGGCTCACGAGTTTCTTCGCTCCCTCCTTTTCTTCTATGGGATTCAGCTCTGGCAGCTGACCCCAAATTCCGTCCTCCACCTTTCCATTTTTATCACCGTCTGCGAGGCCTTCCTCGGCATTGAGCCTCACTGGGGCCTTTGGAGGAAGATCTTTTATGTGAAGCGACACAACGACAGCAATGGCCCCCCTGTCGTCGGTGGCGTCGGCTTCATCGTCAGGAAGGAGGTTGACTACTTCGACTATCCGATGAAGGAATCCATCCAAGGCTGGCGCAACAAGTGGTTCTACCTGCGAGATCCCGTCGTTCATGGGCGACGTTCGAATCTCCCTCTTTTTGATGACGTGTTGGTAGCTCACAAGAAGAAGTCTTGGCAAAACGCCCTTTCTCCCGAAGAAAAGGCGACAGCCGATGAACTATTTGATCAGATAGTCACTTTGAAGAATACAGGAGGCCTGACGATGTGCGGCACTGAAGTAGTTTCAGTGTTCCTACAACGTCGAGTGCAGCCACTGATGTCCCGGCCTCACCAGCTATGGCTTTATACTGGCAAAAACGACAAGTCAAGGATCAACTCAGCCGACCTATCGGCAGATGAGCTTCGAGACGAAGTTCGTCGCCTGACATGACTTAGTGCGAAGGACACCATTGTCTTGACATCGGCCCGTCCTCCTTATGATCTCGATCACCTCCCGTCTGAGGTAACTTTACCGCTTCTTGTTTTCCGTTATTATTTCTTTTCCTATCTGTGCCTTACAAATTTCTCTCCTTCCGCAGGCTCCCACTGTTGCCCAATGTTATCCTCCCTCACCCGAGAGCGGCGTGGTACTGGAGGATGACGATGATGATTCTGAGGGAACCGAGGATGTTCAGCACGTTCTTGAGGACAACGACGTCCAAGAGGAGGAAGCTGCCGAAGATGACGCCTTTCTCAGGAGCAGGCGTCGTAAGCAGGTACATGATGATCTTATCACATCGGCTGAATCAAGTCCTAGAGGAGGAGATAATGATGCCGATGAAGCTGCTTCGCCTCCTCCTGCTAAGAAGAGTTCAACAAGTTTCTTTGTGGACGAAGATGATCTGGACCTGTGAGCATCTATACTCTTTTTCTCGTTAGTTTATTTCCTGTCATCCTGCATGCTAACTGTGCACTGTACTTAAGTAGCTCTGATGATGACAATGTTCCTCTCGCGAAGAGGGCCAAGCTCGCTTCTAAGAGAGCAGCATCGACTAAGGAGTCAGATCCTTCTCCCGCCAAGTCAACGCCTCCTACCAGGGCGGCTGTAGAGAAAATTCCGGTGTCGAAGGTTATTCCTCCCGGTGATCCTCCTGCTTCGTTGGCTTCTCGTGACCACGTAAGTTTTTATGTTGCCTTGTTTTGCTAAATTTCTCTTTTTATCGACTAATTCTCCCTTCTTCCTTGCCGCAGCCGATTTATGCCACAGTCGACGCTGTGGCAGATTTTGCTGAGCAATTTACCCGACTGGAGGCTGAAAACGCCCAGCTCCGGAAGAGCGTCAAGACCTCGGCTGATCAGGTGTTAGAAGCCAACAGGTTTGCTTCCGACGTCAAGAACAAAAATGCCTTGCTGAAGAGAGAGCTGTCGAAGCTGAAGCAACAGATGAAGGACGAACAAGAAGCCAGGCGAGCGGCAGCGATCGCAGTTGATAAGAAGGAAGGCGTCCTCCGCGAATCCGTCAAGGATTTATTAGGTGAAAACCCACGGTATCCCGCTTTTTTATTGGTGATTCTTTATTCGTTACTGATATATCTTTCTTTCAGAGGCCGCTAATATAACTGTCAGCCGTCATCATCAGCTTCGGGTGGACTCCACAGTCGATGCCTTGTCACTTGCCGCTGAGTCTAATGTCCAGGTCCTTGGACTACTGCAAAAGACCAAGGGAGCATTGTCGAGGCTATACTCGATGATCTTCCCGAAGATGAAGCAGGACAAGACTCTCGACGAGTTGGCGGATGCTTTCCTCGTTGATCCTTCCGAGCCCGTGGAGGTACTTAAACGCCGTAGCCGCGTGATTGGGGCGGTTCTTACTTTTCAATTGCTTATGGGCCATGGGATGGGGTCACAATTGGAGGAGTTTTCTAAGGCACCGCTCGTTGATGATGAAAACCATTTGGTCGACCTTGAGCCTTTCAAAAGATCGGCGATAACTTGCGCCAACCGCCTTCTGAAGCTGGTGGATGAAGCGCGAGCCGAGCTTGTTCCTGAGTCTGCCCCTGGCTCATCGTCGGCGAATCCTTGAACTGTTATTTGACTTGTTGTAAATAAGATCATCCGTAGCTTGAAGTAGCTTAATTAAAATTCGGCTCTGTTGCCAATTCAAACATCCTTTTGTCTGTAAAATGCATGCTTGAACGCTCCCGATGGGAGTTTTTATGTTAATGCTTGGTCCGAGCCGGGGACCATACTTGCAGATTCCTTCATCTTCTTCCCGTGCCGAGCTTTCTCCAAATTCTTCGAGTAATGACGAGTCGAGGCCTTGTTCGTCGCTTACGTGATCGGGTGTCTTGTCTAAATAAAGACATTACTTCTCTTCGTGCGATGGCAGCCTTGGTGAAGAAAAAGGGAGAGATAGCGATCGCTGTCGAGCAATATGCTCTCGATGGTCTTCATGTTGCTACCGAAAGCTTGGGCTGTAAGTATTAGCCTATCTTCCGATTTTTGGCATAGCTTGAATGTTCTTTTATCTGACATTCGTCCCTTTTCCAGTCGTAGCTTCGGATGCAGCTGAAGAGGACAGGAAGATTCATGAAGAGGTTGAGGTGATGACTGATGTTGCACATCCGACGCATGGTTTATGGCTGCATCGTCCGAAGGCTGTCGTTATGGCGAAGTTTAAGTACCGGGTGATGAAGGCGGATTACTATTTTGATAAGTACTATGCTCATCTCACGATGGTTTGGAACACCTTGTTTCCTCTGGACCAAGCACCCGGAACCTTGTCTGGCTTGTTCACCCGATTCAAGTCCCCCGAGAGGATTCGACAGCTGGTGCGGAAAGAGCTTCTGGCTGGTGCTGAGCTTGCCTTTGCTTCAATATTGGCGTGCCATCCAACTCTAGACTTGGGAGCCTGATGTCTACGGGAGCTTCTATTCTTGTAGACAGTGTTGGGCCTCCAAGAGCAGAGGTTTGTAGAACAGCAGCAAGTTTCCCTTAAGTGGATCACCCAAGGTTTATCGATCTCAGGGAGGAAGAGGTCAAAGATATCCCTCTCATGCAACCCTGCAACCACAAAGCAAGAAGTCTCTTGTGTCCCCAACACACCTAATAGGTGTACTAGTTCGGCGAAGAGATAGTGAAATACGGGTGGTATGAATAAGTATGAGCAAGTGGCAACGGCACCGGAAAAGTGCTTTGCCCGAGACGAGTAAACAAGCGTAGTAACGCAGCAGTAGTAACGCGATAGAAACGAGTAAACAAGCAGCGATAGCGATATTTAGGAACAAGGCCTAGGGATTAGACTTTCACTAGTGGACACTCTCAACTTTGATCACATAACGAGAATAGATAAATGCATACTCTACACTCTTGTTGGATGATGAACACATTGCGTAGGATTACACGAACCCTCAATGCCGGAGTTAACAAGCTCCACAATTCAATGTTCATATTTAAATAACCTTAGAGTGCAAGAAAGATCAACACGACTAAACCAAGTACTAACACAGCATGCACACTATCACCTTCACACTATGTAGGAGGAATATATCACATCAATACTATCATAGCAATAGTTAACTTCACAATCTACAAGAGATCATGATCATAGCATACGCCAAGTACTAACACGGATGCACACACTGTCACCATTACACCGTGCGGGAGGAATAAACTACTTTAATAACATCACTAGAGTAGCACATAGATAAATTGTGATACAAAACACATTGCAATCATAAAGAGATATAAATAAGCACTTCACTACACCATTCATAAAAAGTGAGTAAGTATTCTGTGAAATATAGCCTAAGAGACCCACACGGTGCACACACTGTCACCTTTACACACGTGGGACAAGGAGTCTCCGGAGATCACATAAGTAAAACTCACTTGACTAGCACAATGACATCTAGATTACAAGCATCATCATATGAATCTCAATCATGTAAGGCAGCTCATGAGATTATTGTATTGAAGCACATAGGAGAGAGATGAACCACATAGCTACCGGTACAGCCCCGAGCCTCGATGGAGAACTACTCCCTCCTCATGGGAGCAGCAGCGGTGATGAAGATGGCGGTGGAGATGGCAGCGGTGTCGATGGAGAAGCCTTCCGGGGCACTTCCCCGCTCCGGCAGAGTGCCGGAACGAGACTCCTGTCCCCCGGATCTTGGCTTCGTGATGGCGGCGGCTCCGGAAGGTTTACGTGGGTTTCGTCTTTCGTAATAGGGTTTTCGCGACGGAGGCTTTAAATAGGCGGAAGGGCAGCCTCGGAGGGGCTCGGGGCCACCACACCATAGGGCGGCGCGCCCCCTCTCGGCCGCGCCGGGTGTGGTGTGGGGCCCCCGGGGCTTCCCTCCGGCGGCTCTCGGGTGTTCTGGATGGTTCCGGGAAAAATAGGAACCCGGGTCTTGATTTCGTCCGATTCCGAGAATATTTCGTTACTAGGATTTCGAAACCAAAAACAGCGAGAAAACAGAACCGGCCCTTCGGCATCTCGTCAATAGGTTAGTTCCGGAAAACGCATAAATATGACATATAATGTGCATAAAACATGTAGATATCATCAATAATGTGGCATGGAACATAAGAAATTATCGATACGTCGGAGACGTATCAGCATCCCCAAGCTTAGTTCCGCTCGTCCCGAGCAGGTAAAACGATAACAAAGATAATTTCTGAAGTGGCATGCCATCATAACCTTGATCATACTATTTGTAAACATATGTAATGAATGCAGCGATAAAAACAATGGTAATGACATGAGTAAACAAGTGAATCATAAAGCAAAGACTTTTCATGAATAGTACTTAAAGACAAGCATCAATAAGTCTTGCATAAGAGTTAACTCATAAAGCAATAAATCAAAGTAAAGGTATTGAAGCAACACAATGGAAGATTAAGTTTCAGCGGTTGCTTTCAACTTGTAACATGTATATCTCATGGATAATTGTCAACATAGAGTAATATAACAAGTGCAATATGCAAGTATGTAGGAATCAATGCCCAGTTCACACAAGTGTTTGCTTCTTGAGGTGGAGAGAAATACGTGAACTGACTCAACATAAAAGTAAAAAAGAATGGTCCTTCAAAGAGGAAAGCATCGATTGCTATATTTGTGCTAGAGCTTTTATTTTGAAAACATGAAACAATTTTGTCAACGGTAGTAATAAAGCATATGAGTTATGAAAGTTATATCTTACAAGTTGCAAGTCTCATGCATTGTATACTAATAGTGCCCGCACCTTGTCCTAATTAGCTTGGACTACCGGATCTTTGCAATGCACATGTTTTAACCAAGTGTCACAATGGGGTACCTCCATGCCGCCTGTACAAAGGTCTAAGGAGAAAGCTCGCATTTTGGATTTCTCGCTTTTGATTATTCTCAACTTAGACATCCATACCGGGACAACATGGACAACAGATAATGGACTCCTCTTTAATGCATAAGCATGTGGCAACAATTATTATTCTCATATGAGATTGAGGATGTATGTCCAAAACTGAAACTTCCACCATGATTCATGGCTTTAGTTAGCGGCCCAATGTTCTTCTCTAACAATATGCATGCTCCAACCATTAAGGTGGTAGATCTCTCTTACTTCGGACAAGACGGACATGCATAGCAACTCACATGATATTCAACAAAGAATAGTTGATGGCGTCCCAGAAGCATGGTTATCGCACAACAAGCAACTTAATAAGAGATAAAGTGCATAAGTACATATTCAATACCACAATAGTTTTTAAGCTATTTGTCCCATGAGCTATATATTGCAAAGGTGAATGATGGAATTTTAAAGGTAGAACTCAAGCAATTTACTTTGGAATGGCGGATAAATACCATGTAGTAGGTAGGTATGGTGGACACAAATGGCATAGTGGTTGGCTCAAGTATTTTGGATGCATGAGAAGTATTCCCTCTCGATACAAGGTTTAGGCTAGCAAGGTTATTTGAAACAAACACAAGGATGAACCGGTGCAGCAAAACTCACATAAAAGACATATTGTAAACATTATAAGACTCTACACCGTCTTCCTTGTTGTTCAAAACTCAATACTAGATGTTATCTAGACTCTAGAGAAACCAAATATGCAAACCAAATTAGCAAGCTCTAAGTATTTCTTCATTAATGGGTGCAAAGTATATGATGCAAGAGCTTAAACATGAGCACAACAATTGCCAGGTATCAAATTATCCAAGACATTTTAGAGTTACTACATGTAGCATTTTCCAATTCCAACCATATAACAATTTAACGAAGAAAAAACTTCTCCATGAATACTATGAGTAGAGCCTAAGGACATACTTGTCCATATGCTACAGCGGAGCGTGTCTCTCTCCCACAAAGTGAATTCTAGGATCCATTTTATTCAAACAAAACAAAAACAAAAACAAACCGACTCGCTCCAAGCAAAGTGCATAAGATGTGACGGAATAAAAATATAGTTTCAGGGGAGGAACCTGATAATGTTGTCGATGAAGAAGGGGATGCCTTGGGCATCCCCAAGCTTAGACGCTTGAGTATTCTTAGAATATGCAGGGGTGAACCACCGGGCATCCCCAAGCTTAGAGCTTTCACTCTCTTTGATCATATTGCATCATACTCCTCTCTTGATCCTTGAAAACTTCGTCCACACCAAACTCGAAACAACTCATTAGAGGGTTAGTGCATAATAAAAATTCACATGTTCAGAGGTGACACAATCATTCTTAACACTTCTGGACATTGCATAAAGCTACTGGACATTAATGGATCAAAGAAATTCATCCAACATAGCAAAAGAGGCAATGCGAAATAAAAGGCAGAATCTGTCAAAACAGAACAGTCCGTAAAGATGGATTTTATTAGGCCACCAGACTTGCTCAAATGAAAATTCCCAAATTGAATGAAAGTTGCGTACATATCCGAGGATCATGCACGTAAATTGTCTTAATTTTCTCGAGCTACCTACAGGGAGGTAGACCCAGATTCGTGACAGACAAAGAAATCTGGAACTGCGCAGTAATCCAAATCTAGTATCAACCTTTCTATCAACGACTTTACTTGGCACAACAAAACACAAAACTAAGATAAGGAGAGGTTGCTACAGTAGTAAACAACTTCCAAGACACAAATATAAAACAAAGTACTGTAGCAAAATAACACATGGGTTATCTCCCAAGAAGTTCTTTCTTTATAGCCGTTAAGATGGGCTCAGCAGTTTTAATGATGCTCACATGAAAAATAGAGTATGAAGCAAAAGAGAGCATCAAGAAGCAAATTCAAAACAAATTTAAGTCTAACATGCTTCCTATGCATAGGAATCTTGTAAATAAACAAGTTCATGAAGAGCAAAGTAACAAGCATAGGAAGATAAAACAAGTGTAGCTTCAAAAATTTCAGCACATAGAGAGGCATTTTAGTAACATGAAAATTTCTACAACCATATTTTCCTCTCTCATAATAACTTTCAGTAGCATCATGAGCAAACTCAACAATATAACTATCACATAAAGCATTCTTATCATGAGTCTCATGCATAAAATTATTACTCTCCACATAAGCATAATCAATTTTATTAGTTGTAGTGGGAGCAAATTCAACAAAGTAGCTATCATTATTATTCTCATCAAGTGTAGGAGGCATAGTATAATCACAACAAAATTTACTCTCCATAGTAGGTGGCACCAAAAGACCACTATCATTATAATCATCATAAATAGGAGGCAAAGTATCATCAAAGTAAATTTTCTCCTCAATGCTTGGGGGACTAAAAAGATCATGAAAACCAGACTTCCCCAAGCTTAGAACTTTCTACATTATTATCAACAATGGTGTTCAAAGCGTTCATACTAATATTACTACCAAGCATGCAAATAAGATTCCATAGGTTTTTTAATTTTCGCATCAAACAATCCATGTTTTAAATCAGGAAATAGAATAAGAAGCTCATTGTTGTCCATTATGCCAAACTAGTGTAAACAAGAAACAAAAAGATGCAATTGCAGGATCTAAAGGAAATAGCTTCGAGCACAAACACAATGGTGCCGCAGTAAGTCATGTTACTCGGAACCGGAGTATGAGTGCCTTTTTACCTTTCCTCCCCGGCAACGGCGCCAGAAAAGTGCTTGATGTCTACGGGAGCTTCTATTCTTGTAGACAGTGTTGGGCCTCCAAGAGCAGAGGTTTGTAGAACAGCAGCAAGTTTCCCTTAAGTGGATCACCCAAGGTTTATCGATCTCAGGGAGGAAGAGGTCAAAGATATCCCTCTCATGCAACCGCGCAACCACAAAGCAAGAAGTCTCTTGTGTCCCCAACACACCTAATAGGTGTACTAGTTCGGCGAAAAGATAGTGAAATACAGGTGGTATGAATAAGTATGAGCAGTGGCAACGGCACCGTAAAAGTGCTTTGCCCAGGACAAGTAAACAAGCGATGAGTAACGCAGACAGTAGTAACGCAAGTAAAACAAGTAAACAAGCAGCGATAGCAGATATTTAGGAACAAGGCCTAGGGATTAGACTTTCACTAGTGGACACTCTCAACTTTGATCACATAACAGAATAGATAAATGCATACTCTACACTCTTGTTGGATGATGAACACATTGCGTAGGATTACACGAACCCTCAATGCCGGAGTTAACAAGCTCCACAATTCAATGTTCATATTTAAATAACCTTAGAGTGCAAGAAAGATCAACACGACTAAACCAAGTACTAACACAACATGCACACTCGTCACCTTCACACTATGTAGGAGGAATAGATCACATCAATACTATCATAGCAATAGTTAACTTCACAATCTACAAGAGATCATGATCATAGCATACGCCAAGTACTAACACGGATGCACACACTCGTCACCATTACACCGTGCAGGAGGAATAAACTACTTTAATAACATCACTAGAGTAGCACATAGATAAATTGTGATACAAAACACATTGCAATCATAAAGAGATATAAATAAGCACTTCACTACACCATTCATAACAAGTGAGTAAGTATTCTGTGAAATATAGCCTAAGAGACCCACACGGTGCACACACTGTCACCTTTACACACGTGGGACAAGGAGTCTCCGGAGATCACATAAGTAAAACTCACTTGACTAGCACAATGACATCTAGATTACAAGCATCATCATATGAATCTCAAGCATGTAAGGCAGCTCATGAGATTATTGTATTGAAGCACATAGGAGAGAGATGAACCACATAGCTACCGGTACAGCCCCGAGCCTCGATGGAGAACTACTCCCTCCTCATGGGAGCAGCAGCGGTGATGAAGATGGCGGTGGAGATGGCAGCGGTGTCGATGGAGAAGCCTTCCGGGGGCACTTCCCCGCTCCGGCAGAGTGCCGGAACAGAGACTCCTGTCCCCCAGATCTTGGCTTCGTGATGGCGGCGGCTCTGGAAGGTTTCTGTGGGTTTCGTCTTTCGTAATAGGGTTTTCGCGACGGAGGCTTTAAATAGGCGGAAGGGCAGCCTCGGAGGGGGCCTGGGGCCACCACACCATAGGGCGGTGCGGCCCCCTCCGGCCGCGCCGTGGTGTGGTGTGGGGCCCCCGTGGCTTCCCTCCGGCGGCTCTCGGGTGTTCCGGATGGTTCCGGGAAAAATAGGAACCCGGGTCTTGATTTCGTCCGATTCCGAGAATATTTCGTTACTAGGATTTCGAAACCAAAAACAGCGAGAAAACGGAACCGGCCCTTCGGCATCTCGTCAATAGGTTAGTTCCGGAAAACGCATAAATATGACATATAATGTGCATAAAACATGTAGATATCATCAATAATGTGGCATGGAACATAAGAAATTATCGATACGTCGGAGACGTATCAGAGCCGTAGCAAATACTGAAAGAGATTTAGGCCAGTACTATGATGTTGCTAGAGGTCCTTCTTACACCGTCGTTTCTCGGATGGAATCATGCCTTGAAAAGGAACTGAAGGCCCACTGGGACCGGGGAACCCGATTATAAATGTAATAACCTTGTATCTGCATAAGATTGTTTCATCGCGTACGCTGCACGCTATGTTAGTTGGATTGATATTTTATTGTCGAGTGCGGCTGAGTGATCAGTTCAACCTGCTTTCTCGACGACTTCGTTGAATTTTATGCAATGTTATTGCGAAGTCGATATGTAGTTTATTCGAGAGCTTGGCTTCGTCACCCGGTGCATCGGTTTGAGCCTTATCTTGTGATAATGTAACCATCGACTGCAGCGCTCGCGTATTTTTCGAGGCTTGGATTGGTTGTTTTTGTGTGTCATTAATCTTAGCTTCTCGCTGAGAGTATTTAATTAATGACACTGTGTAAGCATATTGCTTTTGGGCCAGAGCTCCCGATGGGAGTTAGAGCCGATGGTAGGGGCTCCAAACGTTATGTTCGGATGCCGAAGCCTGAAGCAAGAAAAAAAAAGAGACAATCTGATTAGATTTTTATTCGTAATGTAAAAGCAACCTTATAGGCCGTTGACAAAACAGTCGTGTCCTATGTATAGAACCGTCACAATTGCGCGATGTTCCCGGATTCTCGAAGTCTTTCCCTGAATCTGGATTTTTGAGCCGATAGGCTCCTCCTGGTATCACTTCGGTGATGATGTATGATCCTTCCCATGGGGATTCTAGCTTCAAGGGTCTTTTTTGCTTCAGCCGCAGTACCATATCCCCAACATTGAAACTTCGACTGGCGTATTCGTCGTGCCGTGGTAGTTTCTCGGCGCTTGCTGGTACACCGTTGTTCTTGCCAAGGCGATATCTCGTGCTTCATCAAGGAGATCGACAGCATCTTGTAGTGCGATGTTGGCGGAGGACTCTTTGTATGCTGTCACTCGAGGCGCTTCAAATCTGACGTCGGCTGGTAAGACTGCTTCGGCTCCGTGCACCAAGAAGAATGGAGTATATTGAGTCGATCTGTTGGGTGTAGTACGCAAACTCCAGAGTACGGATGGTAACTCCTCGACCCGAGCTCCGGCTGCGCCTTTAAGGCGTTTCTTGAGGCCATCTCCTATTAGGCCATTGATCCTTTCCACCTGGCCGTTGGTCCGGGGGTGAGAGATCGATGCGAATTTCAATTTAATTCCTCCATCATCACAAAATTTCCTGAACTCCTCGGAATCAAAATTGGAGCCGTTGTCCGTGACGATGCTCGTGAGGCATACCGAATCGACAAGTTATTCCCTTGAAGAATTGAACCGCTGTTTCAGCTTTTTGGTTTCGCACGGGTACTGCCTCGATCCACTTAGTGAATTTGTCGACTGCAACCAACAAGTACGTGTGTCCTCCGGGTGACGATCTTGGCAGCGGCCCAACTTGATCGAGTCCCCATTGAGCGAAAGGCCATGCCAAGGGTATTGTCATTAGGTCTGTTGGAGGTGTGTGTGGTTTTGGTGAAAAACGTTGGCAGGGATCGCACTTCATGACTAGATCCCTAGCATCCGACGCTGCCGTTGGCCAGTAAAATCCTGCCCTAAAGGCTTTTGCCACAAGGGCCCTGCTCCTCGCGTGATGTTCGCAGGTTCCTTCGTGTATCTCACGCAACAGTGCTTTTCCATCGTCAATGGCGATGCACCTTTGGAAGATCTCTGAGATGCTACGCTTGTAAAGCTCACCATTTATCACGGTGAAGGCCTTTGAGCGTCTGACGATTCGCCTAGCTTCCACAGAGTCCTCTGGCAGCTCTTGCTTTGTTAGATACGCTAGAAACGGTTTGGTCCATAGTGACTCGAGGAGGAGGACTTGTTCGGCAGGAGGAGTTGGAGATTCTTCAGTCGAAGGAGTTTGCCTTGAGCTTGCCTCTGATTCGTCAGTCGATGACTTTGGAGGTGCCGACGTTTTTTCTTTTATCGATCGTTGAGTGATCAATTCGTAAAACACTCCGTCTGGGATGGGAGAGCATGTGGACCCGATGTTTGCCAAAGTGTCGGCTTCTTCATTACTGGCTCTGCCGATATGTTTGAGCTCGCATCCTTCGAATTTAGCTTCCATATTCTGATACAGTCGCTGGTAGGCGATCATGTTGTCGCTGACTCCGTCGCATAGGTTCATTGATTGCTGCACCACCAAGTTTGAGTCTCCGTAGATCTCCAGACGAGTAGCACCACACGCCTTTGCCATTTTCATTCCGTGCAACAGCGCTTCGTATTCTGCTTCATTGTTTGTCGGCAGAGAGAAATTCATACGCAGTATATACTTCATCTTATCTCCCTGCGGTGATATCAGCACCACTCCTGCTCCTGCACCCGTACTCCGTTTTGACCCATCGAAGTACATTATCCATGAGCCCGACATATCGGGTACTGCCGGTCTGTGATTGGATCCAATCTGCCACGAAATCCGGGAGGATTTGGGATTTTATCGCCGTTCGATTAACGTAAGTTATGTCATGTGGCCCTAGTTCGATAGCCCATTGGGATACTCGACCCGTGGCTTCCGGATTGGTCATTATGCTCTTCAGGGGTGCTTCGCTTACAACTTTAATCGGGTGCTCCGTGAAGTAGTGTCGCAACTTGCGAGCCGACCGCCATCATCGCGTACGCCGCCTTCCGGTGATGGGGATACCTCCGCCTTGCAGGAGTGAGCACCTCACCGAGGTAATAAACGGGCCTCTGCACACCATGAACTCTCCCTCGCTTCCTCTCGTTCGACGACTAAAACGCTGTCGAAGACTTGTGTTGTTGCAGCTATGTACATGAGCAACGTCTCCTTCTCGCGCGGAGTCACGAGCACTGGGGAGGTCGATAAGATTTTCTTCAAGTTGTCGAAAGATTCCTGTGCCTCCTTTGTCCACTCTAATTTTTCCGACTTTTTCATCAGGTTGTAGAAGGGCAAAGCTTTCTCCCCTAGCTTTGCAATGAACTCGTTGAGTGCTTGCTAGCCGGCTCGCTAACCGCTGCACTTGGTGCAGATTCTTTGGCGGCTCCATGTCAAGAATAGCTTTGATCTTTGAGGGATTGGCTTCGATTCCTTTGGCTGATATGAAGTACCCAAGTACTTGTCCTCCCGGCACTCCGAAGAAGCATTTTTTGGGATTCAACTTGATTTTGTATCTGTCCAGATTGTCGAAGGTTTCCCGTAAGTCATCGATGAGTGTGGCTGCGTGCTTCGTTTTCACCACGATGTCGTCGATGTAAACTTCAATATTTCTCCCAATCTGCTCCGCAAGGCAAGCTTGCATGCAGCGTTGGTAGGTAGCTCCTGCATTTTTCAACCCGAAGGTCATGACGTTGTCACAGAAAATGCCGTGTGGGGTGATGAACGCGGTTAGCTCCTGGTCTTCCTTCTTCAGCTTGATCTGATTGTACCCGGATTATGCATCGAGGAAAGAGAGACGGTCGCACCCGGCCGTGGAGTCGACTATCTGGTCTATTCGAGGCAATGGGAAATGATCTTTCGGGCAATGTTTGTTAAGGCTGGTGTAATCGATGCACACGCGGAGGGCGGTCGTGTCCTTTTTTGGCACCATGACGGGATTGGCCACCCACTCAGATTCCTTAAGCTCCCGAATAAATCCTGCCTTGCGGAGCTGATACATCTCCGACGTATCGATAATTTCTTATGTTCCATGCTACATTATTGATGATATCTACATGTTTTATGCACACTTTATGTCATATTCGTGCATTTTCTGGAACTAACCTATTAACAAGATGCCGAAGAGCCGATTCTTGTTTTCTGCTGTTTTTGGTTTCGTAAATCCTAGTAAAGAAATATTCTCGGAATTGGACGAAATCAACGCCCGGGGTCCTATTTTGCCACGAAGCTTCCGGAAGACCGAAGGAGAGTCGAAGTGGGGCCACGAGGTGGCCGGACACCGTGGCGGCGCGGCCCCGGCCTCGGACGCGCCGGCCTGTCGTCTAGGCCCTCGTGCCGCCTCTTTACCTCGCCCTTCCGCCTACAAATAGCCTCCATCGCGAAACCCCCGGTACCGAGAGCCACGATACGGAAAACCTATCGAGACGCCGCCGCCGCCAATCCCATCTCGGAGGATTCCGGAGATCTCCTCCGGCACCCTGCCGGAGAGGGGATTCATCTCCCGGAGGACTCTTCACCGCCATGGTCGCCTCCGGAGTGATGAGTGAGTAGTTCACCCCTGGACTATGGGTCCATAGCGGTAGCTAGATGGTTGTCTTCTCCTCATTGTGCTTCATTGTTGGATCTTGTGAGCTGCCTAACATGATCAAGATCATCTATCCGTAATGCTATATGTTGTGTTTGTCGGGATCCGATGGATAGAGAATACTATGTTATGTTAATTATCAAGTTATTACCTATGTGTTGTTTATGATCTTGCATGCTCTCCGTTATTAGTAGAGGCTCTGGCCAAGTTTTTGCTCTTAACTCCAAGAGGGAGTATTTATGCTCGATAGTGGGTTCATGCCTCCATTAAATGCGGGACGAGTGACGGAAAGTTCTAAGGTTGTGGATGTGTTGTTGCCACTAGGGATAAAACATTGATGCTATGTCTAAGGATGTAGTTATTGATTACATTACGCACCATACTTAATGCAATTGTCTGTTGTTTTGCAACTTAATACTGGAAGGGGTTCGGATGATAACCTCGAAGGTGGACTTTTTAGGCATAGATGCATGTTCGGATAGCGGTCTATGTACTTTGTCGTAATGCCCAATTAAATCTCACTATATTTATCATGTCATGTATGTGCATTGTTATGCCCTCTCTATTTGTCAATTGACCGACTGTAATTTGTTCACCCAACATGCTATTTATCTTATGGGAGAGACACCTCTAGTGAACTGTGGACCCCGGTCCTATTCTTTACATCGCATACAATCTATCGCAATACTTGTTTTATTGTTTTCTGCAAACAATCATCTTCCACACAATACGGTTAATCCTTTGTTACTGAGCAAGCCGGTGAGATTGACAACCTCATCTGTTTCGTTGGGGCAAAGTACTGCGGTTGTGTTGTGCGGGTTCCACGTTGGCGCCGGAATCTCTGGTGTTGCGCCGCACTACATCCCGCCGCCATCAACCTTCAACGTGCTTCTTGACTCCCTACTGGTTCAATTAAACCTTGGTTTCTTACTGAGGGAAACTTGCCGCTGTGCGCATCACACCTTCCCCTTGGGGTTCCCAACGGACGTGTCAACTACACGCATCAAGCAAATTTCTGGCGCCGTTGCCGGGGACCTAAAGAAAAGTTACACCACAAAGATTTCTATCTCCCACGTCAACTGCACGCCGGCGAGCAAATTTCCGGTGTCGTTGCGGGGAGATCAAGACACGCTGCAAGGGGAGTCTCCACTTCCCAATCTCTTTACTTTGTTTTTGTCTTGCTTTATTTTATTTACTACTTTGTTTGCTGCATTATATCAAAACACAAAAAAATTAGTTGCTAGCTTTACTTTATTTACTGTCTTGCACTCTATATCAAAAACACACAAAAAATTAGTTACTTGCATTTACTTTACTTGATTCATCATATTTCCTTTTAATTTTACCACAAAAGACATACCGGTAGTGGGTCTATAGTTGGGAGAAACAATATAGAAGAATTTTTCAATCATGTTAGTACCGTTGAAGATTTTGAAGATAGACACTTGGTAGAACTTGCTCCTACTTATGAAATTGCTGCTGCTGCTTTAGTTCGCATGTTGGAAACTAAATTTGTTAATATCAATCCTATAATCCAACACATGTTTCTTACACTCGGTGATATGGAAGAAGGGGAAAAGAAAGATTTTGTTTTAGAAACCCTTCTTAGAGAATTTGGTGGTATAGCAAGAGAGGCTAGAAAGGTCTTTATTAAATATAAGATGCTTGGTCCTTATACCAATTTTGGTAGTATCCTTGAAAAGATGGACAGGGAGAGAGTAAGGTACACTAATAATATTAATGATGGTGGGGAGATCAAAGCACCAATACCATGTAAGCTCCTAGCAATGAATGAAGCGCTAGAAAATAACTATGCTTGGCTTGTTCCCGAAAATTTGTTTGATGAGAGTAGCAAGCCCAAGACTAATGAAAAGGGAGCCGCTGAAATTTATGTATCCAATATACTATGCATGGTTGAGAAAACTCCAAACCCCGCTGAAGATTCATCATCTCTCGATAATACTTGATTTACACTTTACGCGCCTAGCCGAAAGGCGTTAAAGAAAAGCGCTTATGGGAGACAACCCATGTTTTTACTACAGTACTTTGTTTTATATTTGAATCTTGGAAGTTGTTTACTACTGTAGCAACCTCTCCTTATCTTAGTTTTGTGTTTTGTTGTGCCAAGTAAAGTCTTTGATAGTAAAGTTCATACTAGATTTGGATTACTGCGCAGTTTCAGATTTCTTTCTTCGTCACGAATTTCGACCTGCCTCCTCGTAGGTAGCTCAGAAAATTAAGCCAATTTACGTGCGTGATCCTCGGATATGTACGCAACTTTCATTCAATTTGGGAATTTTCATTTGAGCAAGTCTGGTGCCTCAATAAAATCCATCTTTACGGACTGTTCTGTTTTGACAGATTCTGCCTTTTATTTCGCATTGCCTCTTTTGCTATGTTGGATGAATTTCTTTGATCCATTAATGTCCGAGTAGCTTTATGCAATGTCCGAAGTGTTAAGAATGATTGTGTCACCTCTGAACATGTTAATTTTTATTGTGCATTAACCCTCTAATGAGTTGTTTCGAGTTTGGTGTGGAGGAAGTTTTCAAGGATCAAGAGAGGAGTATGATACAATATGATCAAGGAGAATGAAAGCTCTAAGCTTGGGGATGCCCCGGTGGTTCACCCCTGCATATTTTAAGAAGACTCAAGCGTCTAAGCTTGGGGATGCCCAAGGCATCCCCTTCTTCATCGACAACAATATCGAGTTCCTCCCCCGAAACTATATTTTTATTCCGTCACATCTTATGTGCTTTGCTTGGAGCGTCGGTTTGTTTTTGTTTTTGTTTTTGTTTGAATAAAATGGATCCTAGCATTCACTGTATGGGAGAGAGACACGCTCCGCTGTTGCATATGGACAAATATGTCCTTAGGCTTTACTCATAGTATTCATGGCGAAGGTTGAATCTTCTTTGTTAAATTGTTATATGGTTGGAATCGGGAAATACTACATGTAGTAATTCTAAAATGTCTTGAATAATTTGATACTTGGCAATTGTTGTGCTCATGTTTAAGCTCTTGCATCATATACTTTGCACCCATTAATGAAGAAACACCTAGAGCTTGCTAATTTGGTTTGCATATTTGGTCTCTCTAAAGTCTAGATAATTTCTAGTATTGAGTTTTGAACAACAAGGAAGACGGTGTAGAGTCTTATAATGTTTACAATATGTCTTTTATGTGAGTTTTGCTGCACCGTTCATCCTTGTGTTTGTTTCAAATAACCTTGCTAGCCTAAACCTTGTATCGAGAGGGAATACTTCTCATGCATCCAAAATCCTTGAGCCAACCACTATGCCATTTGTGTCCACCATACCTACCTACTACATGGTATTTCTCCGCCATTCCAAAGTAAATTGCTTGAGTTCTACCTTTAAAATTCCATCATTCGCCTTTACAATATATAGCTCATGGGACAAATAGCTTAAAAACTATTGTGGTATTGAATATGTACTTATGCACTTTATCTCTTATTAAGTTGCTTGTTGTGCGATAACCATGTTTCCGGGGACGCCATCAACTATTCTTTGTTGAATATCATGTGAGTTGCTATGCATGTCCGTCTTGTCCGAAGTAAGAGAGATCTACCACCTTAATGGTTGGAGCATACATATTGTTAGAGAAGAACATTGGGCCGCTAACTAAAGCCATGATTCATGGTGGAAGTTTCGAGTTTTGGACATATATCCTCAATCTCATATGAGAATAATAATTGTTGCCACATGCTTATGCATTAAAGATGAGTCCATTATCTCGTTGTCCATGTTGTCCCGGTATGGATGTCTAAGTTGAGAATAATCAAAAGCGAGAAATCCAAAATGCGAGCTTTCTCCTTAGACCTTTGTACAGGCGGCATGGAGGTACCCCATTGTGACACTTGGTTAAAACATGTGTATTGCGATGATCCGGTAGTCCAAGCTAATTAGGACAAGGTGCGGGCACTATTAGTATACTATGCATGAGGCTTGCAACTTGTAAGATATAATTTACATAACTCATATGCTTTATTACTACCGTTGACAAAATTGTTTCTTGCTTTCAAAACCAAAGCTCTAGCACAAATATAGCAATCAATGCTTCCTCTCGCGAAGGCCATTCTTTTACTTTTATGTTGAGTCAGTTTACCCATTTCTCTCTATCCTAGAAGCAAACACTTGTGATTAATTGTGCATTGATTCTTACATACTTGCATATTATACTTGTTATATTGCTTTGCATTGACAATTATCCATGAGATATACATGTTACAAGTTGAAAGCAACCGCTGAAACTTAATCTTCCATTGTGTTGCTGATACGTCTCCGACGTATCGATAATTTCTTATGTTCCATGCTACATTATTGATGATATCTACATGTTTTATGCACACTTTATGTCATATTCGTGTATTTTCTGGAACTAACCTATTAACAAGATGCCGAAGAGCCAGTTGATGTTTTCTCGCTGTTTTTGGTTTCAGAAATCCTAGTAAAGAAATATTCTCGGAATTGGACGAAATCAACGCCCAGGGTCCTATTTTGCCACGAAGCTTCCAGAAGACCGAAGGAGAGTCGAAGTGGGGCCACAAGGTGGCCAGACACCAGGGCGGTGCGGCCCAGGCCCTGGCCGCGCCGGCCTATCGTCTGGGCCCCTCGTGCCGCCTCTTTACTTGCCCTTCCGCCTACAAATAGCCTCCGTCGCGAAACCCCCAGTACCGAGAGCCACGATACGGAAAACCTTACTGAGACGCCGCCGCCGCCAATCCCATCTCGGGGATTCGGAGATCTCCTCCGGCACCCTGCCGGAGAGGGGATTCATCTCCCGGAGGACTCTTCACCGCCATGGTCGCCTCCGGAGTGATGAGTGAGTAGTTCACCCCTGGACTATGGGTCCATAGCAGTAGCTAGATGGTTGTCTTCTCCTCATTGTGCTTCATTGTTGGATCTTGTGAGCTGCCTAACATGATCAAGATCATCTATCCGTAATGCTATATGTTGTGTTTGTCGGGATCCGATGGATAGAGAATACTATGTTATGTTAATTATCAAGTTATTACCTATGTGTTGTTTATGATCTTGCATGCTCTCCGTTATTAGTAGAGGCTCGGCCAAGTTTTTGCTCTTAACTCCAAGAGGGAGTATTTATGCTCGATAGTGGGTTCATGCCTCCATTAAATCTAGGACAATGACGTGAAAGTTCTAAGGTTGTGGATGTGCTGTTGCCACTAGGGATAAAACATTGATGCTATGTCTAAGGATGTAGTTATTGATTACATTATGCACCATACTTAATGCAATTGTCTGTTGTTTTGCAACTTAATACTGGAAGGGGTTCGGATGATAACCTGAAGGTGGACTTTTTAGGCATAGATGCATGCTCGATAGCGGTCTATGTACTTTGTCGTAATGCCCAATTAAATCTCACTATATTTATCATGTCATGTATGTGCATTGTTATGCCCTCTCTATTTGTCAATTGCCCGACTGTAATTTGTTCACCCAACATGCTATTTATCTTATGGGAGAGACACCTCTAGTGAACTGTGGACCCCGGTCCTATTCTTTACATCGCATACAATATACTGCAATACTTGTTTTACTGTTTTCTGCAAACAATCATCTTCCACACAATACGGTTAATCCTTTGTTACAGCAAGCCGGTGAGATTGACAACCTCACTGTTTCGTTGGGGAAAAGTACTTTGGTTGTGTTGTGCGGGTTCCACGTTGGCGCCGGAATCTCCGGTGTTGCGCCGCACTACATCCCGCCACCATCAACCTTCAACGTGCTTCTTGACTCCTACTTGGTTCGATTAAACCTTGGTTTCTTGCGAGGGAAACTTGCCGCTGTGCGCATCACACCTTCCTCTTGGGGTTCCCAACGGACGTGTCAACTACACGCATCAAGCAAATTTCTGGCGCCGTTGCCGGGGACCTAAAGAAAAGTTACACCACAAAGATTTCTATCTCCCACGTCAACTGCACGCCAGCAGGAGCCGACTAACTTCTTCGCCAATTGCTCTTCTCTTCGGTTCAGAAAATCGTCTCATTGATTGCTGCACTGGTTTAGCTGTCGGGTCAACATTTAGGGCGTGCTCAGCGAGTTCCCTGGGGATACCTGGCATGTCGGATGGTTCCCATGCAAATATCTCCCGAGCGCTCACGGAGGAACTCGATGAGCGCGCTTTCCTATGTGTCGATAAGGTCAGCCGAAGTATTGACCGTCTTCTTCGGATCGATAGGATGCACCCGCAGCTTCTTAGTTTCCTTTGCAAGCATCAAACTCATCGGATCTTACGTTTCGATTGTCGGCTGGTGGTTGTGTGTGGTCCGTGATGGTATCGATCGCGTTGAGTTCTTCTTTGGCTCCAAACTTCGAAGCGATCTTCCGGAATTCCCCGTCGCAGCTTGTCCGATCGAGCGAAGCTGCCGTGAACGGTTATTGGGGTTCCGTTGTTGCCTGGCATCTTCAGTTTTAGGTATGCATAATGAGGCACGGCCATGAATTTAGCAAACGCAGGTCTGCCGAGGATGGCGTGGTACTGAGATTCCCAGTCGACTACCTCGAACTCGATCTTTTCTTTCCTGAAATTACTGGGCGTGCCAAAGACTACGTCCAATGATGTTTTGCCTAGCGAGTATGCGGGTCGGGTCGGTATAATGCCGTGGAACCCTGTGTCAGATTCTCTTAGCATGTCGACTGTTAAACCCATTGCTCTCATTGTAGCCGGCGAATAGCAGTGTTCAAGCCGCTTCCTCCGTCCATGAATACTTTGCCCATACTGTACCCTCCAATCTGTGCTTCAAGGACAAGGGCCGCGTGACCGGGCCTTGGAATAGCTTTCGGGTGATCTGCCCTGCTGAAGGTGATGCTTTGTTCTGACCGATCGATGAAATCCGGCGTATCGACCATGGCGACTTCCGCATATTTTACTTCTCGGAGAACTTCTTGACTTCTCTCTTCGAAAAGCTAGTTTTATGGATCATGCTGATTTGTCCACGTAGTGCTGGGAATACTTCGGCTGGTTCATATTCATCTTTTTCCATAGGCTCGTATGGTTCTGGTACATATGGTTCTGTCAAATGGTCGTAGGACCTTGCCTTCTCCTCCATCATGCGAACTCTTGACATAGCTTCGGCTCTAAGATCATCACAAAACTGTCAAATCTCTAGGAAGTGTCGGCAGTTCCTCAACAAATGACTGGACTTCTCCCGACCATCCTTTGGATCAAAGTATAAGTGGAGGTAACATGGCGCCTCGAGTTGCTCTGTAGCCGAAAGATACGGAGAACGGGTGCGGCCCCCGATTGCCGATGTGTCGTGGCATCTTTGCTCGAACCGTCGAGGATGAACCGCTGTTCGCCTTCCTCCTCACGGTGTGAGCTTCTTCGTCTCTTCCTTTGTCCAGCCGTGGTGTCGAGATTCCCTCGGTCGCTCCCTTGTATGCTTCTGGGTGAAATTTTTAGAGTTGTCGCTGAATGGGCACCCTCCGGAGGTGCGGCCTTTGAGTCGGACGCGCCGGCCTTAGGGAGGCGAAGGAAACCTCCGGAGTCAATGTCGAAGTCGACGCCGCCGAAAATAGCCTCCGTGTCATGAGATGATGCCATATAGTTTGGGTGAAGTACTTCGCGGCGCGGCACGAACTCGAAGGACCCGCAGCGGATCGGATTTGTTGACTCTGCTGGTGTCGGTGATTCGAGTAAGAACGCCGCGGACGTGACTGGTACTGCCGATGACTTGCCTTGTGCCAACAGGTTTCCCACAGACGGCGCCAATTGTCGAGGGTACTCCTCGCCAATGCCCTCCGGTAGGGGCTTAGGGTTGATGGAATCCTGCAAGCTGACACGAGACATCGGTTCACAGACAAGCGGGGAGAGCGATTTACCCAGGTTCGGGGCCCTCGATGAGGTAAAACCCTTACGTCCTGCCCGTCTCGTTCTTGATTATGATGATAATGGGTTACAATGGGGTGCCGAATAGTTCGGCTGAGATCTCGGCGAGATGGCTATCGTTAAGGGGACCTAGCTCTAGGCTTTTGCTGGCTAAGATTGCTAAGATTGATTGTGCCCCTCGGCAGCCCCTCTCCTGGCCTTTATATAGGAGGCCAGGTCTCAAGAGGTCTTACCGAGTACAACTAGGTTTACAGTAATTTTAGATCCGATCTTTCCTTGTTCGATCGCTTCCTTATCTTGCCCGTCAAGGAACCTTCTGGTGCGCCGTCCTAGTGGCCCATCTCGCCTTCATGTGTCTTCATGGGCCTCCAATTAGTCAATACAGGATAGGGTAATGTGGGTTACCCGAAGGGTAGTGCCCACGTCACCCGGCCTGCCGGGTGGTATACCGAGATTTCTGGTACCGCCGGGTCCTCTGTTGAGTGCATCGAATCTGACTCCTCAAATGGCTCTTTTTCGGGGAGGAATATATAAGCCCCTTCTTCTTCCTTGAAGGGGTAAGGAGACCAGTGCAAGAACTCAAGATATTTCTCTCTCTCTCTCTCTCATACTCCATTATTTGTTGATCTCCAAAACCTTCAGATCTCCCCCTCCTCAACCCAAACTCAAATCCCTCCGGGGAAAAGCTAGAGGAGGTCTTGATCTATAGTTCCACCAAGCCAAATCATGTTCCTCCTTGTATTCATCAAGATACATGCTCTCTAGGGTTTCTTGAAAATCCTAGGTGGGCAAAACCGTCCGGAAGCATTTGGGCTGTGGATTTTCTGCTGATAAGATTGTGAAGGTTTGGAGGCTGCCTCAAAGTCTACCACAAGTGAGAAGATGTATTCCTTCGTGGGATAGGCTCAGGAGAAGAAGGTGAGCCTTCGTGGCATTGGGGAATCCTTCGTGGGACCCCCACCTCTCCAAACGTGAGGTACCTTCTTGCAAAGGAAGGGAACACATGAATAAACCTTCGTCTCCGCGTGCTAATGGTTATCTCTAACTGAACTCTTACTTGTGATATATCTGCCTGTGAGAGCCTTCGTGCTCGAGTTACTTGTATCCTCATATAGGGTGTCTCACCTAGTTTGAATTAGGTTCACATTTATATTTCGCAAAGCCTAAAATTTCAAAGAAGAATTAAAATTTGTAGAAACATATTCACCCCATCTAGGTTTACCATGTTTGAACTTTCAATTGGTATCAGAGCCTGGGCTCTTTTTAAGGTCCTTACAGCCTTAAGAGTGAGATGGATAAACTATTCGAGGGTCTGGATGAAGATTCTAACCTTTCGGTTAAGGAGATGAAATCAAGATTCTTAGCATATGAGGCTCAGAAAAAGAAGGAGGAGGGTGAAGTCCAAAGCCAAATGGCACAAATGAGTGCCATGCTTAAAAACCTGACTAGTGGGGCTTCGGCCCCTCCAGAAACTTTCCATGAAGTCAATCATGACTATCCCAAAAACACTTCACCCATGCCTCATATAAACCATAGTGGGAATGTTCCCCATTTTGATGGAACTCACTTTTCTTTTTGGAAATCCTCTATGGAGTCTCATATTCGCAGCTGCAGTGTGAAGATGTGGGAGATCATCGTGGATGGATACCGTAAGCCACAAGATGCCATTAGGCTAACCTCCAACGAGTTCTACAACTGTCAACTTAATGCCTCTGCATGTGAAAAGATTATAACTGGCATCAATCGCAAGCTCCTTGATCAAGTTAATGATATAGACTCTGCAAAAGAGCTTTGGGATCGGATTGTAGTACTACAAGAGGGAACTAATATGATCTAGAAGGCTCTCTACGAGTCAGCAAAGACGGATGCAACTATGTTTATGATTAGAGAAGGAGAATCCATTGCTGATGATGGAAGGCTTGGTGCTCTTCGAGTAAAAGTAAAGGGCCTTGGATGTGACAAGTATAATGATGGTTTTGAAATGAATGAAGAATTCGTAAAGTCCAAAGTTATTGCCATGATTGTTGTCAAACAGAAAGACACCAACCTTGTCTCCTATGTGGATGCTAATGACAACATGGCCAAGGCTGGAGAGAACCTCATGGCGATGAACCGCGCCGATGGATCCTCACACAACCTTGCCTTGAAGGCTAGAGCTGACCAACAAAGGGAAGAAGCTTATGAGCTCGAAGAGTTGGAGATGACTTCAACTAGTGACATGCAAGAAGATGTTGCCTTCCTTGTCAAGAAGTACTTGATGGACACACTCAAAGAAAGAAATGAGTCCATTGAGGAATTGGAATATCATATGAATGATGAAATACGGAGATTCAATCTCCTAAGACAAGAGTTGAAAAACGAAAGGTGCATATCTCAAGGTCTTAAGCAACTAGTTGAAACTTTTGAACTAGATAAAGCTAAGGACCAAGAAACTATTGAAAGGGCTCAATTAATGGCACAAGAGCTAGATGCTTCAAAGAAGGAGCTTGAAGTTGCTCATGCTTCTCTCACTAAGGATCTTGACCACCTTGAAAAAGCTAACAAGCTTGTTATGGATGAGCTCAAGAAACTTGGAGAGAACCATGACCTACTCGAAGACACCTATAAGAAGGCTCTTGGATCATTGAATGGTCCCATTTATAAAAATGTTGCAAGTTCCTCTACTTCATTTACTTGTGACCATGCTAAACTTGTTGAAGAACATGTTCGTTTGAAAGAAGAGCTTTCTCTATATGTTGAGACCAATGTATATCTTGAATCCTTGGTAACCAAATATGGTCTCAACTATTATCCTAATGACTCGGCTTGTGAACAAGCAACTATTCTTGAGGAAAATACTAGGTTGACAAAGGAACTAGCCAAGTTCACCACCGTCAAGAATAAGATGGGATTGGATGACCTCTTGAGTCTTGAGTATGCAAAGGTCAAACAATCAAAAGTTTGGACTTGGGTATGCTCCCAAACCTTACAAGAAGAACAAATACAAGAAGGAGAAGCCCGCTCAAGAGAAGAACAAGAAGGTCACTAATGATGGCAAAGCCTCAAAGGGCAAAGCCACTGGTGGTGACCGCACGGGACCTAACAATCACTATGCTTTATTTATTGATTATTATGGTGATGTTTATGCTGAATATGTTGGCCCTTGTAATGGCTATGCTTATAGAGGGTACTCAATTTGGGTACCAAAAGATCTTGTTGCCATTACAAAGGAACCCATTAATCAATGGGTTCCTAAAAACTCTACTATATTTTGTAGGGGTATTCCTCCGGTGGTCCAAAATGGGTGTTTGACCAATTCATAGAGGATATTAACAAGAAGTCAAGCATTACCTTTGGTGACAACTCAAAGGGAAAGGTACTTGGGTATGGAAAGGTGGCAATATCTAAGGACTTGTGCCTTGAGACGGTCATGCTTGTTGAATCCCTTGGCTATAATTTGTTTTCTATATATCTTCTTGCAGATGCCGGCTATAATTCATATTTTACTAAATATTGTGTGAAATCTTTAGGAGTGATAATCTCAAATTGGTCCTTGTTGGATATGTGGAGAACAACCTTTACGTGGTTGACCTCTCGAAAGAGAGCCCCTCTCTCCCCACATGTCTAATGGCCAAACATGATGAAGGTTGGTTGTGGCATCGCCGCCTTGGTCATGTCAATATGAGAAATCTTAAACAACTCCTAAAGGGTGAGCACATTGTTGGACTAACCGACATTTCCTTTGAGAAAGATCGTGTATGCAGTGCATGTGTAGCTGGAAAGCAACTCAAGAAGAGACATCCTATCAAGAGTATCATCGCCACTTCTAGGCCTTTGGAGCTCCTTCACTTGGATCTCTTTGGGCTATCACATTATGATACTCTTGGTGGGAGCAAGTATGGACTGGTCATTGTTGATGATTACTCAAGATACTCTTTGGTCTTTCTCCTTAAGTCTAAGGATGAGACCTATAGAGAGTTCATCATCTTCGCCAAGAAGGCTCAACGTATGTATGAATCTGAGATCAAGGTGATAAGGACCGATAATGGCACCGAGTTCAAGAACTACACTATGCAAGATTTTGTTGATAATGAGGGCATCAAGCATGAGTTTTTAGGTCCATACACCCCTCAGCAAAATGGTGTTGTTGAAAGGAAGAACCAGACTATTATTGAGATGGCAAGAACCATGTTGAGTGAATTCAAGTCACCCCATAACTTTTGGGGAGAATCCATCTCTACAGTTATTCACTACTCCAACCGACTCTTTCTCCGTCCTCTACATAATAAAACTCCATACGAGCTTCTCACAGGTAACAAGCCCAACGTCATGTGCATTCGTGTCTTTGGATGCAAATGTCTTGTTAAGGACAGTAGAGGGAAGCTCGGTAAATTTGAAGCTAGAACTATAGAGGGTACATTTGTTGGATATGCAGAGAACTCCCATGCCTATAGATACTACAACGAGTCCACTGGCCTATTGAAGTATCTTGTGATGTGGTGTTCTTGGAGGATAATGGCTCCCAAGTGGAGCAAGCTGTTCCATGTGCTGCAGGTGATGATGATCCTTCTAATGCCATCAAGCTTATGGGCATTGGACATATCCAGCCCACAGAAGTTCATACTGATGATCAAGATGATGATATAGAAGGCTCAAGCTTAGCCCAAGTGGAGCCTAGCTCAACTCAACCTGAACCATCAAGTGCAGCTCAAGATTTATCCTCTACTCAAGATGAGCCACACTCCGAAGAACAAGAAGAAAGCCCTCAACCCACTGAGCAAGACCATGATGCTGATCAAGAAACACCCTCAACCCATGGCCGAGCTCAAGTTGTCCCCCATGATCAATAAATGAATTTATTGATCATGAAGGAACCATTCGGAAGATCAAGGCTGCTTCAATGGCAAGTGACATGAAAGTGGATCAAGTCCTTGGTAGCATCTCAAGAGGAGTGGTAACTCGTAGACATCATGCATTACTTATCAATTATTGTCAACATCATGCTTTTGTGTCTATCTTTGAGCCACTCAAGGTACATGAAGCCTCGGTTGATCCGGATTGGGTAATTGCCATGCAAGAAGAATTGGAATGTTTCACCCGCAATGAAGTATGGTCTCTAGTTGAGAAACCCAAAGATCATCGCATCAATGTAATTGGGACCAAGTGGGTGTTCAAGAACAAGCAAGATGAGAATGGCATTGTCATAAGAAATAAAGCAAGGTTAGTGGCGCAAGGGTTTGCCCAAATACAAGGTATGAATTATGAGGACACCTTTGCGTCGATCACCCGTCTTGAAGCTATTCGTATTATGCTTGCATTTTCATCTTTTCATAATTTCAAGCTATATCAAATGGATGTGAAAAGTGCATTATTGAATGGTCCCCTAAAAGAAACTGCATATGTGGCTCAACCTCCGGGTTTCAAAGACCCATGCTATCCCAACCATGTGTACTTACTCCATAAGGCACTCTACGGTCTCAAGCAAGCTCCACGTGCTTGGTATGAGTACCTTAGGGATTTCTTACTCAAGGATGGGTTTAGCATGGGTACGGTCGATTCCAACCTTTTCACCAAGCGGGTTAAAGGGGTGGCCTATTTCTATGTCAAATATATGTTGATGATATTATATTTGGTGGAACTAACCCTGATCATAACAATGCTTTCAATCTATTGATGACTAGGAAATTTTAGATGTCCATGATGGGGGAGTTGAAGTTCTTTCTAGGCTTCCAAGTGAGGCAACTTGCAAAAGGCACCTTCATCTCTCAAGAAAAATATGTAAGGGACATGCTCAAGAAGTTTGACATGGCCAAAGCAAGTCCAATGAAGACACCCATGCCCATAAAGGGGCAGCTAGGCTCATGTGATGGTGAGAAGGATGTGGACCAAAAGGTATACCGTTCCATGATTGGATCCTTGCTCTACCATTACGCTTCTAGGCCGGATATCATGCTAAGTGTAGGGATGTGTGCTTGTTTTCAATCTGCTCCGAAGGAGAGCCACTTGGTGGCGGTCAAACGGATTCTAAGATATCTTGTTCTCACTCCTACTCTCGGGATGTGGTATCCAAAGGGGTCAACCTTTGAACTCATAGGCTATTCGGATTCCGATTGGGCTGGTGATGAGGTTGACCGGAAGTCTACCCCCGAGGCTTGCCAATTCATTGGCCGGTCACTAGTGAGTTGGTCATCTAAGAAACAAAACTCCACTACCCTATCCACCGCCGAAGCCGAATACATATCTGCGGCATCTTGTTCACTCAGTTGTTGTGGATGAAGCAAACCTTGAAAGACTATGGTGTGTTTCTTGGTACGGTGCCTCTTCTATGTGACAACGAAAGTGCAATAAAGATCGCCAATAACCCAGTTCAACATTGCCGCAAAAAACACATTGACATTCGCCATCACTTCCTACGTGATCATGTTGCCAATGGGGACACTGAGCTCACTCATGTGGGAACAACGTACCAATTGGTGGATATTTTCACTAAGCCTTTGGATGAAGCCTGATTTGTAAACTTGAGACGAGAACTTGGTATTCTTGATCCTAACAACTTAGATTGAACAACTTCTTGCACTATATTATTGCATTTATCTTGCTATCTAGCTTAGTTGTGTAGCATATATGGGGATAGTCATCTTACCATGTCATGGTATGATGCATACCTATGTGTGCAACATTAATAAAACCAATGTCAAAATATGGACCCAAGCATGTCTCTTCGAGGACTCATGACATTTGCGCTTTCACATAAGGGGGAGAAATCCCCTGCCCTTTTATTTTCCTCTTATGCATCTTAGCCTACTCAACTTTTGAGGCCATATGATCTTAAGTGACATATCTTATCTGCTTGGTTCATACTTAATTCGAAACCATGCTCATTGTTGGAATTTGATTTTCTTTTTTCTACCAATGGGCATGTATAGAATCTAAACTTTCTCTAATCAAACCTACTCTATCCTTCATCTATATATGTGCATGCTCGTGTTGAAATTCAAACAAAAAGAGGTCGTTCTGAAATTTTGGTATCTGACCCGGCCTGCCGAGTGCTGCTGCCGGAATTTTCGGTAGCTAGCCCGGTCTACCGGGTGCTGCTACCGGGCTGCCGGTGCCTGGCCCGGCCTGTCGAGGTAGGTACTGGGCTGGTCGGCACATGACCCGGTGGTACCGGACTGAGTACCGAATCCGCGCGTGGCAAAGGGTTACTTACTCCCTGGAAGTTAGGGATACCCCTTGGATCCCCTTTCTTTCCCATCACATCTCTCCACCATAGCCACCATTACCACACCTCCCTCATCTCCAAGGAGGTTGATTCAACCCTTGGAACTCCAGATCCATCCCTTCCCCTTGCTCCCCTCATCATTTGGAGCATCTCCACCGAAGGGATTCAAGATTGGTCAAGCCATTTGGGAGGACTTTGGATTTCTACCCACCAAGGATTTCTCCATTAGAAGCTCTTCTCTGCCAAGTTAGGGCAAGGAGAGCATGTCTTCGGGTAACTTCATCTTGTCTTCATCCCCCTCCTCAAGTGTTCTTCTTTTGGTACCCAACATATGAACTTGAGGATTTAGGGTAAGATCTTGTGCCATTAGGGATCAACCACTTCTATTGGTGACTCTCACTTCGTCATAGTTAGTTTTGCAAAAGTTTGTGAGAAATTTTTGGAGCAAACAAGAGGGAAGACAATTTGGATATTTTGCTCTCGAAAAATTCGGCATGTGACCCGGTGGATCGGACTACCTGCCAAGTTACTCGGCACCTCACCCGGCATGCCGGGTAACCCGGTCTCTGGTCCGGCCTGCTGGGCCCCATGCCGGGTTGCCTCTGTTGCCTCCAAAAGTTCACTTTTGAAAAAATTTCTTTCTTTTGGCCTCCGTTTCTCGGGCATGCACACTTATCCTTGCTGCTCCTCTATGCTCTCTTTTTCACAAGTGATGAGGCGGATGACTTGGACTTTGTTCCTCCAACATCTCGTCGGGGCAAAGGCCACATGATTGAGACTGGTGGTAGTCAAGGTGCTAGCCGTACCAAGCACAAGGCCAAAAGAAAGAAAGCCCCAACTCCAAGACCTGGTTCCGGTGATGATGAGTATGAAGATTTTTCTCACGAAGTTGAGCATCGTGATCTCAACTTTGTTCCCAATGTTGATCTAAAGTCATGTGAGCTGGCCACTTGGACCAACCTGCGGCAGGAGAACCCATATGTGAATGATGATCAACCGTTCACAAACAACAAACACTTTTGGACAAAAGCTCAATTTTCCATGTCGGAACAATTTTATGAACCGATTCAGCCGAAATCTTCGGTGAAGCCCAGACGCCTTAATGTTGCATTTCACAATATGCATAAGCATGGTGATTTCAAGTATGTTGACCTTGCCTTGAAGAAGATGAACTTGTGGACGCTTGTCACCATTGAGGAAGATTATCTGCCAGAGCTTGTCAGCCAGTTTTTCTGCACAACCTACTTCCACAACACACCTCAGAGGCACATTACTTGGATGTCGGGTAGAGATCAATTCACTATTACCTCTGACCAGTTTTAGACTGCCCTTGGATGCACAGGAGATCTGCGCGGCCGCTTTCGCATTCATATTGAAGGGTCGATGCATGATGCCTCTATTGCCTTCTGCTACCCCTCGGCCGCTCCATCTTCTCTGATTCCTCAGATTACGGCTATGTACTACTTCTGCAACACCATGGTCAAGATTTATCGTTGCACTATTGTCAGCAAGGCGGGTGACTTTCAGGCTTGCCTCGGTATGCCAAGAATCTCATGCTCTATACTCACCCAAATAACCAGCAGAAGATTGATGTGCCATACTATATCTATCTTGAGCTGAAGAGGGCAGTGGAGAAAAGGATGTCTCCCAACTATTCTGCTTATGTAAAACGTTTGATGTCTACGGTCGTTCCTGCCACTACGGTGGTAGGGTGTCCTGAGCGGCATGCCCTTATTGAGTTGCCTCTTCGCCGTGACACTCCTGAGGTTCGATCTATGTGTCCAACTGCAGCTTCCTCGGAGCATGTCATCAAGCACCGTCATGACCCCTTGATGGCCTCTAGCTCCAGCTCTGTGAAGCCCAAGAAGGGGGCTGCTAAGTTATTCAAGACTCTCTTTGCTATGTGCAAGCAGTCCTATGATGTGAACTCCAAGGCTCTTCGGTTGGCTCAAAGCAATCGTGATCTCATTATAGAGGACTTCCGTGCTCGTGGGCTCAAATTGCCCGAGAATCCCCCCGAGATGGCCCCTATTGCTCACTTCAACTATCGTATGCCACTTCTTGATGATGCCATGTTTGCCGGATATAGTGGTGGTGACATTGAAGAAGAGGAGGAAACTTTCAAGGAGTACTAGTCATCGCCTTGGTTGCAGATGCATCTGTTCTTTCCTTGGGATGCGCTAGTACCCATCTCACTCCATATCCCTTTTTGTTGTTCCGATGCCAAAGGGGGAGAAGGGAGTAGAGTCTTAGGTTTACGGGTTCTTTGCCGGGGTTTTCCGGGGTTCTCAAGCCTTGCTATTTCATTTGGTTCTTATTGGCTTGTGCTACTATTTGCTATTTTTAGTTGGAACAATATGCTTTAAATTGTGTGATGGACAAGTATGTATTATGCTATGTATCTTGGATATCTATCTATGCTATCTAGGCTATGCTATATCTCTATGACTTAGATATCCTAGTTTTATCTTGTCTATGCCATGCTTGTTCCCTAAGATACTGGGGGAGCTTCTCATATACTCTATTGTTGCACTTTGCATTCAAACGCAAATTCTCTAAGTGCATACATTATGGGGGATCTTGTCTAATATCTTATATGGAAACTTTTGTTTAAGTTCATCATAATATCTTTGTATGACTCTAGCTCGGTTTGTCATCGTTAACCAAAAAGGGGGAGACTATAAGGGTATTCTACCCTTAACCATTATTTTGGTTAACAATGACACCGATGCTATCGTGTGGACTAATGGTATTTATAAGTGTATACACATGTTTTAGTCTGCACATGAGGTTGCAAGGTGGCGAGAAAGGTTTTTAGTCCACATACAAGGATGCAAGGTTGTGAGAGACCCCCCAATTGATGTTCTCAAGAAGTGACGGTGTTTTGGCTCTTTCCCCTATTGGACATATTGGAGTCTATAGGAATCACCGCTCTACTAAGAGGGAAGGTCTCGATGAGCTTAAAGGGGATGTTGCCAAAGCCACATGTACACATCCTACCACATAATCTTCACACCAAAAATGCTGAGAGGAAGAATTGTTCCGAGAAGGGAGGAAGAACTGAAGCTCCAGGGAACTCGGCATCCAGCCCGACATGCCGAGTGCTGCTGCCAGGCAACTCAGCACATAGCCCGGCATACCGGGTGCTGCTGCCGGGTAGCCCGGTATGTGGCCCGGCCTGCCGGGTGGTATACCGAGATTTCCGGTACTACCGGGTCCTCTGCCGGGTGCATCGAATCTGACTCATCAAATGGCTCTTTTCCGGGGAGGACTATATAAGCCCCTTCTTCTTCCTTGAAGGGGTAAGGAGACCAGTGCAAGGATATTTCTCTCTCTCTCATACTCCATTAATTGTTGAGCTCCAAACCCTTCAGATCTCCCTCCTCCTCAACCCAAACTCAAATCCCTCCGGGGAAAAGCTAGAGGAGGTCTTGATCTATAGTTCCACCAAGCCAAATCATGTTCCTCCTTGTATTTATCAAGATACATGCTCTCTAGGGTTTCTTGAAAATCCTAGGTGGGCAAAACCGTCCAGAAGCATCCGGGTTGTGGATTTGCTCCTGACAAGATTGTGAAGGTTTGGAGGCTGCCTCAAAGTCTACCACAAGTGATAAGAGTTATTCCTTCGTGGGATAGGCTCAGGAGAAGAAGGTGAGCCTTCGTGGCGTTGGGGAATCTTTTGTGGGACCCTCACCTCTCCAAACGTGACGTACCTTCTTGCAAAGGAAGGGAACACGGGAATAAACCTTCGTCTCCGCGTGCTATCGGTTATCTCTAGCCAAACTCTTACTTGTGATATATCTGCCTGTGAGATCCTTCGTGCTCAAGTTACTTGTATCATCATATAGGGTCTCTCACCTAGTTTGCATTAGGCTCACCTTTATATTCCGCAACGCCTAACATTGAAAAGAAAGAATTAAAATTTGTAGAAACGTATTCACCCCCCTCCAGGTTTACCATCTCTGAACTTTCACTTTTTGAGTTGCTTTCCAGCTACACATGCACTGCACACATGATCTTTCTCAAAGGAAATGCCGGTTAGTCGAACAATGTGCTCACCCTTTAGGAGTTGTTTAAGATTTCTCATATTGACATGACCAAGGCGGCGATGCCACAACCAACCTTCTTCATGTTTGGCCATTATTAGACATGTGGGGAGAGAGGGACTCTCTTTCGAGAGGTCAACCACGTAAAGGTTGTTCTCCACATATCCAACAAGGACCAATTTGAGATTATCACTCCTAAAGACTTTCACACAATAATTAGTAAAATATGAATTATAGTCGGCATCTGCAAGATGATAAATAGAAAGTAAATTGTAGCCAAGGGATTCAACAAGCATGACCGTCTCAAGGCACAAGTCCTTAGAGATTGCCACCTTGACATACCCAAGTACATTTCCCTTTAAGTTGTCACCAAAGGTGATGCTTGACTTTTTGTTAACATCCTCTATGAATTGGTCAAGCACACCTCTTCCTCCGGTCATATGATTGGTGCATCCACTATCAAACACCCATTTTGGACCATCAGAGGAATACCCCTACAAAATCAAGTATAGGTTTTAGGAACCCATCGATTAATGGGTTCCTTTGTAATGGCAACAAGATCTTTTGGTACCCAAATTGAGTACCCTCTATAAGCATAGCCATTACAAGGGCCAACATATTCAGCATAAACATCACCATAATAATCAACAAATAAAGCATAGTGATTGTTAGGTCCCGTGCGGTCACCACTAGTGGCTTTGCCTTTTGGGGCTTTGCTATTATTAGTGACCTTCTTGTAGTTGTTCTTCTTGTAGGGATTGGGAGAATACTCAAGTTCATACTTTTGATTGTTTGACCTTTGCTTACTTAAGAGGTCATCCAATCCCATCTTATTCTTGGCGGTGGTGAACTTGGTTAGTTCCTTTGTCAACCTAGCATTTTACTCTTGTTCACAAGCCGAGTCATTAGGATAATAGTTGAGACCATATTTATTTACCAAAGATTCAAGATATACATTGGTCTCGACATATAGAGAAAGCTCTTCTTTCAAACGAACATGTTCCTCAACAAGTTTAGCATGCTCACAAGTAGATGAAGTAGAGGAACTTGCAACATTTTTAGCAACAATGAGGTCATTCAATGATCTAAGAGCCTTCTTATAGGTGTCTTGGAGTAGGTCATGGTTCTCTCCAAGTTTCTTGAGCTCATCCTTAATAAGCTTGTTAGCTTTTTCAAGGTGGACAAGATCCTTAGTGAGAGAAGCATGAGCAACTTCAAGCTCCTTCTTTGAAGCATCTAGCTCTTGGGCCATTAATTGAACCCTTTCAATTGTTTCTTGGTCCTTAACTTTATCTAGTTCAAAAGTTTCAACTAGTTGCTTAAGGCCTTGAGATATGCACCTTTCGTTTTTCAGCTCTTGTCTTAGGAGATTGAATCTTCGTTTCTCATCATTCATATGATATTCTAATTCCTCAATGGACTCGTCCCTTTGTTTGAGGGAGTCCATCAAGTAATCGAATTTGAAAAGAGCATCACCACGAAGAGTGCATCTAACTTTGTAAAGTTCCTTAAGCATAGCAACTTCATCTTGGTTATCAGTTTCATTATCAAGAATGCTGGATAAAGAAGGTGGGGATTCCATTACCTTTGCTTCCCTTGCCATCAGACAAGAGCCGACGATCGTAGAGGGAGAAATGTCATCAGAGTCATCATCATATGTTGTTCTTTCCATGAAGGAAGAACCCATATCATTTGGCGTTGAAGACTCCATGGAGTAGTCCTTGGAGTAATCATATGTGAAGAGTGACCCGGGTTTGGAGAAAGCCAAACCAGCCACTCCAGCCTCCTTCTCCTCATCTTCTCCCTCTTCATCGGAAATATACTCATCCCCAACAAAGGTCCTTCCCTTGTTCTTCTTGTATCGTTCATTGATTGGATTTGGCTTCAATCTTGGCTTGGCACCTTTGACAAACTTTGGCTTGTCTACCATTTTCTCATAAGTGCACTCATTTGCAAAGTGATTGTCTTCATCACAGTTGTACCATGTTCTCTTCTTCTCTTTGGAGGAGATTGGGAACTTCTTCACGTACTTCTTGACAAAGAAAGCAACATCTGTTTGCATGTCACTAGTTGATGTGATCTCATCTTCTTCGATCTCATAAGCTTCTTCTCTTTCTTGGTCAGCTCTAGCCTTCAAAGCAAGGTTGTGTGAGGATCCATCAACATGGTTCATCGCCATGAGCTTCTCTCCCGCCTTGGCCATGTTATCATTGGCAGCCACATAAGAGACTAGATCATCTGCGGTCGGGTCTGCTTGCTTGGTGAGGATTTTCAAGTTGAGGGCAATGACCTTGGAGTTTATGAATTCTTCATTCATTTCAAATCCATCATTATACTTTTCACATCCAAGGCCCTTGACATTTACTCAAAGAGCACCAAGCCTTTCATAAGCATCAGCCATGGATTCTCCTTCTCTAATCATAAACAAAGTTGCCTCTGTGTTTGCTAACTCATAGAGAGCCTTCTGAATCAGATTAGTTTCCTCTAATCATAAACAGAGTTGTCCGTGTCTTTGCTGACACAAAGTTTCTTATCTCACTAGGTCGTGAAGCTAGAGTGCGACAGGGTGGGCAAAGGGTGGTCCCCTCCACCTGGCTACCAGGACAACATCGTCCTTAACCGGTGGACGAGCGCTCTGAAGCCAGTGGTGCTAAGGAGGATGAAGGCTGTGTTGATGCCACCTCCCGCTGTCGGTCGCGCCCTAAGCTGGGGCACATTGCCAGGTCGCTCATGCTGTGGAGGTTCTATGTGCAGCTCAACATGGATGACCTCCACATAGTCGTCCTGCCGCCATGGTTCCAGGATGCACTCTAGGAGTGGATCAAGATCCCACTGCCTCGCAGTCTGCCCTTGTCTGCCTGCCGATTCTGCGACGAGTGGGAGTAGCTCACCTACCATGGTGGGCAGGTGGTCTTCGGCCGGAATTGGGCACAGGTGGTCTACAATTATGATCTCCACTACAACGACGTCGTGGAGTTCAAGCTCTAGGCCTTCGCCTCGAAGATGATCATCTACAAGGCCGACTGCTCCAACGCCAGGCTCTACACCTGCCCCGATCATAGCTAGGCGGCGACCCTCCTTTTATTTGTCTGTTTATTCTGTCCATCTGTAGTTATAATGGTACTTCTGAACTTATGCGTACAAGATATTGACTCGTGTTTGATGAAGGGGTTCTACGGGCTTATATCACTCTAGAACTTCCTTGCTTTTGATGAAGGGGTTCTACGAGCTTATAACATCCTGGAACTTCCTTGCTTTTAAGCCCTGACAATAGTGATTAGGTGGTGTAGTTATCTATGTATGTTTGTTATCTTGAGTGCTTGCTATTGTTTTGGTAACAACTAGTTAGGGATAAGAGCAATTATGTAATAACATTGATGCTTAGCATATAACCTAACAACCGGTTCTTCCCTCGTCAACCAACATAGCGCACATTGTTGCCAACCAATCAGTGAGTCAAAATTGCACGATAAAATTTTAGTGGCATACAAGCTTAGTGCACAAACATATCCACTTCTGTTTCACCTCATATGGCATCCATCAGACGGAAAGTAGAAACGGAGAAATTTCGGTGTGAGCAACCAATCAAGCCTTGAACGATCATTCTCGGAAGACAAATTTTTTTGGTGAAAGATTCTGAACTTTTGATGACCATGAGGCAACGATGTGGAAAATCCCTACGAGGAAGCAAAACTTAAGCACAAGCAACCCCGACCTTGCCAAGTGTTACTTTAGCCGGCGCCAACCTCACAGACAGCCGGGCCCCACGTCTTCGGCGCTCTCACTGACAGCCCGGCCTCGCGTGCCGTTGGCATCTCGTTAAGCTAAACTAGTACTCGGGGAGTAGTAGAAGGAATTGGAGCAGACGCAAGCCCACACGAACCCCAATCGGATCAAACCCCGCACGAGAGGAATAAACCGGCGGTCCACCCCGCGATGCAGGCGCAGAGATCACCGGCGATGGCGGGGGGAGGGCCCGGGTCGGCGGCCGGGTCGCCGTCCCCGGCGACGGTGCCCGTGAGGCGGCGCTGCGAGGGCACGGCCATGGGCGCCGTCACCCTCGACCTCCGCCCCGGCGTCGGCGTCGGCCCCTTCACCCTCGGTGAGTCCCCCACCCCCCCCAACCCTACCTAACCCTTCGCCGCCTCGGGTGGGATACGAATTCGGGACCCGGCGGTTGCTTGTATTCCGCTTCGTACGCTAGAAGGGGGGAGAAAAACCTGTGCTTCAAGCAACCGCTTAGCTAAAAGTTTTGATTTTTATGGTCGCCTCTGACGCGAGGGCTTCGGTGATCGGTGCAGGGATGCCGATTTCGGATGCGTTTGCCCAGATAGAGCATCAACCCAACATTTATGATGTTGTCCACGTTAAGTACTTCGATGAGGTTCGTGTTTGACAGCCTTTGTTTGATGTCACCAGAGCCAGCAAATTATGCTTAGCTGATGATTTGTGTTGTCTGTTCGGTGATTTCAGGAGCCACTGAAGCTGGACTTCGTCATAAGCTTTCCGGACCACGGGTTTCATTTACGATTCGATCCTTGGTCGCAGGTATGCTTGTGCTAGTTCAGTCATACATCCGTGGGTTCTCCTTTATACCGTGTTAATCCTTGGCATCGCCTTCTACATAATCATGTATTAAAGAGTATTTGTTTGCCGATGTCGAATAATGTAGTGAAATGTTCGTACTTTATGTATCGAAATTAGGGTGGTTTATTTTCTAAAAGTTGAATGTACAATGCAAATCCTTTTAATTTGTAAGTGTCATAGTAATTTCAATTCTGCAGAAGTTGCTTCAAGAATGTGGTTTGAAAACAAGTACATGCTTTACATATGAGATTAGTCAAATGTATTTACTGCCCTTCAGAAGTTCAGTAGATTTTGAAGTTTTCTTCTCATTTCTCTTGCAGAGGCTCCGGCTCATAGAGATTTTTGATGTTAAGAGACTGCAATTGAGATACGCGACGTCTTTGATTGGGTGAGGTGCTTGAGGCATTCGTGTTTTGCTGTTATATGTTCAAGCACCCTTGGGTTGAGTAGAACTTATATGTGGCATGGCCACTCAATTTTTCCTTAACCATTCATCAAAAGGTTATGTGCTGTGTTACTCATAGTTTCCTTCTCTCTTTTCTTCTTTCAGCGGTCCATCAACGTTGGCCACTTTTGTGTCTGTTTATGCACTATTTGGTCCGACTTTTCCAGGCATATTTGATAAAGACAGGGGCATTTATACCCTCTTCTATCCAGTACGTCATGATAAATAGCCCTGGCTTTGATTTATTTTTTAAAAGTTTTGTTCTTTGTTCTTGCTCTGTTTAGTTTTTGTCTAACTTACAAGCTTTTGCAGGGTTTATCATTTGCATTCCCTATTCCAGGCCAATATACAAATTTCTTCAACAATGGGGAAGGTATACTGACAAATAGTCACATTCATGTCCGTGTCCGTATCATTCTTAGCATTTCAGCTCAGCTGCCTTATTGCAATTGCAGTGGCAGATTTGCCCCTGGAATTTTCCGATGGAACAACCCCTGTTACTTGCCGGGTGTCTATATATGATAGCTCAACAGATAGCAAGGTTGGGGTTGGGTCGTTGATGGATAAGGCAGTGGTGCCTGCATTACCATCTGGCAGTCTATATATGGAGGAAGTGCATGCAAAGGTACATTGCCTATTCATTGGTGATATTTCCAGCCTATTAACATTGTGGAAAATGCAGAGATTTTCCTGTTTCATGATTCAGTAATTCATACATTTGGTTTTACAACTGCCAATCCTTGCCACACCCAAACAAGCACGTTCTCTATTGTAGTTTCTAATAGCGTATAAACCTATAAGACAGAAGTAAATGGAGAGTTGCATGCTGAACAGCTGCCGGTTTGTGTCATGCAAAAATTATACGGTCTTTTGCGTGTATGAGAAAATATATATGTATATTCATATAAGCTCTCTTGAATATCTTTATTACTGGAGCAAACCATTTTACAGCTGTATCTTGTTCTCAGCTTGGTGAAGAGCTTTGGTTCACTATTGGGGGTCAACATATTCCTTTTGGAGCATCACCACAGGTGTAAATCATTGTACCATCTGTTCTCTCTTTTCTGAATTATTCTTTAAGGGTTTCTTATATGACGTTGTATCTTTGGTAGGATATCTGGACTGAGTTGGGTCGTCCGTGCGGTATCCACCAGAAGCAGGTCTGTTTGTTACAATGATGTTTTTTACTGGATGACTGGAATGTGAATTTTCAGAGGTTTATGACATATTAACCTTTCAATTGCTACAAATGAGATGTGCTAAATTACTTGGTATGCATATTTTCTAGTGGATTCATTGGAAGCATGCATTTGGGTCTCCATATTTTATCCTATAAGGAACAAAAAGAAAGCTAACATCGTCGACATACTAGAGTAGACAGAGTTATCCTGTTAGGTCGAAGATCGGTGTACAAGAAATTATTCTATGCACTCAGGCGATTCAATATATGGTCCAAAAGATCCGAGGACATCTAAATATTACCATACTAGGTATTAGATTCTGGGATTGTTGGTACTTTGTAGAAAACAATGTGGAAAATTGATCAAATGAAGTGAAAAAGTGTGCTTGGAACATGTCAAATGTCATGGTTGGACAAGATTTCAGGCGCTTGAATATTGGTCTGGGAGGTTTGAATTGTACTTGCAAAAGAATGCTCTTCTCACACAGTTTTAAGACAAATCAGTCAAAAAGTTGGGTTCACCTCGTTTTCTGATTATTTTAGTTGTAATAGTAGTATTTTATATACGAACCAGTTTTTACCTCTTGATACGTGGCAACTCTTCTGTGATATATGCTCTTCTTTTTTTGTTTATCGAAAGAACAATATAATGTAAAACTAAACTCCTAAGCAGTAAGAAGTCTATACCACATTCTCGTCTGTAAAGCTTACCATATTGTGTTCTTATGCTAGGTTGACCAAATGGTAATACACTCTGCATCGGACCTCCGGCCCCGGACTACTCTTTGTGGAGACTACTTTTACAATTACTTCTCGCGTGGTATAGATATCTTATTTGATGGACAGGTATGGATTGCTTTTATAGTATATAAGTGTGCCTCACACTTCAGCGTTCATGCAACATTTCTTTTGCGAGGTTCAACCAGAATGCTGGTCTGAGATTTTTTTTGTTCTGGTGCAGACACACAGGATAAAGAAGTTTGTTTTACATACAAACTTCCCCGGCCATTCAGATTTCAATTCGTACATGAAATGCAACTTTGTTATCTACGATCCTGAAGGTTTGAACTGCTCGCTGTAGAGTTTATCTGCTGGTGATGAGATTGTTATTAATAAACTGTTTGTTTGTTTCAGGTGAAGGGGCACAGCAGCCTGGTAATGTTTCAAAGAATTGCATAACACCTCGTACGAAATGGGAACAAGTCAAGGTATGATTTTTACCATGAGTTTACGCTGCCAAGATTGCCATGTAGATTTGTAACTATCAACTTTACTTCAAGTTGCCATTTCATTAGTCGAACCTTCTGTGCTTCCTCTATGCAAACTTGTTTTTCCCTATAGTTTGGTTTATGAGATATCTCCCTCTTTTCAAATGGTGAATGACTGCCAGGTTGAATGCCAAACTTATTTAACTTGCATGCAAATAAATGATTTACTGATGCTTCATTGAACAGCACACAAATAAAAATAAATCCAGATCATGGCTAATGCTTCCTTGCTAAAAGTGTCATCTTTCTTTTACTTGAGTGCTACAGTTATTTTTATCTTAGCTGCAGTTGTGTAACAATTGTGTAAGTGGTAATGTTGTTTCTCGGTAATGGTAACATATTATTGCTTTTGATTTCCACACTTCTTTTCTAACTGACGCATGTGTGTTGATACTACTGTATCAGGAGATCCTTGGTGATTGCGGTCGAGCAGCAATCCAGACACAAGGCTCCATGAATAATCCATTTGGATCAACTTTGGTGTACGGATACCAAAATATCGCTTTTGAGGTGGTTATCTCTTATTTGGCCCCACATTCTTTCTTTTCCTGTACAAACTGTATCGCCAGTTTGTTATTGCTCAGATGTAACATTGCGATTCTTGTTTCTACTGGTCAACAGGTGATGAAAAATGGATACATCGCAACCGTCACTCTGTTCCAGTCATGAGTACCGGCGTTGCACCTGATGTACCCGGCATGATAAATCCGCCGAGAAGCATGCCCGTTCTTTACGTGTAAATTAATCTTGTATATTCTACTCATTTGTACAGGAACTATGTTCCTTGGTCTCTCTGTAAATATTGGTCGTCACTAACATTTATCACTAAACTATGTGTTGGTGATGTTGTGTTGCCCAAGCTGAATACAGCCTTCTACATGACTTCTTTCTTTTCCTGCCAAGTGAATAGTTCGATACTCTTCCCATTCTCATGGACAGTAGTTCTATGGAAAAAATAAGTTGCTTGCATTCTGAATCAGCAAACTATCACTTTGGTAACACAGCCAACTCTCTAAAATAGCTAAATATGTATTTGGATACAGATTCAGAACTACAGATGTATTATTATTCAGAATTACATCTGCAGCTCAATTTACAAATAATCCTACAAAAAAAATCTGTTGTCAACACGAAAAAGCCCTGATGAAAGTTCATGAAACTGAATGCAAATGTTTCTGGCAAGTGCACAAAACGAAATGGAAAACCAAACACCTCCGACTGAATAAAAACCAGAGGCGGCACCTCGAAGGCGAAGCCCCCCCTCCCTCTCCAAGAACCCACGGCCCAGATCAACTAACAACCACGCCGACGCTGACCGTTTGCGGATATGGAGCGCGCCGGCGGCGGCAGCGGAGCCGGCGCGACGGGGGTCCCGGCGGCAGGGGAGGGCGCGGCGGCGGCGGCGCCGGCGCCGCCGACCGCGGTGGCTGGAGCAGAGGTGGTGAAGGGGGCAGGGTTGGTGAAGGGGCGGTCGTGCAAGGGCTGCCTCTTCTACTCGTCGGTGCTCCGGTCCAAAGGGCGCGGCCCCGTCTGCTTCGGCGTCACCCGCTCCATCCCCCAAGGTCAGGGAATCGCGCTAACGCCACCTACCCTTCTCCATCTCGATTGCTCGATGCTTGTTTTAGGGTCTCAGGTGGGCTAGGGTTCTCCTGTTCATGGTTCAGCCACGAATCTAGGCTCTGGCTCCATGAGCTTTTGCTGGATTCTCTGATTGGCGCCGGATTTCGGTTTCTGGGGCGATGCACACGCGCACTAACCATGTGGAGGCATAGAGATATAGGGCTCCTGTGTTGCCATCAGATAGGGGATGCCCGTTCCCCACACCCCGTGAAGAAATTAATCAACTTGGTGGCAACTCCTGTCTTCCGCAGAATTTGACAAAATTGCACTTTATTTAGATCACAGGTTCATCTGAAAACTATAAACTGTATTATGTATTGTTAGTGATTCTAGCAATCAATCTCTTTCCAAAACGGGTTTCCCCATTTCCCGGTACTCGCATAACGAAAACAGACAAAGTTTGCAACCAAACAAAGGGAAAACTAGAATCATTGCCGAAGTGCCCAACCCAGCTAATAATCCAAAAAGGTACTACATCCCAGATTAGCGCATAACATCAGTGCCACATAAGATTTCTAGCAATGAATCTAGTAGGTTACTGATCATAGAATGTTTTTAGCATGTTCTATAACTGTGCGCATATTGTTCCCGTGAAGCTTTCTGCCAAACTCCTCTCCAGTACATGGTTTGTTTGTTCACTTCCCAGGGCAGTACAAGAAAGTGTTTATATCACTTCGTATCGGATTTGGGGTTTCTGTGTGAATTGTGATAGTCTCTGCATAAGTGCTGCTTCATATCACGAAATGTTATCTCTGTACCATGTACACTAGATTTGATGCCTCTCTGTATCAATACCAACAGTTGACTCAATTTGACGACTTGTCCTCAATCTGATTTTTGTAATTTATAACTGCTTGGCTACCAGTTCCTGAACGCATGGTCGGAGAAATTGAGCTGGGAGCTATCCAAGAAGGTCGCCACCTTTCCAACTTCAAATATGCATGCGCTGGATATTCCATATACCTAGATGACAAGGATAATCCTCCCGGAAAAGGAGAGAAGCATGCAGAGCTGCCTATTTGCGTTGGTGTTGAGGTATTTTTTCTTAAGCATGTTATTGCACTGAAATTATGTGTAACTTATCAGTTCACAAGCAAACAATATGGATTGCTAGTGCATGCTGTATGGATTTTCCTAGACTCCTGGTAGCAGGCATATCCTAAAATATGATTGACAGCTGATTTGTGATGAAAAAATAGTTCAGCATCCAAGCCTAGTTCTGTAGTATTATGTAAAAAATGGTTGGTGTGTTCATGAAAATTTGCATACTGTATTTCGCTACAATTGTGAGTTGATCACACTTCTTTTCTTTTCTCAATCACAGTACTCCTTATCTTTTCCTTAGAATTTATTTAATATTAGTATTGAAACTGCTTCGATGAGCATCGTATGTTAGTTTATGTAAAATGATAAGTTATGTGTCCCTGCAGCTATTGGCAGACAGAGCCCCAACTAAACAAGCACCAGCCCAAGCTCCAGCTCACCTTAGAAAAGAAGGTAAAGAAAACATTTATTTTATTTGCCTGACACGTCTGTAGCCATGTATTATAATAATTCTATGATAGCAACCCCAAAGGTATGGCTTATACCACTGCCAGAGGTTCTCAGCATGTTAAGCTTGCCTTCGGTGGCTCTGTACTGTAGGTCCAGTGTAATAAACTAAATTTCTCTTAAGAATGAATCAGCTGCCTTGCCTGTAGAATGTAATGAGTTATTGGCCCTACAATGCATATGCTTGAAACCCACTATGAGGCCTCGTCGGAAGTTAGTTGGAACTGAGAACTAAGCTTAATGAAGAAATGAATGGTTATGCTGGTGTTGCATCCTTGGTTATTGCATGATTCAAATCCATGAAATGTGGTTCTGAAAGTCTATGTTGCTTTAGTAGACAGAAAATGCTCACTGTAATAGAGCATCAGAAATTGTAGCTTAACTAACTTCTTGTGATGATTGGAGGAACTGGATCCTAACATCCATTGTGAATTCTTAGTTGAAGCAATCCTATCACTTGGAAAAGTATACCTCTCCAATGTGCATGAAACTGAACTTATTTACACGTTGGTCAATAAGACTTTCTCTTCATGAAAGAAAGCATGTATCCAGACTTCAGCGTGATTATTTCTTGAAATTTTACTTATCTGGATAATTCTGCAGCTACTCAAGCAAATGCATTGAAACCTGGGCATACTCAAGCACATGCAAACAAACCTGGGAATACTCAAGCACGTGGAAACAAACCTGGGCAGACAGGAGATGATTTCCTAACCAAGTGTGTTTCTGTTATTGTTCAAACTCTGCTTCAATCCATAAGTTTTCATCAAAATTTAACAAATGGCGATTGTTTTTAACTGAACCTGCAGATTCCAGAGAAATGCTGGACTCGTGGCCAATGGTGTGGTTAGGAACATGAATAAAGTTGGGACGTATGTCAAAGATACGGTGGATGATATCCTGTACCCATACCGCAAGCGTCCCAAGTAAAACCTATCTCTTTTTCTCCTGGAGGTGAAGTGGCTAAATGTGGGGGCATGTAATCCATTTACTTCCGGAAATACTGGCGTAGGGGTAGCCTCGCCTGGTTTCTGAGGCTCCAGATGGTGATTCTACTGTTTGTCAGCGGCAACGGGCAGTTCCATGGAGGCGCGGTTTGCCCCCTTGGACATGTTGCACTTTTCCACTGGCTGTGTAACGGTTATCATGTTCCTTTGGTGGAGCCCCTGCCTGCTCCTCCACTTGCAATGCAATCTTCATGTTCCTGGGTTTCTCCAGCAATGTATAGGATGCAATGTAACAAAGCAATAAAATAGTGCGTGTTTGCCTATTTGAGGTAATGCTTTGCAACATAATAAATTGACGATTGGTCGCTGTCGTGGCTTCTATTGCTGGATTTGTTTGGATTAATGGCAGTATCTGGGTATATACCGAGGATGGCTCAACTTTTCTTATTCCTCAGAGAAACCATTGGGTTATTGTTTCTTACCGCCTGGCATCCTGCCATGTTTAATACTGGAACCTTGATATCATTATGATATGTTCATGAATCGAATATACCTCTCATCTTTCAAAGCCTTAGCATGTGCAGTAGCCAAGCGCTAATAATTGGTAGCTGTTAGCTTCCATTGCTCTTGTTTGGATTAGTGGAAGTATCTGGTGAGGACGGCTTAACTTTTGACTCATCTTGTTCTCTTAGGAGTCAAGAAAAATCATTTAAATCATATAGTCCATCCTAGTATGTTCATCATATACTCAGCATGCGTAGTAAAATAATGACAAACGATCTGAAATTACTTTCTTTGTCAAAACTTCTGCACCCAAGTGAATAGTTATTGAACTCTTCCTTCCTTTTATTTTTCTGAACACTTTTATGCAGCATCCAACAAAAGATAACTCAATGTCTGGTACAAAGTAGTAACATTTTGTTGAGCCAAGTAGAAAGTAAATTTGATTGTGTACAGTTCATAGAACCATAAAAACGGCATAATTGCCTCGCTTTTTTATTTACTACCGTATACATAGTTAAATCATCTTTTTGCGGGTAAAAGATGATATATTAAATGATAGGGTTTACAACAAAGTCTTGGTCATAAACTTGGGACAAGCCCACAGGTCTTGAGCAAATCTAGATATCAGATTGTCCCTTTGTCCTTGCTAGATTTGCAAGACAATGACTCACCCTATTTTGAGACCGATCCACTTTTACAATAGAAATAGTTCTAGTACCATTACATAAATCTCTAATAACAGAAATTACATGAGCTAATGACGACCGGTCCAGGTTCTTATCTTTAATGGCCTCCAGAACCACAGGTTTATCGCTCCATTGCATGGCCAGCGACAATCCTTCCTCACATGCCCGAGTCTCAGCCTCAAGAGGGTCGGCGTAGTTCAACAACTGCCGACAAGCGGAGAAGACAATGTTACCGTGCTCATCTCTGAGCACCATACCTGCTCCTGCAAATCCATCCTCATTTTGACTGAGCCATCACAATTCAATTTAACCCATCCAGCGGGCGGTTTTTTCCATCTCTTATCAGGTGGTACTTTAGGGCATGATATGCATTGCTCCTGAATCGTGTTTTCTAGCATAGGTTTTTCTCCCCTTATAATCTCCTCTGTAGATGAGTCCTTCAGGTTCCGTAGGATTTTAACATAACCTATGAGGAATCTCTTAGAGCTGTCGATCATAGGCAGAGGTTTAGAATGTGTCACCTCATTGCGGGCATACCAGGCTCTCCAGACTATCAAAAGTATGTGATCAATCATCTGTATACATAGTTAAATCATTAATCATAGCTACTCCTATATGCGTGTGTATAGCAGAAAATAAATCCTGTACTTCAAACCATTCTCGATCCGAAGGCGGATCAGCCGAGGCTTAGCTCTGCTGCAGGGTTGCCGTGGCGCAGGCCTTCTCCCAGACGGCGTAGTCATTGCCGTGTGCGGAGTTCACGAACCCGGCGGGGATCACGGACCCAACGTCGTACCTGGAGCCGATCTTCATCACCACCTTGCCGTCGATCTCGGCGACATAGGCGTCGCCGTCGTGCATGAGGATCTTGAGCTCGCTCGTTGCCGTGATGCCGTTGCGCTTCCTCACCGCCACCAGCGCCGCGATCTCCTCCTTGAACCCCCAGTCGAAGAAATGGTCGTAGAACTGCACGACAGAACCAACTGTTATAATGTCACTGAAGAAATGGTACCTGCCTGAATGATCAGAGACAGTGAGGCTGCTTGCTTACGATGCATGGCTTGCCGGGGTGTGTGAGGATGTAGGCGTAGCCCTGCATGACCTTGTCGGAGGGGAAGGGCCACATGGCCTGGGTGGAGCCGGTGTCGTGGTTGTCGACGAAGGTGACGGCCTTGGCCGGCCACCACCCCATCACTCCTGGAGCCTTTCCCTGAGGATCGATCAGCCGCCACAGCTCCCCCTCCACGGCGGCGTTCAGGATCCCCTTGGTCGTAAAATCGAACACCATGCCCGCCGACGCGGCCCCGCCCACGCCGTCCACCCAGTTCACCAAGTTCTGCCGGTGCGCGTCCTGGTCGTAGTTCGGCTTCCCGTCTCCGCACGTCGGCATGGTGTCCCACACCTCGGCCACGGCCAGGTCCGGCGACGTGCCGTCGATGTACACCTTGGCAATCGACGGGGAGTAGCCCCCGGCGAAGTCGAGCCGCCACGCGTCGAAGCCCAGGTCGGTCTTGAGCCAGAGGAGCCACTCCTTGAGCTCGCGCTGCACGCGGTCGTTGAGGTGGTCGATGTCGGGCGCGGCCGCGAAGTCGGCGCCGGTGTCGAGGTTTCCGGTGCCGTCGGAGTAAACGGTGTCGTCGCGGCAGATCATGTGCGGGCCCCAGTCGAGGCGGCCGTCGGATGTGCCGCCCTCGAAGATGCAGTACGTGCCGCGGTTGTCCGTATAGTCGGCGGATCGGTGGTTGATGACGATATCGGCGATCGCGTGCACACCCTTACAATGGAGCGCGGCAATCAGGGACTTGAGCTCCGCCGAGTTGCCGTACTTGGACGCGTCGATGTCGTACAGACGACCAGGCATGTAACCTGCAGTAAACCAAGCAGATCACTTATTTAGTAGTGTATGCATGTAGTGTTATATTTTTTTTAATAATAGGCCAAAAATTAAATTAATAACGTCTCACGATAAGGTACAAAGTGCTGAACTCAACTTACGAGCCAACAACGGGCACGGCTATTACAACGAGTACGTAGACTCGGTACAGAAACTGACATCAATAGTGTCGGGTCGGAGCTCACCCAACGAGCGAGCCAACGAACACGCACGTTGTCGACAATCCACCCATCGCAGGTGACACCACCAGAGATCGACCACCACCAGGAACCGAAACGGTGCTTACATAGCAACATGCAACACCAAGGACGCTCAACGAAGGAGTAGAGCATGCACCAAACTTTGCCGAAGATCGTCAAACAAAGAGACAACGCCATCCGAAGAAGCCTCGCACCTCCGCCACCCAACCGAGCCGCACACCGTGAGCTCCAAGGCGGTGTCTTCAAGAAGAGAGCGACGCAAGAGCGCCGCCACCACCCAATCCGAGGATCTTGGGCTTTCGCCCGGAGCACCTAGGATAGCCAAGAAGAGACGCAACGATGGCTTCAAGAAGGGGACAACGTCCATGGATGTCGATGTAGCGTCTCGGGAAGACCCGAGCAAGAGTTTCTCCTCGGAAAGACATCTCCACCTCCCACATAGGGCATGGAGCACCGACAAAACGGCGACCACACCGCTGCCACGGAGAATCGCTCGGCGAGGCCACGTCTCCCGTAATACCATTGCCACTGGCCAGCACCCGAACCTCTGGCTCACCCGCCAACCAGCAAGGTTCCAACCAACCGAGGCCACCACCCCGGAAACCAAACTCCTCGGGCCGCTGTACCGCAACAAGCACCGATGCCACAACCAACGCAAGGCTCCTGCACCCGACTAGACGACCTCCGACTTCACCGGTGTCTATCCCGCGTAGATCACTGGGTGACAGAGGTCCTCCAAAATCAAGGGCGACCGCAGCCACACGGCTGGTGCTGACACCAGATCTGGATGTCGGGCGAAGAGGGGACTCACGCTGCAAGATCGACGGGCTGCCGGAGGTGTCAGATCTAGCGGAGGAGGTGCGGAAGGCTCGAGAAAGGGGGCCGCGGCCAGGCGAAGGGCACGCCGAAGCCCACGCCCCTCCCGGAATTCTCCCTGCCTGAGCGCACAGCTGACCAGAGCGCCGCCATCCGCTGCGCTCGCTTCCAATAGCCGAGCCACCACCATGGACGCGAGAGGAGCCTACGGCCGCGGGGACCTGACCTCCGCTAGCAACGAAGAGGGGGCCATCAATCTCCCGAGCTAGGCCCGATAGTGACCACCGGCAGCGGCGAGGAGGGGGGGGGGGGGGGGGGCAGAAGGCCGGGGTCAACCTAGGGTTAGGAATCGCCTAAGAAGTCGCCCAAGTGTAGTGACCCGGGAGGCTTTTTTTGGTCGTGGGGCTAAGTCTATGTAGTGTTATACTTCTATTGTACTCCCTCCGTTCTTTTTTAATTGACTCGGATTTAGTACAAGATTGTACTAAATTCGAGTCAATTAAAAAGGAACGGAGGGAGTAGATTTCATTTTTTTATCACTCGTATAATTTCATCGTAAAATGGAGAAAAATACTGCTAGTAGCTAAAAAACATTGTATTCAATGAATTATTTCAAGTGTGAATATTATTCAATCTATTGAGAACTAACTTTATTCTTAATTAGGTGATGTCATCAAATCTCATTTACTACTCATGTTGCAGGTGATGACTAGCATCACTCACAAAAGAAATCTAACAGCCCAAATAACTTTATTAGTTGCATCTCCACTTGTACTACCTCCGGACGTTTTTAATCGACGCGATCCGTACCATGTTTCTGAATGATGCTAGCCTAAAATGATACGTACCCGCGTCCATTTAATCCGAACGGAGGGAGTAACTTGCTATTCTACTTGTAACTGAAAAAAAACTCGGTTACAATCTAACTTATAACTCATATGCCTAAATCACGCAATCAAACGATCAAACGATGTAAGAACTTGATTGAACACGAACTTAATTGTGTTTATAGTTAGGTAAACGACTAGGGCAAATCATACTGCACGTCGCAATCGAAGTTAGCATATTCTCCACTCCGCTTATTCCTTCCCCATTTTTTGTGTTTGCTTCTGATGTTCAGACACGAATTAATTTGGGGGAAGAGGGAGGAACAGGAGGAAACCTTCATTGGAGACTGAGTGCGACGGCGGCGGCAGCCAGACGTGCGTTATTCCGGCGGCGGCGATGTCATCGACCTTCCCCATCATCATGTTGTACCACCCGCCGCTCTGCTTCCACGACTCCCAGTTGAACCCCTGCAGCAAGACGCCATCAACAGATCCCCATTCTCATGGTTAATTAAGCTCTTGAGCTCAGATTCTCTTCGCCACGGAACCAAAACTCACAGATCAAGTCGAAATGCGTACCTGAAACAGAACCTGGTGATCACCGGATGCCAACCCGGCAAAAAGCAGTAGCAGCAGGGAGAAGCAGCACAGGTTGCCGTTCTTCCCCATCGCGCTATTATCGATCTCCCAGTCCTAGTACAGGACACTCTTCTCCTTCCCCGGGCGAATGATTACTCGCTGATGGTTACAACTTACAAGTGTACTACGTGCTTCGTACTTCTAGCCACTGGATGCCATGGCAGTATTTAACACGAGCTAAGAGCATCTCCACCGGGCGTCCCGATTTTTTGGGGCCGATGTGGTTTTTTGGCTTACACCGATGCGTCCCAAAAGACGCCGGCTAATTTTTAAGTCTAATAGAAGCGCCGGCAACCCCGTGCCCGGTCCTTCGTAGAGGGCGGCGCAGAAACCGCGTGTGGGCTCCACCTGGCAGCAAGACGCACCGCTTTTCCTACCTCCCACCCACGCCCGAGCCGACTCCCACCCCTCGTCGTCGCCACCGTCGCGCCCCCGCTTGTAATAGACACCGCCGCCTATCTAGGAACTGTCGTCCATCGACACAGTTGCCACCCCCTCGACCGACTGCTGCTGTTTCGACCGGAATAGAGGCCGCCGCCACCGCCGCACAACCGCCCCGCCCACAAGGTGTTCGTCGGATTGTCGCGATGGACATCGACGACGAGATGATGGTGCAGCTGTTCACGGAGGAGCAGAACGTTGAGGCTGTCCGACGGCAACAACATCAGCTGATTCTGACGAGCTTGCTCCGTGTTCGCCCTTTGTTCGTTGTGCCTCAATGCGGAGGCTCAAAGCCATGCAAGAGGAGGAACATCAACCGGCATCGTCAAGCCGGCACAATGTTGCTTGACGCCGACTACTTCACCAACAACACGACTCATTCGCCGAAAGAATTTCGGCGCCGCTTTAGGATGAACAAGATCTATTCATGAAGATTGTCTACGGCGTCAGGGAGTACGATGACTACTTCATGATCAAGTAAGATTGCACAAGTTTTTGGGCTTCACCTCAATCAGAGCACTGCTGCAATGCGCTGTCTTGCATACGGAGCTCCTCCAGATACAACCAATGATTACCTACGGATAGCGGGGTTGAAATGTTCACAGACTCTCTACAGGTTTTGCTGAGTCGTCATAGTTGTGTTTGGTAAAAACTTTGAGAGCACCAAGGGTAGATGATACAGCTTGGATCCTGAAAAATAATGCGGCACGAGGGTTTCCTGGGAAACTCGGAAGCATTGGATGTATGCATTGGAGCTGGAAGAATTGCCCTTTTTCTTAGCAGGGGATCTACAAGGGGCATACTGGTGAGTGCAGTGTCATTCTAGAGGCGGTGGCAGACCATGACCTCTGGATTTGGCATGCTTTTTTTGGCATGGCAGGAACAAACAATGATATCAACGTGTTGCAGCGCTCTTCGGTGTTTTCCAGGCTAGCTGAGGAACAAGCTCCTGCCGTGAACTTTGAGGTAAACGACCACGGATACAACAAGGGATACTATCTAGCTGATGGTATCTACCCGATGTATGCTACATTTGTGAAGACAGTCCCGTCTCCATCTTCGAAGATGGATGCTTATTTTGCAACATGCCAGGAAGCAGCTTGCAAGGATGTTGAGCGTGCTTTTGGGGTGCTTCATTAGCGTTTCGCCGTTGTCATGTACTCTGCTCTCACTTGGTCCGAGTCTCAAATGTGGGAAGTGATGGACGTCTGTGTGATCTTGCACAACATGATAATTGAGAGCGAGCCCGACAAATCTGTGCATGATGATCAATCATTTGATTATCAAGGGCCTCTTGCTGAGGTAGAGCATGTACCCAAAAATTTGGCGCTTTCCTTCACATGCATCACGAAATCCGAGATGCAGGTGTTCATGCTCAACTTCAGGCGAATCTAGTTGCACATTTGTGGGTGAGAAGAGGAGCCGCCAACCATGCATGATTTAATTTCTATTTGTTTGATTGTATGAATAATTTAATTTTTATTTGTTTTATTGTATGAATAATTTAATTTTTATTTATGTGATTGTATGAATAATTAAAATATAGTATGAATAAAATATGATTGATATGTTGTTTCGAAATATTCTAAAAAGAAAAAAGTTTTTGGAGGCGCCGTGTGGAGGACGCCGGTGTGGAGGGCGCCGGTGTGGGAACAACATTCCCAAATAGAGAATGCAATGCCGACACCCCATACAGCAGTGCCGACGCCCCTACCGGCGCCTATTTGGGAACTCTGGTGGAGATGCTCTAAGCACCGTGGGGTGTTGCTTGGAGGCAATGCATGGATACCCGACTCTGTTTTTTTGTGTGAAAAGGAACTGGCAATATCAACCCATGGTTCTTACAGAAAGATCCAACACAAAGAGGAAAAATACAAGAAAGCCCTCATGGATCCCATCTTCATCGACAGCGAGCAAGACGTGCCGACGGCGCGCCTCCGCTGCAACTTCCTTGAACCTTGGAACGCAAGCATCCCCCAGCAGAAGGGAAGTCATCGATCCTTGAACTCCGCAGAGCCTCCACCTTGCTCCGTCCACTCCGATGCCATGGTCAACATCACCAGCACCTTCAACTTCTGCACAAGCCCAGATCTGCCGACTACCCAGATCTGGCGGGGACTTACCGAACTCGACGAATCCGAGGACCACTGAGCACGAAGACGATGAACGCTAGACGGCAAAGCTCCGAGGAACCACGGCGCCGAAGGGGAAACACGCCGTCACCAAAACACCGACCCGCAGCATCGCCACCTCCTCCACGCCGCCAGCCGGAACCCTAGACGTCCCTACGCTATATACAAGCCACTATCTGGGGCTTCCCCACCCTCCCGGCGCTGAGGCACCGATGGAGAGGGAGGAACCCTACAGATCCCCGGCGAGCAAGGTGGGGCGACCAGGCGGTTCCAAGAAATCGCCCTCTTTTACTTACAAGGAGAGAGGGGAACGACCAAGGTCGTTCTGATACCCAACTCTGTTATGAAAAAGAGGGGGCGATTGATGATGCTAGGGATGCACAATTGCACAGACTCCATGAAAAGTTTGGATGAAAACGCATTTCCCTTTCGGGGGCAAACCAATTTTCAAGATCTGTCTGCAGGGAATCATTTTGATGCAGAGCCACTCTGAAATTGGTACTGGAGACTGTAACTAGCTCGGCAGAGCCATGGAAACGAACAGATCAAGACGATGATGGTTCTTTAGTTCTTCCTTACCGAAGAACGAACGGTGGGGAACGAAGCCGTAAGAATCCACTGCACTAGAGAATGATTTGCAGATGGCACCTCTTTGCAGGTATCTTCCACATGTTTGGTGTACATGGCGACGCATATCAGACCTAGCCATGCTGTCAGTATTGCGTGGCAGCGAGATCAAATGTGAGAGTGACGGCTCCCGTCCTCGCCGGTACTAGCGCCTGTAGTACTAATCTGCCGCACGCGAGTAATTTAATGTGCGCTGGCATTGTCATCTAACACGAGAGGTTGTTCAGTCCAAAACAACACAACCAAAGTACTTTGAGGTTGTCAACCTCATCGGTTTTCATTGAAAACAAAGGATTAACCGCATAATATGGAAATAGATATTTGTTTGCAGTGAAATAAAGAGAACAGTGCTTGTAGTAAGTAAACAAAACAAATGTTTGCAGTGTAAAAGAAAGGATTAGGATCCACGGTTCACTAGAGGTATCTCTCCATAAACATAAATAACATGCTGAGTGAACAAATTACAGTTGGACAATTGAGAGAATAAAGATCATCCATGATAAGATAATTACTATGAGATTAATTTGGGCATTGCAATATGATACATAGACCGTAATCCAACTGCGTATATGACTAATAATTCACCTTCCGGTTAGCGTCCGCACCCCTTTCAGTATTAAGTTGCAAGCAACAGATTATCGCATTAAGCAAAGTGTGTAAAGTAAATAATAGAATTATCCTTAGATAAAACATTGTTCTTTTCTCCCTAGTAGCAACAACACATTTACAACCTTAGAAGTTATTGTCACTCTCCCAGATTACTCTAGAGGCATGAACTCACTATCGAGCATAAATACTTCCTCTTAAAGTCACAAGCATACACTTGGCCAGATCATCTACTAGCAACAAAGAGCATGCAAGATCACAAATAACATACGACAAGTATATAATCAATCTCAACCATAGTATTCAATATTTATCAGATCCCAGCAAACAGAACATGTAGCATTACATAAATATGATCTTGATCATGATAGACAACTCAGATCTAAACATGAAGCATAAATTGGAGAAGACAACCATCTAGCTACTGCTATGGATCCGTAGTCCAGAGATGAACTACTCACACATCACTTTGGAGGCGGGCATAGCGATGTAGAGGCCTCCGGTGATGATCTCCCTCTCCGGCAGGGTGCCGGGAAGAGCTTCAGAACCCTCCCGAGCTAGGGTCGATGATGGCGGCCGCGACGGAACTTTTCTTGTGTGGAGGCTCGGGTGTTTAGGTTTTTCTTGAACAAGTGAATAAATAGGCGGAAGGGCGAGGTCGGTGGGTGCCCGAGGGGCCCACACCACCCCTAGGCACGGCCAGGGGTGGCCCGCGCCTAGGCATGGCGTGGCCACCTCCTGCACCTCTTCGTCTCTCCTTTGGACCCGTCTTCGTTACAGTAAAATAGGAACTTCAGCTTTTGTTTCGTTCAATTCCGAAAATATTTCATGTACAACTTTTCTGAAATACAAAACAGCAGAAAACAAGAAACTGGAACTGTGGCATCTTGTCAATAGTTTAGTTCCGGAAAATTCATAAAAGTGCAACGAAGTGTAAACAAAACATATAAAATTGGTGTGAAACAAGCATGGAACATCAAAAATTATAGATACGTTTGCAACGTATCAACGCGACGCAAATGCACAATTCCACGTCTAATCACCAATCAGGGGGAGATTGAGGACCAACCGGATCTTATAAGACATGTGTATGAGTTCTATATCAACATGATGGGGTCGTAGGGAGAAGATAGGGTTCTCTCCCTTGCTCCGAACCTCTGGGACGAGGATAAGCGGGTCTCTGCGGAGGAGAACCTTGCTTTGGAGCTCACATTTACTCCGGAGGAACTTGACGAGGTCCTCCTGAGTATGAAGATGGACATGGCCTCGGGCCCAGATGGGCTGCCGGTGTCGTTCTTCAAGCGGTTCGGGGGAACCCTGCGCGCACCGATTCTGCAGCTCCTTAATGACTTTGCCCTAGGGAGGGTGGACATTGCGTGACTAAATTTCAGTGTTATCTCTTTGATTCTGAAAGTGAAAGGGACTGACACAATTAAACAGTTCATGCCTATTGCTCTTATAAATGTTATCTTTAAGTTTGTCGCCAAAGCGTATGCTATCAGGCTAGCTCCTCTAGCACACATGATCATTATTGATCGAATCCAATGAGCTTTCATCTGTGCTAGATGCCTGCGTGAGCGAGTGCTGGCACTCCAGGAGATTACCCACGAGCTACGGGTTATGTGGCTTGGGGGCCTTTTGCTCAAAATCGATTTCGAGAAGGCCTCGTACGACCGGGTCAACTTGGAGTTCCTCCGTGAGGTGTTGCTTCGCAAAGGATTCTCAAGGATGATGGTCCACCGTCTGATGCAGTTGGTCATGGATGTACAAACTGCGCTCAATGTTAACGGAGAAGTTGGGGCTTTCTTCCGTAACGTCCGAGGATTGTGGTAGGGTGACCCACTTTCCCCCATCACTCTTTATTTCCTGGTCAACGGGTTGGCAACTATGCTGATTAGGGCCAACGAGGCGGGACACATTAGGCCTCGTTTGGTGCCAGTGTTTTTAGAGGTGTTTGGGCCGGTTTTGGAGTGTTTTTTTCGGGCTCGATGAAAACACCCGAAAACACCTCAAAACGCTCCTGGGCTGTTCGGTAGGATGGTTTTGGTTCGTTTAGGCCCGACGAAACCAGCCGAAACCCGTCGGGCTGGGGTGGAAGGAAAACGCGAGCCCCCCCTCTCCTTTCTGCGTGGCGGCGAGAGGGCGACGCGAGCGAGAGGGAGGAAGACGACGCCGGTCGCCGCTCCAAGACCACGCCGCCGACGCTTCCCCCTCTCAGGTACCTACTCTCTCCTCTCGACCTCACCGCCCCCAACCTGGCGCCCATAGCTGACCCTTCTCAGATCTGCCGCTCCAAGATCCGCCGGGATGGCCGTTGACGAGGGGCGTCTTATGCGTCGTCCGGCCAGCTCGGGTGGCATCCAGTTCTCTGTGCATCGGTAGTGACTAGAGGAGCACCAGCGGCCACGCTGCCCATCCTAGATTAGCCAAACAGAAAATGGAAATTATTGGCCTGTTGCTCTACTAGCCAATTATGGTTTTCATAAGTTTGCATGATGTACCATTAGACCTGTTGCCTTTTTTGGTTGTGAAATAGATGTATGAAACTTGATCTTGTTTGGATGTTTCTCTTGTTACTGGTCATAGCAGATGAACACTTGATTTTTGGGTTGTTTGGTGCAAATGATGTTTAGGTCTTGTCTGTTCTCTGTTTGGTGGAAATCATTGGCCTGGAGCAAAACTTGTCTTGCTAGCTCCTGTTTAGTTCAAATAATCTGAAAGTAAATTTTCAGCCTGTGGTCATTCTATATTTTTCTTGGCTAGTCTCTGTTTTCTGATGAACATACTCTGTTCAAATAATCTGAAAGGAAAAAGGGTCCTGCCGCCGGCCGACCTGGAGCTCCTGCCGCCGCCCCTCCTCGCCGTCGAAGCTGGAGTCATTCGTGAGTACCATCCACCCCACCGCCTCCTCCATGTACTTCTAGATGTGCCTCCTTTTGTGATCCTGTGACAATTTAGAATCTTGCTCCATCCAATTGTTGCATTTGGATTCTTGCTTCTTGGTGCTGGGGCTAGTCCTATCACATATTGTGTGATAACATAGTACTGCTAGGAATTTGTGAAGGAGATTGAGCTGCTAAGAATTCGTGGTGTTAGTCCTTATCTACTCCTAATTAGCAGTTAACTAAAATACCCAGGAGTAGCTACCCGTGTGCTGCAATTCTAGTACTATGTATAAATATACTCCATTGCATTCATCCAGGCAATTAAAATATTCTTAGGTCCTGGTTCTCTGCTAATATTCTACACTGATTTTTATTTATCTAACTGTTGCTAGTACTGCCCTGTTGAGTGTGGTAAGAAACGAGAAAGCTGGGAAGGTAGGATTTTTTGTAGGAGGAACATATGTGCTTGAGTGTGGTAAGAAACGAGAAAGTGGGAAACCTGGAACGCAACAGTAATGATTTAGTGGGCAGAATTAAACCACTGGATGTGGACTTGCTATACCAGTAATGTTGTGATGTTTTCTGTTAACACATAGTACATTTGTTGCATCTTGTTTATTGTTCAGAAAAGGAAACTCAACTATGCTTTCATGCTAGGGTAGGATAAGAAGCAGAATTAACCTATGCATGCCATCCTCTTGGAGTGACTATATGTCCCATGTATACATATACTCCATTGCCTCATCTATGAAGACTATTGGTGAGTCGTCTAGCTCTTTTGTGGATTCATCTAATATTGCTATGCCCACATTATCAATATCTCTAATGGATAATTCTACAAATATACCAGCTCAACCATTGCTTTTGGGGGAATACCTAAGCCATCAGCTGAAGTGAGGTCCAGTGCAAGATTGGAAAATAGGCCTGATGTGGACATGCCCCGGATGGGGAAGGCAATGAGAAATGCACAGATGCGTGAGGCTTCTTGCAGTTCAGGTAATTGTTTAATTTCAGAATTTTCTATTGTTAATATCCCGGATGATGAAATATGTCATAGAGCGGATCGTTTAGGTGTTCCTTAGGTGTATCGGAGGAGGATGTGGCAAAATCTATTAAAGGGATTAAATTGTTAGAGGAGGGATGAATTCTAACAATTTTGCAAAAAAATATGATTGAGAATTTGAATAAAGATGAGGGTTTGTCTAATCTTGTGATGTTGAAAGTTTCTACATTATGTGAGGATTTGGTAGAGGGAGATGACATCCCATTGGGGGTAGATGAGCATGTGGAGCTTATAAAGCCGATTGTGAGGGGAAAGAAAACTAGGCAAAGGAAAGTGTATGATACTAACAATATTCGCAAGAGTTCTAGGAAACGAATTAAAAAGCAATTCTCTTAATGCAAAACATAAAAGGAATAAATTGGAATCCGTGGGGTTTTGGCGATAAAGCTAAGCACTTGTTTGTTAAAGAAGCAATTAGAGAGCATAAGTTAGACTTTATAGCCTTGTTGGAGACTGGGAGATCTAACTTCTCTATACCCTTTTTGAACCAACTTGCTGTGGGTTATAATTTCTCTTGGTTTTGCTTACCACCTCATGGTCGCTCTGTGGGTATTCTAGTGGGAATAAGCTCAGCTGCAGGTGCTAAAGGTCAGCACAGTAGATTTTTGTGTAAAGCTTCACATTAAGTGTAAGAGAGATGGTTTCGAATGGATTCCGGTGTCGTTCTATGGGGCTGCCCAAGACTTGCATAAAGCAGAATTTTTAGCAGAATTAGTGAGAACTTGTGAATCTGAAACAGTACCTATGTTGGTAGGGGTGATTTCAACATTATACGGAAGAGGGAGGAAAAAACAATGATAATTTCAAAGCACGTTGGCCTTTTGTATTTAATGGAATTATTGAGCATTTGAATATACGTGAAATTGCACTAACGGGGAGACAATATACGTGGGCAGATCGTCGACAAGATCCTACATATGAGAAACTATATAGAGTCTTAGCATCCATCTCTTGGGAACAGAAATTTCCATTAGTAACTGTTCGAGCTTTGACTAGAGCTGATTCAGATCACACTCTTATTGATTCAGGTGTGAAAGCACATTTGGGTAATAAGTCAAAATTCTCTTTTAAGCTACATTGGTTGCGACAAGAGGTATTTTTTGATATGATAGTAAAGGAGTGGAATTCAGTTTTAGTGGGAGCAAACCCCATGGAGGGTTGGCTTAATAATTTACGGCATATAAGGAGATTTCTCAAAGGATGGGCGAAAATCAGAGTGGAAAGTATAAAAAAGAAAAAAGAGAGATTGTTGTATATCATTGACCAATTGGATTTGAAAGCGGAAACAAATCCCTTGAGTTTGAATGAAAGGGAGGAACTAAAAAGGCAAATGATAGCTTAAATAAACTAAGAAGGGATGAGGAATCTAAATGGGCTCAAAGAGCGAAAGTTAAACATATTCAGGGTGGTGGGAATAATACGAGATACTTCCAGTTGATAGCAAATGGTAAACATAGAAAAAATAAAATCTTTAAATTAGAGCAGCAAGAAGGTACTATTGTTGGGGAAGATAATTTGAAGGTCTATATCACTGAATTTTATAAGAAATTGTTTGGGGCACTGTCACTGACATAGGCATTCCGAATGGGCCTGCCGAAGAAGCCACCCGGGATTTCCTGAAGGCTCACGACCCAAAGAATATAAAGCCCGGAAGCCCATTGAAGTGTCGATATGGAAAATAGAGATAGATTAGGAATAAAGAGATATGTAACTATGCGGGACGAACTCAAAGAGTCTCTCGATATTTGTAACTTGTACAACATGAAACCCTTGGCTCCGCCTCCTATATAAGGGGGAGTCGAGGGATGAAGAAAGGGATCGATTTCATTGTCAACACAACCCTAGTTTTTAGCAGTCGAGCACCTTTTCGGCTGAAACCTTCGAGATCTACTTGCCCTCTACTTTTCGCGAAACCCTAGTCTACTAATTGTAGGCATTGACAAGTTACTACCTTGTCAGTCACCAAGCAATATCTCTTTAATAGAAGAGGCGGTGCATGATATCCCGCAAATTTCGTTGGTCAAAAATGAGATCTTGACAGCGCCTTTTACAGAAGAGGAGTTCTTCGAGGCAATCTCACAGATGGAACTTAATAAAGCACCTAGACCGGATGGTTTTTCGGCGGAGTTCTATCAAATTTTTTGGGAAGTAATCAAAGATGACTTGATGGCGTTGTTCTCCCAGTTTAGTAAAGGGGAATTGCCCCTTGATACGTCTCCAACGTATCTATAATTTCTTATGTTCCATGCTAGTTTTATGACAATACCTACATGTTTTATTCACACTTTATAAATTTTTTATGCATTTTCTGGGACTAACCTATTAACAAGATGCCACAGTGCCAGTTCCTGTTTTCTGCTGTTTTTGGTTTCAGAAAAGTTGGTTTACAAATATTCTAGGAATTGGACGAAACAAAAGCCCACGGCCCTATTTTCCACGGAGTGTTCCAGAAGTCCGAAGAAGAGTCGAGGAAGGCCACGCGGGGGCCCACACCATAGGGCGGCGCGGCAGTGGGGCCCCCCCACGCCGACATATGGGGAGGGAGCCCCCAGGCTCCCCCGATGCTGCCCCTTCGCCTATTTATTCCTTCGTCTCCGAAAACCCTAGTACCGAGAGCCAAAATACGAGAACAGTTCCAGAGACGCTGCCGCCGTCAACCCCATCTCGGGGGGTTCAGAAAATCTCCTTGATACGTCTCCGACGTATCGATAATTTCTTATGTTCCATGCCACATTATTGATGTTATCTACATGTTTTATGCACACTTTATGTCATATTCGTGCATTTTCTGGAACTAACCTATTAACAAGATGCCGAAGTGCCGATTCTTTGTTTTACTGCTGTTTTTGGTTTCAGAAATCCTAGTAAGGAAATATTCTCGGAATTGGACGAAATCAAAGCCCGGGGGCCTATTTTTCCACGAAGCTTCCGGAAGTCCGAAGACGAGACGAAGAGGGGCCACGGGGTGGCCAAACCCTAGGGCGGCGCGGCCCCACCCCGGCCGCGCCGGCCTATGGTGTGGGCCCCCGTGCCGCCTCTTGACTTGCCCTTCCGCCTACTTAAAGCCTCCGTGACGAAACCCCCGATGCCGAGAGCCACGATACGGAAAACCTTCCGGAGACGCCGTCGCCGCCGATCCCATCTCGGGGGATCCGGGAGATCGCCTCCGGCACCCTGCCGGAGGGGGAATCATCCCCGGAGGACTCTACGCCGCCATGGTCGCCTCCGGTGTGATGTGTGAGTAGTCTACCCCTGGACTATGGGTCCATAGCGGTAGCTAGATGGTTGTCTTCTCCCCATTGTGCTATCATTGTCGGATCTTGTGAGCTGCCTATCATGATCAAGATCATCTATACTGTAATTCTATATGTTGCGTTTGTTGGGATCCGATGAATAGAGAATACTTGTTATGTTGATTATCAAAGTTATGCTTATGTGTTGTTTATGATCTTGCATGCTCTCCGTTACTAGTAGATGCTCTGGCCAAGTAGATGCTTGTAACTCCAAGAGGGAGTACTTATGCTCGATAGTGGGTTCATGCTGCATTGACACCAGGACGGTGACGAGAAAGTTCTAAGGTTGTGTTGTCTTGTTGCCACTAGGGATAAAACATTGATGCTATGTCTAAGGATGTAGTTGTTGATTACATTACGCACCATACTTAATGCAATTGTACTGTTGCTTGCAACTTAATGCTGGAGGGGTTCGGATGATAACTCTGAAGGTGGACTTTTTAGGCATAGATGCGGTTGGATGGCGGTCTATGTACTTTGTCGTAATGCCCAATTAAATCTCACTATACTCATCATGATATGTATGTGCATTGTCATGCTCTCTTTATTTGTCAATTGCCCAAGCTGTAATTTGTTCACCCAACATGCTTGTTCGTCTTATGGGAGAGACACCTCTAGTGAGCTGTGGACCCCGGTCCAATTCTCTTTCTTGAAATACAATCTCTTGCAATACTTGTTTTCTTGTTTTCTCTGCAAACAATCATCTTCCACACAATACGGTTAATCCTTTGTTACGGCAAGCCGGTGAGATTGACAACCTCACTTTGTTTCGTTGGGGCAAAGTACTTTGGTTGTGTTGTGCGGGTTCCACGTTGGCGCCGGAATCCCTGGTGTTGCGCCGCACTACATCTCGCCGCCATCAACCTTCAACGTGCTTCTTGACTCCTACTGGTCCGATTAAACCTTGGTTTCTTGCGAGGAAACTTGCCGCTGTGCGCATCACACCTTCCTCTTGGGGTTCCCAACGGACGCGTGTCGAACGAAAAGACAATACGTCAACCACGCGCATCAAGCAAATTTACGGCGCCGTTGCGGGGAGATCAAGACACGGCTGCAAGGGAGTCTCCACTTCTCAATCTCTTTACTTTGTTTTTGTCTTGCTTAGTTTTATTTACTACTTTGTTTGCTGCACTAAATCAAAATACAAAAAAATTAGTTGCTAGTTTTACTTTATTTGCTATCTTGTTTGCTATATTGAAAACACAAAAAAATTAGTTTACTTGCATTTACTTTATCTAGTTTGCTTTATTTACTTGTTGCTAAAATGGCCAACGCTGAAAATACTAAGTTGTGTGACTTCACAACCACAAATAATAATGATTTCTTATGCACACCTATTGCTCCACCTGCTACTACGGCAGAATTCTTTGAAATTAAACACTGCTTTCTTGAATCTTGTTATGAAAGATCAATTTTACGGAATTAGTTACGATGATGCTTGCTGCCCATCTTAATAATTTTGTTGAACTATGTGAAATGCAAAAATATAAAGATGTAGATGGTGATATTATTAAACTAAAATTGTTCCCTTTCTCATTAAGAGGAAGAGCTAAAGATTGGTTGCTATCTACTGCCTAAGAATAGTATTGATTCATGGACTAAATGCAAGGATGCTTTTATTGGTAGATATTATCCCCACTGCTAAAATTATATCTTTGAGGAGTAGCATAATGAATTTCAAACAATTAGATACTGAACATGTTGCTCAAGCTTGGGAAAGAATGAAATCTACTGGTTAAAAATTGCCCAACCCATGGAGTGACTACTTGGATGATCATCCAAACCTTCTATGCGGGACTAAATTTTTCTTCACGGAATTTATTGGATTCAGCTGCTTGGAGGTACCTTTATGTCCATCACTCTTGGTGAAGCAACAAGGCTTCTTGATAATATGATGATCAACTACTCTGAATGGCACACGGAAAGAGCTCCACAAGGTAAGAAGGTAAATTCATGTTGAAGAATCCTCTTCCTTGAATGATAAGGTTGATGCTATTATGTCTATGCTTGTGAATGATAGGACTAATATTGATCCTAATAATGTTCCGTTAGCTTCATTGGTTGCACAAGAAGAACATGTTGATGTAAACTTCATTAAAAATAATAATTTCAACAACAATGCTTACGGAACAATTCTAGTAACAACTATAGGCCATATCCTTATAATAATGGCAACGGCTATGGTAATTCTTATGGAAATTCTTACAACAATAATAGGAATTCACCCCCTGGACTTGAAGCCATGCTTAAAGAATTTATTAGTACACAAAGCTGCTTTTAACAAATGCTGTTGAAGAAAAGCTTGGTAAAATTGATATACTTGCTTCTAAAGTCGATAGTCTTCTTGCTTGATGTTGATCTTTTGAAATCAAAAGTTTTGCCTAATGAGAATTATCATAATAAAATTGTTACTACAGCAAATGCCATTCAAGTTAGAATTAATGAGAATATAAGATTAATGGCTGAGCTGCGTGCTAGGTGGGATAGAGAAGAAAATGAAAAACTAGCTAAAGAGAAGAATATAGCTAAAGTTTGGACTATTACCACCACTAGTAATGCTAATGCTACACATGTTGCTGCACCTCCTACTCATACTAATAAAAGAATTGGTGTTAGCAATGTTTCCACTTCTAATGCAAAGCGCGAAAAACTGCTGAAGCTGCTAAAGCTACTGAAGCTACTGTGATAAAGGCTGCTGAAATTTTTTCCAACATTGGGGATGATGATCCCATTGCTTTAGATTATAATGGTTTGAATTTTGATGATTGCCACATCTCTGAAGTTATAAAGTTCTTGCAAAAACTTGCTAAAAGTCCTAATGCTAGTGCTATAAATTTGGCTTTCACGCATCATATTACAAATGCTCTCATAAAAGCTAGAGAAGAGAAACTAGAGCGCGAAGCCTCTATTCCTAAAAAGCTAGAGGATGGTTGGGAGCCCATCATTAAGATGAAGGTTAAAGATTTTGATTGTAATGCTTTATGTGATCTTGGTGCAAGTATTTACTGTTATGCCTAAGAAAATTTATAATATGCTTGACTTGCCACAGTTGAAAAATTGTTATTTGGATGTTAATCTTGCTGATCATTCTACAAAGAAACCTTTGGGTAAAGTTGATAATGTTCGCATTACCGTTAACAATAATCTTGTTCCCGTTGATTTTGTTGTCTTGGATATTGAATGCAATGCATCTTGTCCCATTATATTGGGAAGACCTTTTCTTGAACTTGTTGGTGCTATTATTGATATGAGGGAAGGTAATATAAAATATCAATTTCCTCTCAAGAAAGGTATGGAACACTTCCCTAGAAAGAGAATAAAGGTACCTTATGATTCTATTATTAGAACAAATTATGATGTTGATGCTTCATCTCTCGATGTTACTTGATACACACTTTACGCGCCTAGGCTGAAAGGCGTTAAAAAAGCGCTTATGGGAGACAACCCATGTTTTTACCTACAGTACTTTGTTTTTATTTTGTGTCTTGGAAGTTGTTTACTACTGTAGCAACCTCTCCTTATCTTAGTTTTGTGTTTTGTTGTGCCAAGTTAAGCCGTTGATAGAAAAGTAAGTACTAGATTTGGATTACTGCGCAGTTCCAGATTTCTTTGCTGTCACGAATCTGGGTCTACCTCCCTGTAGGTAGCTCAGAAAATTATGCCAATTTACGTGCATGATCCTCAGATATGTACGCAACTTTCATTCAATTTGAGCATTTTCATTTGAGCAAGTCTGGTGCCATTTTAAAATTCGTCAATACGAACTGTTCTGTTTTGACAGATTCTGCCTTTTATTTCGCATTGCCTCTTTCGCTATGTTGGATGAATTTCTTTGATCCACTAATGTCCAGTAGCATTATGCAATGTCCAGAAGTGTTAAGAATGATTGTGTCACCTCTGAATATGTCAATTTATATTGTGCACTAACCCTCTAATGAGTTGTTTCGAGTTTGGTGTGGAGGAAGTTTTCAAGGATCAAGAGAGGAGTATGATGCAACATGATCAAGGAGAGTGAAAGCTCTAAGCTTGGGGATGCACCCGGTGGTTCACCCCTGCATATATCAAGAAGACTCAAGCGTCTAAGCTTGGGGATGCCCAAGGCATCCCCTTCTTCATCGACAACATTATCAGGTTCCTCCACTGAAACTATATTTTTATTCCATCACATCTTATGTGCTTTTTCTTGGAGCGTCGGTTTGTTTTTGTTTTTGTTTTGTTTGAATAAAATGGATCCTAGCATTCACTTTATGGGAGAGATACACGCTCCGCTGTAGCATATGGACAAGTATGTCCTTGGTTTCTACTCATAGTATTCATGGCGAAGTTTCTCCTTCGTTAAATTGTTATATGGTTGGAATTGGAAAATGATACATGTAGTAATTGCTATAAATGTCTTGGGTAATGTGATACTTGGCAATTGTTGTGCTCATGTTTAAGCTCTTGCATCATATGCTTTGCACCCATTAATGAAGAAATACATAGAGCATGCTAAAATTTGGTTTGCATATTTGGTTTCTCTAAGGTCTAGATAATTTCTAGTATTGAGTTTGAACAACAAGGAAGACGGTGTAGAGTCTTATAATGTTTTCAATATGTCTTTTATGTGAGTTTTGCTGCACCGGTTCATCCTTGTGTTTGTTTCAAATAAGCCTTGCTAGCCTAAACCTTGTATCGAGAGGGAATACTTCTCATGCATCCAAAATACTTGAGCCAACCACTATGCCATTTGTGTCCACCATACCTACCTATACTACATGGTATTTTCCCGCCATTCCAAAGTAAATTGCTTGAGTGCTACCTTTAAAATTCCATCATTCACCTTTGCAATATATAGCTCATGGGACAAATAGCTTAAAAACTATTGTGGTATTGAATATGTAATTATGCACTTTATCTCTTATTAAGTTGCTTGTTGTGCGATAACCATGTTCTGCGGGAACGCCATCAACTCATTGTTGAATTTCATGTGAGTTGCTATGCATGTTCGTCTTGTACGAAGTAAGGGCGATCTACACTGAGTTGAATGGTTTGAGCATGCATATTGTGAGAGAAGAACATTGGGCCGCTAACTAAAGCCATGATTCATGGTGGAAGTTTCAGTTTTGGACAAATATCCTCAAATCTCTAATGAGAAAAGAATTAATTGTTGTCAAATGCTTAAAGCATTAAAAGAGGAGTCCATTATCTGTTGTCTATGTTGTCCGGGTATGGATGTCTAAGTTGAGAATAATCAAAAGCGAGAAATCCAAATGCGAGCTTTCTCCTTAGACCTTTGTACGGGCGGCATAGAGGTACCCCTTTGTGAAACTTGGTTAAAGCATATGTATTGCGGTGATAATCCGAGGTAGTCCAAGCTAATTAGGACAAGGTGCGGGCACTATTGGTACACTATGCATGAGGCTTGCAACTTATAAGATATAATTTACATGATGCATATGCTTTATTACTACCGTTGACAAAATTGTTTCATGTTTTCAAAATCAAAGCTCTAGCACAAATATAGCAATCGATGCTTTTCCTCTATGAGGACCATTCTTTTACTTTCAATGTTGAGTCGGTTCACCTATTTCTCTCCACCTCAAGAAGCAAACACTTGTGTGAGCTGTGCATTGATTCCTACATACTTGCTTATTGCACTTATTATATTACTCTATGTTGACAATATCCATGAGATATACATGTTACAAGTTGAAAGCAACCGCTGAAACTTAATCTTCTTTTGTGTTGCTTCAATACCTTTACTTTGAATTATTGCTTTATGAGTTAACTCTTATGCAAGACTTATTGATGCTTGTCTTGAAGTGCTATTCATGAAAAGTCTTTGCTTTATGATTCACTTGTTTACTCATGTCATACACATTGTTTTGATCGCTGCATTCACTACATATGCTTTACAAATAGTATGATCAAGATTATGATGGCATGTCACTCCAGAAATTATACGTGTTTATCGTTTTACTGCTCGGGACGAGCGAGAACTAAGCTTGGGGATGCTGATACGTCTCCGACGTATCGATAATTTCTTATGTTCCATGCCACATTATTGATGTTATCTACATGTTTTATGCACACTTTATGTCATATTCGTGCATTTTACGGAACTAACCTATTAACAAGATGCCGAAGTGCCGATTCTTTGTTTTACTGCTGTTTTTGGTTTCAGAAATCCTAGTAAGGAAATATTCTCGGAATTGGACGAAATCAAAGCCCGGGGGCCTATTTTTCCACGAAGCTTCCGGAAGTCCGAAGACGAGACGAAGAGGGGCCACGGGGTGGCCAAACCCTAGGGCGGCGCGGCCCCACCCCGGCCGCGCCGGCCTATGGTGTGGGCCCCCGTGCCGCCTCTTGACTTGCCCTTCCGCCTACTTAAAGCCTCCGTGACGAAACCCCCGGTGCCGAGAGCCACGATACGGAAAACCTTCCGGAGACGCCGTCGCCGCCGATCCCATCTCGGGGGATCCGGGAGATCGCCTCCGGCACCCTGCCGGAGAGGGGAATCATCCCCGGAGGACTCTACGCCGCCATGGTCGCCTCCGGTGTGATGTGTGAGTAGTCTACCCCTGGACTATGGGTCCATAGCGGTAGCTAGATGGTTGTCTTCTCCCCATTGTGCTATCATTGTCGGATCTTGTGAGCTGCCTATCATGATCAAGATCATCTATACGTAATTCTATATGTTGCGTTTGTTGGGATCCGATGAATAGAGAATACTTGTTATGTTGATTATCAAAGTTATGCTTATGTGTTGTTTATGATCTTGCATGCTCTCCGTTACTAGTAGATGCTGCGGCCAAGTAGATGCTTGTAACTCCAAGAGGGAGTACTTATGCTCGATAGTGGGTTCATGCTGCATTGACACACAGGACGAGTGACGAGAAAGTTCTAAGGTTGTGTTGTCTTGTTGCCACTAGGGATAAAACATTGATGCTATGTCTAAGGATGTAGTTGTTGATTACATTACGCACCATACTTAATGCAATTGTACTGTTGCTTGCAACTTAATGCTTGGAGGGGTTCGGATGATAACTTTGAAGGTGGACTTTTTAGGCATAGATGCGGTTGGATGGCGGTCTATGTACTTTGTCGTAATGCCCAATTAAATCTCACTATACTCATCATGATATGTATGTGCATTGTCATGCTCTCTTTATTTGTCAATTGCCCAAGCTGTAATTTGTTCACCCAACATGCTTGTTCGTCTTATGGGAGAGACACCTCTAGTGAGCTGTGGACCCGGTCCAATTCTCTTTCTTGAAATACAATCTCTTGCAATACTTGTTTTACTTGTTTTCTCTGCAAACAATCATCTTCCACACAATACGGTTAATCCTTTGTTACGGCAAGCCGGTGAGATTGACAACCTCACTTGTTTCGTTGGGGCAAAGTACTTTGGTTGTGTTGTGCGGGTTCCACGTTGGCGCCGGAATCCCTGGTGTTGCGCCGCACTACATCTCGCCGCCATCAACCTTCAACGTGCTTCTTGACTCCTACTGGTCCGATTAAACCTTGGTTTCTTACTGAGGGAAACTTGCCGCTGTGCGCATCACACCTTCCTCTTGGGGTTCCCAACGGACGCGTGTCGAACGAAAAGACAATACGTCAACCACGCGCATCACTCCTCCGGCACCCTGCCGGAGAGGGGAATCATCACCGGAGGGCTCTACATCACCATGCCCGCATCCGGACTGATGCTTGAGTAGTTCATCCTTGGACTATGGGTCCATAGCAGTAGCTAGATGGTTGTCTTCTCCTATTATGCCATCATGTTTAGATCTTGTGAGCTGCCTATCATGATCAAGATCATCTATTTGTAATGCTACATGTTGTGTTTGTTGGGATCCGATGAATATGGAATACTATGTCAAGTTGATTATTGATCTATCATATATGTGTTATTTATGATCTTGCATGCTCTCCGTTGCTAGTAGAGGCTCTGGCCAAGTTGATACTTGTAACTCCAAGAGGGGGTATTTATGCTAGATAGTGGGTTCATGCCTGCATTGAATCTGGGGGAGTGACAGCAACCGCTAAGGTTGTGGATGTCTTTGTTGCCACTAGGGATAAAACATCAATGCTTTGTCTAAGGATATTTGTATTGTTTACATTACGCACGGTACTTAATGCAATTGTCTGTTGTTTGCAACTTAATACTTGGAAGGGGTGCGGATGCTAACCCGAAGGTGGACTTTTTAGGCATAGATGCATGTCTGGATGGCGGTCTATGTTCTTTGTCGTAATGCCCTAAGTAAATCTCATAGTAGTCATCATGATATGTATGTGCATTGTTATGCCCTCTCTATTTGTCAATTGCCCAACTGTAATTTGTTTACCCAACATATTATTTATATTATTGGAGAGACACCACTAGTGAACTGTGGACCCCGGTCCATTCTTTTACATCTGAAATACAACCTACTGCAATCATTGTTCTCTTTTGTTTTCTGCAAGTAAACATAATTTTCCACACCATACGTTTAATCCTTTGTTTTCAGCAAGCCGGTGAGATTGACAACCTCACTGTTAAGTTGGGGCAAAGTATTTTGATTGTGTTGTGCAGGTTCCACGTTGGCACTGGAATCCCTGGTGTTGCGCCGTACTACACTCCTTCACCAACAACCTTCACGTGATCTTCATCTCCTACTGGTTCGATAACCTTGGTTTCTTACTGAGGGAAAACTCGCTGCTGTACTCATCATACCTTGCTCTTGGGGTTCCCAACGGACGTGTGCTTTACCGTCACAAGCACCCCTCTACAAACTAAATTTTGGCATCATCACATTACTACCAAAGAAAGAGGATGCGATCCAGATTCAACAATATACCTATTTGTTTGTTAAAAGTATGTTTTAAAATCTTTACCAAAGCTGGTACAAATCGCATATCGGGGATTGCCCCAAGGGTGATAAAACTAACTCAATCGACATTCATGCCGAGTAGAAATATTTTAGAAGGGGTGGTCGTTATTCATGAAAAAATTCACGAGCTTCATTATAAGAAAATGGATGGGGTGTTGTTTAAAATTGATTTTGAAAAAGCTTACGATAAATTGAAGTGGCTTTTTTGCAACAGACATAATGAATGAAGGGCTTTGCTCCAGAATGGGGTAGATTAGTTCAAAATTTTGTTCAAGGATGTGGTGACCCAGCGTACCACTGCATGGTGTAGTACACAAGTCGTTGACATAACACAAGTGAAACACCATTCCACCCATATTACATCTCTCAGAGTGGTACAACAGAAACATATGCGAGTCCAAGGTATGTCTATAGAAGTACACACGAACAGTTTACATAAGATCCACACACCCTCCTACTTTACAGTGAGGTAAAACTTCAAATAAAGCTCCGAGAAGAACGACTCGTAATCTATCTTATTGCTAGCTTAAGTTCAAGAGCTACTTGGCTTGCTATAGAAATCTAGCTACTTAGGTGCTAGGATTAGGGAAAGATTCCCTTCTATTGCTAGTCTAGGTTTCCATTATAACCGATGCAGGAGTTGACTCCATTGACTTCGTTGATTGGATTCTTCATCTTGTTGCAGTTGACTCCTTTGTCTTCGATTTCCACGGTAGTTTCTCCTTCGGTGCATTGATCTAAGAAGGGGGTTCAAACGAGATAGAATGAGTACGAGCGTACTCAGCAAGTTCATATTAGGAAATAGGTGTATCATGCACTAGCTACAGCCATAGACCAGAAAGTCATAGGCCAATGCAAGTTTTTGTAATCATTTCTTCAAAAGGTTTATTTTATTACGAAAACTATGCCCGTCGGTCTTCACGGAGTTGACCGAACTTCGTGGAGTTCCTTTCTGCCGCGTTCGCGGTTCCCTTCCCGGAACGGGGAGTGACGATCACAATTCGGTATCCTCTGCGGAGGTGCGTTACTTTTCCCATAAGAGACCTTATCCTTGTTGCCAACCAGGCGAATTCTTTCCCGTCCACACTTCCTTTGGTGTGAGGCCGGTGTAAGATCCAAGTCCACACCGCCTTCTCCGCGACTGCAAACCCACCCTTTTGTCCGACCGTACACCTCCAGTAGACTTCCCCCGATAATACGGCTTTACTCATGGTGTACTCCGGACAATCCCTCATAGATCGTTGAGCTTATCATCACTAATGGATGGGGATTTAAAAGGATTTCCCAACCTATTGCGGCGGTGCCTCCAGCACCCCACCAGCTCTCCGATCCGTTGGCGTGCGAAGGGAAAAGATACGGCTGACTTCCCCGAGCCATTATAGATCTTATGGTCAACGCGATATGTACGGCGCTAGAATCACACGGACGGCATTGGTAATTAATCCTAGGGTGATATAACCCATGCAATGGAACCTCCACCATATCAACACATACCATGGTTCCATTGCCCACCACATAGTCATATTCATAATTGTAAAATAATACTTTGCTTTTCAATGCATGAGTGATAAGTATAGTACTTTGCATATAATTTGATAAAAATAATCAAATGACATGAGCAAGCGATGAACTTGCCTTTCTTGACTGCAAGATTATGCGAGGCAAAAGCTTCGATACGTGATAACTCCAAATGCTTTGAAATACCATCATCGTCCGGTAAGGACAATGTTTAAAGACTGGCAAAAATGCTATAATGCATAGTATGAGATGCAATCGCCCGAGCGTAACCTAACCTCGATGATTTAGGATGTATGAGTTGTAAAGATTTCTTTAGGGTTGGTTGCACTTTTAGAATGGTTCTCAAACAAGGTTCTTATTAGGGTTTGGTTGTATTAGCATCATAATCAAGTGATATAAGACATCATAACAATCATACACATAAAGATTAGTGGTGGAATAATAGGTAAAGAACGAGTTGTTAATTTTAAGTTCTACGAGATCATGGTTGATGATTACTTATACTATACTTCAAAAGAATAACTTTTGAAGAACATGTTGTTTAAGAATTAATGAGTATTTCAAAGAAGGATTAGGCTTCTAAGGTTTGATTGACATTTGTACTTCAAAAGAATAACTTTTGAAGAACAGGTTAAATAGGAATATGAACTATTATATATAGGTGCTATGGCTTCTAGGGTTTACTATTGGATTCATTTAGTTTTACTAATAGGAACTAGTTGGTTCTTAACTTGGGTTGGTTCTATATACAACAAGTATTGACGAGGTTTATTACTATGGGTGATTATGGTATCATATCAAAGGATGATGGTCAAGATGGTTCTATAAATTAGCTATTAGGTTTACTATGGTTTCACAATTGCTTCACTAAGTAATCTTTAAGCTGCTTCTAATCTAAGTGACTTATCATTTCCTAAGTAGGGTTTAGTTGATTAGGAGCATGTGATGTGATTTGCTACACAAGGTTGGTATTAGAATTTATCATTATGGTTTAACTAGGATTTGATGGTTGAGGTTGATCCTCATGGTATGGTATATAGGAGTTGTGATCAATGTACTAATTCAATTAACAAGTTAGGGTTTCTACCTAGGTGACATTAGTGGATCATATAGGTTTTAATTAAGAATAGGAACATGAAATGATAATCTCATGTGACTTGGTTTTATGCTAGTGGATTCTAAGCATGTATTCAATTGTTGCTAATTAGGGTTCTATATGTATAGGTGAAGTGGATATGATCACATGGGCTAAATCCTTAGGGTTTTAGGTTTGCAACTACTATGGATGAACACATGAAATAATGAGATCAATGTCTTACTTAAATTAAAACTAGGGTTTCTAAATTATGGTACAACTCCTAGAATGATAATTGATAATATAGTTGTGGTTACTAACTACTTTGAATTAAAATTAGTGATGGTTTGACATTGATTAACTTCCACAAGAATTAATAATTAGGGTAACTCCTATTTAGGTTTTAATTAAGAATCAGAGTTTAATAATTGCTATTAGGTTTTAAAGTATTTAATTGTTAACTTAAGAATGTTTAAGTAAATAAGTTTTGATTTACCAAAATAATATTGGCTTATAATATTTTCTTGAGTTATTACTATTTAAAGAAAATAGAAAATAGTAATTTACAAATTAGGGTTTATGAATTACCACTAATAATTAAGTTAATGTAAATATGATAAATAAAATTAATCCTAACATTTTACTTAGTTACTGAATAGTTAAAATTTAAATTTGAAATTTCACTAATTATTGAATTCCAATTGTATTTTGAATAAATGAAATGACATAATTAATAAGGTTAAAAATAAGTGAAATTTTATTTTGACACACATTTTTGTTTTATATTTTATTTGAATAGAGTTTATTTTTGTGAGCATTTTGATATAGTATTCATAATTTTCTGAGTTGATATGAATTTTCTAGAATTTTGCAAAGTCTCAGCAATTTACTGGAATTTGAATTTAAACAAAAACACTAGATGTACCGGTTCGGACTCTAGTCACAGACACTGACGAGTGGGACCAGGTCCAGCGTGGAAGCCACGTGGGAGTGGACCAGGTCAAAATCGAAACATGGCGCGGGAGCAGCTGCTGCCGCGGGCGGACGACGACGGCGGCGCGGCGACTTGGGCTCTCCCCGGACGATTGGGGACTACCGTTCTACTCAGGACACGATGAGGAAGCTAAGGACGTTAGCGCCGCTACCTAATGGTTGCCGGAGCATGAACGACGGCGAGGTGACGCGGCGGAGCTTGCAGGCTCACGGTGCGGCAACGATTGGGAATGCAATTGAGCTGGCTGAGGGCACTAGGCGAAAGAGAAGCTCACCCTGAGCACAGAGCGCTTGACGGCGTGGCCTGAGGTGGTCGCAATCGGCGGCGATGACGGTGACCGGCGTCGGAGAAGAGAGCTCGGTGAAGACACTCCAGAGATCTTCGGATCGATTCCTCGCGCGAGCTGAGCAAGTCGAGGTCGAGGAAGACGATGGCGTCCACGGCGTGGCTCGAGAGTGCCTCTATCGACGGCGAGACGAGTTGGCCGGCGAGCTAGGGTTTCGGTCTGAGAAGCAAATCGAAGAGGAAAAGAAGAAATTGAGAACTAGGGTTCGTCCGGGGTATTTATAGGCCGCGAGGAACGCGCCTCGTCACGCGGCCGCTCAAGGAGAGATCGACGGCGGCGAGGGAGCATCGCGGCTGTCGAGCGCAGGTGAGAGGAAGAGGATGAGGATGAACTCCTCCTCTCGCTGATATTTTCGGACGAAGGGGTACGAGACTTGGGCTGGGCTGAGCTGGGCCAGGTCGATGTGGTGGTGATGGGCTGCGGTGGTTGCTGTGTTGGGCTGCATGGTCCAGGTAAGCTAAGTCCTCTCTCTCTTTTCTTTTCTATTTATTTTCTGTTTTAAATTTTGTTATTTGAATTCAAATCGACTTCTATTTTGATTTGCGGGTTCTAAAATATTTGAATATCAAAACAACTTGATAATGCTACCTCTTTGTATTGTTTTGTTTATAAACAATCACTTTATAATTGATTAATTCGGGGTTCTTATGAGACACAATTCAAATTTTCAAATAGATATGATTTTAGGGTTTATCTCAATTGCTTTGCTAATTTAAGGAATTAAACATGTTTTAATTGATTTAAAATTTAGAACATGTGCATGGTGAACACATTCTATTTTTCTAGTGCTTAACCATAGTGATCATTCACATATAATTTAATTATTTCTAGGGTTTAACAAATGGAATAGGTTATGGAATTGGTTCATGATTTTATGTGGAGAATTATTCCTAAGGTTTTAAGAAGATGGTTAAGAAAGTTCTATAATCACTAATCTGGTTTTAGTAAACTTTAGCTTGAACTAATTAAGATGGATCCTATGTTTATAATTAGCAATGCATTTGCTAATGATGGTTTAATTTATAGAACACTACTTCATTTGGTCTACTAGGATGGAAAGGTAGGGTTTAATATTTTATGTGAAGTGATTCCTATGTGAAAGGTTTAGGGTTTTGGGGATGCTTCACTAATTGAAGTATTAAATAGGCATGAGGCATGGCAGGGTTTAACTACTAGTGATATACTTATTATTTTATGTGATGGATGATATCTATTAATCATATGGGGTTAACTTATGTAACATCCTAGGATTTTTCAAAAAAAAAAATTGCATGCATTCATAGCATCTCTGCATTAGTCATGGTTCACATGAAATGATGAGCACCATATGTCTGGAAAACACTAGAAATTACACTTTATTACAAAATTTTATTTTTATCCACCATGCCATTTTGGTAAAAACCTTGTCCTCTGTGTTTTAAAACAAAGCCCTGGATTTTACAAAAATTTAGAAACTGGTTTGAACCTAATTGGATTCCTAAAACAAAAGTTATGAAGAAAACAGTAAAAGAAAAAGGAAAATGAAAAAGAACAAAAAAAAAAGGAGGACACGGATCGGACTGACCGAGTTGGGCCAGCCCGACCGCAACGGCCCAGTCGGCCTGCCAAAGGTGGCCCGTGCCCGCACCGCCTTCTCTCCTTCTTTTTTTTTCTTCTCTCACAGACAGCTGGGGCCCGCCCGTCAGCGGGGCCCACATGTCAGCGTCGTCCCCTACCTCCAACCGTGGCCGGCCTGGACTCCTGAACCCTAGCCCGACCGGCCCCACCTCGACGTCCGTGCCGTGGAGCTCAAGTTTGACCGCATATAAATAGAGCCCCGGACCCCGGCCTCTTTTTCCCCCAAACCACGCCGCCCCTAGCGCCGCCAATCGACGGCGATTGCTCGCCGGAGTAGCCGCAGCCGCCGCCGCCTCCAGCCAAGCTCCGCCGCCGCTCTAGCCCGCCTCTGGCCGCGTCGCTGTCACCAGGAGATCCGCAAGGTCGCGCCTCCCCCCGTCGTCTACCTCGCCGAGCTCGGGAGCCCCCGACGCGCCATCCACGCCCACGCCCGAGCCCCCACGTCGGGACCGCCGCCGCCGCTGTTGACCCCCGGTGAGCTCCCCTCCCCTTTTTCTTTCGGCCGTCGGATCTAATCGGGCGGCCTAGATTAGATCTGAGCCGAATCGGTATCTTCCAACCAGATCGCGCCGCGTGGCGGTCCAGTCAGCGCCCGGTCAGAGTAGTCAAACGCGTGTTTAAATTTGAATTCAAATCTCAGATTTGCTATCCAACTTGTAAAATCCGTATAAAATCAACCGCAGGGCCAAATTTTGTAAACTTTATAGTTTTGGAAAGCTTACAGTATGTACTACAAGTTTATACAGTAATATGGCATGTGTACTGTGTTAGATTTCGCATCAAATTTCAATTAGAGAAATAGACCAGATTACACTATAAAAATTGTATAAAATAATCTACTGGTCCAAATTTGATGATTTTGTACTTTCTGGAATCCTCAGAACATGTACTTCAACTTGGTATAGGATTTGTACAACTTTGATACGTGCACAAACTTGCTTTAGTAAAATCTATCCGAATCAGTAATTCGAGCATAATTCAAATTCTATAACTTATTTTCGAATAATTCCAATTGGTCTATTCTTGTATTACTGTAACCTATCCAGGGAGGTCTAATTCATATTTTTACAACACATAATGCTTGCAGTAGCTAATTAACAAGGTTGTATATGTTAAGTAGATACTCGATTAATGGTTTTCTCAATCAAATTAAATGTCCAAAATATTTTATTAACATGACACATATCAGAGAGCACATAATGCAACACTTACACACCACCTCTCTTGTGAAGATTAAATTGGCGCATAGCATGCATGCATACATGTCTATGATTGTTCATATCGGGTGTTTGTTTATTTGTTGTGATTGTTTGAATAGATTGTGGAGGTGATCAAGGTGGTGCTTGTGATTGCTGTGATTGTGCGGGTTGCTTTGATCAAGGCAAGTGACATTCAAATCCTACTTATTTTATATTATGCATTAGTGTTTTGAAACTAGTATGCATGGTAGGATTTTGTTTTCAAAAGAAAAGTATTATGCTATGCTTAGATCCTAGTAGTGTGTAGCCACCCCTTAAACACAACTTGCTAGGATTGTCAGAAGTGATTTAAAAAAATGATGCCAATGCTTTGTTTCACTTGTTGGTTAAAGTGTTGTTTGAAAAATTGAAAGTTAATAACCTTAATGAAACACCTGGGTGGAATTGGTGTGGCTTTGGATTATGTTGAGTGGCTACCTGGGGCTACATACCTGGCAGTGAAAACCATGGTATGTGGTGGTGACCTGGGGGTGAGTACACTTGTGGGTTGCCACCCGGGAACAAAGAGATTGCTATGTCTTCAGTGTGTAGTGTACTTCTAGTGCAACCACAATACATTATGGGCTCTGTCTTAGCTAAGTACTTAGTGGGAAACCTTGCCTGGGTACCGCCAGAGGGTGGAATTTTGGGCACGGGCGGATCCGGTAGGTGGAGGGGCTACTAAGGAAAAGCTTCGTGGTGACCTCGTCCTGGCCTTAATGAAGATGAAGAATTTTGGCAAAAAGGCTTGGTTGCGAATTGTGGGTAAAGGGCGCAACCTCTCGAGAGTTAAAAACTAAGATCTTAGCCGTGTCCCCGGTTATGGACAATTTGAGTCTCTAGATAAGGATGTACGGAATAATCTCATCACCTTTTCTGAATGATTAAAAGTTTGTGTAGAAACATAGGACGGGATTTTCCCAGGGCTACATACCTGGCAGTGAAAACCATGGTATGTGGTGGTGACCTGAGGTTTATCCTAGTTGAGTGGCCCCGGGGCTACGTACCGGAAGTGAAAACCATGGTATGTGGTGGTGACACGGGAGTCATCTTGACTTTGTGCTCTTTTTGTAAAAATCTTTTCAAGAATTATAAAATGTTTTGCTTTTAATAAAATATAGGATAAAATTGGCTTTATGCAAAATTTGCCTAAACTCCACTTGCCAAATATCATGTAGATAGTCATGCCCAAAACAACCACCATATAAGTGTCATTTGCCAGTACATCATTGTACTGACCTCCATTCGTGGGGCTGCATATTCAAACGTGCGGGTTCGTTCGAGGAGGATTACTAGGTAGGATCTCGAGTCTACATTCCAACATGTCTGCCTGTGGCGTATGAAGACAATGGAGGCTCATTGAAGTTATTTTTCCGTTGTGTGTGCTTTGAACATTTATATTTGAGCTAGTCTATTTGACTATGCAATTTGTAAGACTTTATTCTATCCCATGAGGATCTACGTTGTAATAAATTTGATACTATTGCTATGATTATTACATTTGAAATGTGTGTGCTATCAGTGATCCCGGGAATAGCACTATACACAGGTATCCTGCCTTTATTTAAAAGGTAGGGTGCTACAAAATGGTATCAGAGCATAGTGTTGCCTGTAGAATCGAGACCCTAGGTTTGGATTAGAAATAGGAAGACCCTAGGAAATACAAGTACATTACTTTATCTTGTCTCTTCTCCAATATTTCTCATACTCTAATCTTTAATCATTCTAAAAATGTTTTCCTTCTTTTCTTAGATGACCAGCCTCATTGAATCCATCAAGAAAGGACCAGTCATGACCATGACCCTGAAATGTGACACTGAGTTTCCAAAGGCATTAAAGAATATCATGGAGAGCATGGGACTCAAAGGAGAAGCGAGTGTACAAGGGATTTCCTGTGATGGATGACGGACAAGAGTATTGGTGGGTGCAACTTCACCTATACAAGGACGAAGAAGACGACCCCAAGAAGATGGAACATTGGATGTTCACCAACCCTGAACTCCACACGTCCTTCTTCGATTCCGCAAGATGTGTTGCCTGGGCAGCTATAAATGAACTTGGAGAAAGACTCAAGTATAGGCTGCACAACACCCAGAAGGACCTCAAAGAAGAAAAGGAGGAGACCGCTAACCTGAATACTACCGTAGGTCGACTTCGAAGTGACATGGTTGACTTATCCCTTAAACTTGGTATGTATGAAGAGCTCAATAAAGCCAAGGACAGTCGATTGCAACCACGAGGAAAAGAATGTTGTTGTATAGTGGTTCTAGCTGAAGTTAACCAAGAAGCCTTAGTTCGACCTCCATTTAAAACTTATGTAATAGGTTATACTCATTTGTATTGTCCTACTATCAGATGTATGGCAGTACCAACTATCTTAGTCGTGTTTTCGAAACTCGTTAAATATAAATAAAGTTTGGAATTTTGGTTTTAAATGTTTTTGTTTGGTTGTGTGACTTGTTTGTGCATGGGTAGGAAATTTTACTCCCTAGATCTATCTATCTTGTTCTCATCTATGCTAAATAACCCCAGATGCCACCAAGACGTGACCCAACTCAGGAGGCACTGAATCAGATGATGACCGCTCAGGCACAGCTCATGCAGATGATGACCCAGTTCATCCAAACCGCTCAGAACAACAACAACAATCCACCACCACCACCACCTCCACCACCGCCGCCACCTCCACCACCCCCAGTGGACAGACTCACCAGATTTCTGAGACTCCGACCAGCTAAGTTCTCCAGTGCCACTGAACCAATCGTAGCTGATGACTGGCTTCGCTCTGTCAGCAAGGACTTAGTCACCTGTGAGTGCACGGAGGCTGAGAAGATTAGGTTCACCGCTCACCTGCTGGAAGGACCTGCTGCTAGGTGGTGGGAGACATATCAAATCACCCATCCCATTGATGACCTAGACTGGGAAATGTTCAAGGAGGGATTTCGTACTGCTCATATCTCCTCGGGCATTATGAATCTAAAGAGGAATGAATTCCGTAGCCTGAGGCAAGGCGGAAGGACTCTGAAGGAGTACATGGATGACTTCTGTGCTTTGGCAAGGTATGCCCCAGAAGACATTGACACTGATGCGAAGAGAAAAGAGAAGTTCCTCAATGGACTTAAGGGTGAACTGAAGATTCCATTGACTGTAGCTTACGCACCGAGTTACCAGTCCCTACTTGATCAAGCCATCGCTCTGGACAATAACATCACGAAGGAAGAGAACCGCAAGAGGAAGTTCAGCAATAGAAAGAACCACACTGAGCCGTTCCACAAGAAGCACCATTCTTCTGAAGAAAGTGGGAGTCACAACTCACACAAGCATAATGGTCATTTCAGTAAAGGAAATGGCAACAACTACAAGGGTCATAGGCACAATGAAGGACTCAAGGGAGACCATTCCAATAGTCACCCCAATGGAAACAATGGTCGTCACAATGGTGGTAATGGACATCACAATGGAAACAACGGCCAGTACCGTCATAATTCAGGGGACTTGTCCCATATCACCTGCTTCAAGTGTAAGAAGACTGGACACTTTGCGGATAGATGCACTGAGAAAAAGCCGGATGAAGTTATCAAACCCAATCCGAGTCCGGAAGGGACGAGGCGAACCACCTGTATGTTGAGGAAGTGGTGAATGAACCTAACACTATGATGGGTATGTCTTCACTCAACTCGTTACAGCATTAGTTTTAATTGATAGTGGCGCATCACATTCAATAATATAAATAGTTCGAGTTACATCCCAATTGCATAATGGTGATATTAGGCTAAACATCTTAAGGGGGTTAGCCTAGATCAGATACTCAGGGTAAAGGAATATCCGCGCCAATACTATATAGTTCTGTTTAGTGGAGTCATCATAGTGAGGAAGAGGCAGCTTGGGAAGATGAAGAAAATCTTCGAGAATATCACCCACACCTATTTGCTAGCCTTTTCGAAGCCCGAGGACGTGCTTCATCTTAAGGGGGTTAGTCTGTAACATCCTAGGATTTTTCAAAAAAAAAATTGCATGCATTCATAGCATCTCTGCATTAGTCATGGTTCACATGAAATGATGAGCACCATATGTCTGGAAAACACTAGAAATTACACTTTATTACAAAATTTTATTTTTATCCACCATGCCATTTTGGTAAAAACCTTGTCCTCTGTGTTTTAAAACAAAGCCCTGGATTTTACAAAAATTTAGAAACTGGTTTGAACCTAATTGGATTCCTAAAACAAAAGTTATGAAGAAAACAGTAAAAGAAAAAGGAAAATGAAAAAGAACAAAAAAAAAAGGAGGACACGGATCGGACTGACCGAGTTGGGCCAGCCCGACCGCAACGGCCCAGTCGGCCTGCCAAAGGTGGCCCGTGCCCGCACCGCCTTCTCTCCTTCTTTTTTTTCTTCTCTCACAGACAGCTGGGGCCCGCCCGTCAGCGGGGCCCACATGTCAGCGTCGTCCCCTACCTCCAACCGTGGCCGGCCTGGACTCCTGAACCCTAGCCCGACCGGCCCCACCTCGACGTCCGTGCCGTGGAGCTCAAGTTTGACCGCATATAAATAGAGCCCCGGACCCCGGCCTCTTTTTCCCCCAAACCACGCCGCCCCTAGCGCCGCCAATCGACGGCGATTGCTCGCCGGAGTAGCCGCAGCCGCCGCCGCCTCCAGCCAAGCTCCGCCGCCGCTCTAGCCCGCCTCTTGCCGCGTCGCTGTCACCAGGAAATCCGCAAGGTCGCGCCGCCCCCCGTCGTCTACCTCGCCGAGCTCGGGAGCCCCCGACGCGCCATCCACGCCCACGCCCGAGCCCCCACGTCGGGACCGCCGCCGCCGCTGTTGACCCCCGGTGAGCTCCCCTCCCCTTTTTCTTTCGGCCGTCGGATCTAATCGGGCGGCCTAGATTAGATCTGAGCCGAATCGGTATCTTCCAACCAGATCGCGCCGCGTGGCGGTCCAGTCAGCGCCCGGTCAGAGTAGTCAAACGCGTGTTTAAATTTGAATTCAAATCTCAGATTTGCTATCCAACTTGTAAAATCCGTATAAAATCAACCGCAGGGCCAAATTTTGTAAACTTTATAGTTTTGGAAAGCTTACAGTATGTACTACAAGTTTATACAGTAATATGGCATGTGTACTGTGTTAGATTTCGCATCAAATTTCAATTAGAGAAATAGACCAGATTACACTATAAAAATTGTATAAAATAATCTACTGGTCCAAATTTGATGATTTTGTACTTTCTGGAATCCTCAGAACATGTACTTCAACTTGGTATAGGATTTGTACAACTTTGATACGTGCACAAACTTGCTTTAGTAAAATCTATCCGAATCAGTAATTCGAGCATAATTCAAATTCTATAACTTATTTTCGAATAATTCCAATTGGTCTATTCTTGTATTACTGTAACCTATCCAGGGAGGTCTAATTCATATTTTTACAACACATAATGCTTGCAGTAGCTAATTAACAAGGTTGTATATGTTAAGTAGATACTCGATTAATGGTTTTCTCAATCAAATTAAATGTCCAAAATATTTTATTAACATGACACATATCAGAGAGCACATAATGCAACACTTACACACCACCTCTCTTGTGAAGATTAAATTGGCGCATAGCATGCATGCATACATGTCTATGATTGTTCATATCGGGTGTTTGTTTATTTGTTGTGATTGTTTGAATAGATTGTGGAGGTGATCAAGGTGGTGCTTGTGATTGCTGTGATTGTGCGGGTTGCTTTGATCAAGGCAAGTGACATTCAAATCCTACTTATTTTATATTATGCATTAGTGTTTTGAAACTAGTATGCATGGTAGGATTTTGTTTTCAAAAGAAAAGTATTATGCTATGCTTAGATCCTAGTAGTGTGTAGCCACCCCTTAAACACAACTTGCTAGGATTGTCAGAAGTGATTTAAAAAAATGATGCCAATGCTTTGTTTCACTTGTTGGTTAAAGTGTTGTTTGAAAAATTGAAAGTTAATAACCTTAATGAAACACCTGGGTGGAATTGGTGTGGCTTTGGATTATGTTGAGTGGCTACACGGGGCTACATACACTGGCAGTGAAAACCATGGTATGTGGTGGTGACCCGGGGGTGAGTACACTTGTGGGTTGCCACCCAGGAACAAAGAGATTGCTATGTCTTCCGTGTGTAGTGTACTTCTAGTGCAACCACAATACATTATGGGCTCTGTCTTAGCTAAGTACTTAGTGGGAAACCTTGCACAGGTACCGCCAGAGGGTGGAATTTTGGGCACGGGCGGATCCGGTAGGTGGAGGGGCTACTAAGGAAAAGCTTCGTGGTGACCTCGTCCTGGCCTTAATGAAGATGAAGAATTTTGGCAAAAAGGCTTGGTTGCGAATTGTGGGTAAAGGGCGCAACCTCTCGAGAGTTAAAAACTAAGATCTTAGCCGTGTCCCCGGTTATGGACAATTTGAGTCTCTAGATAAGGATGTACGGAATAATCTCATCACCTTTTCTGAATGATTAAAAGTTTGTGTAGAAACATAGGACGGGATTTTCCCAGGGCTACATACCTGGCAGTGAAAACCATGGTATGTGGTGGTGACTCGAGGTTTATCCTAGTTGAGTGGCCCCAGGGCTACGTACCTGGAAGTGAAAACCATGGTATGTGGTGGTGACCTGGGAGTCATCTTGACTTTGTGCTCTTTTTGTAAAAATCTTTTCAAGAATTATAAAATGTTTTGCTTTTAATAAAATATAGGATAAAATTGGCTTTATGCAAAATTTGCCTAAACTCCACTTGCCAAATATCATGTAGATAGTCATGCCCAAAACAACCACCATATAAGTGTCATTTGCCAGTACATCATTGTACTGACCTCCATTCGTGGGGCTGCATATTCAAACGTGCAGAGTTCGTCCGAGGAGGATTACTAGGTAGGATCTCGAGTCTACATTCCAACATGTCTGCTCGTGGCGTATGAAGACAATGGAGGCTCATTGAAGTTATTTTTCCGTTGTGTGTGCTTTGAACATTTATATTTGAGCTAGTCTATTTGACTATGCAATTTGTAAGACTTTATTCTATCCCATGAGGATCTACGTTGTAATAAATTTGATACTATTGCTATGATTATTACATTTGAAATGTGTGTGCTATCAGTGATCCCGGGAATAGCACTATACACGAGTATCCTGCCTTTATTTAAAAG
>NC_061508.1:303817907-303834127 GCF_022539505.1 Lolium rigidum
GAATTGTGGAGCTTGTTAACTCCGGCATTAAGGGTTCGTGTAATCCTACACAATGTGTTCATCATCCAACAAGAGAGTGTAGAGTATGCATTTATCTATTCTGTTATGTGATCAATGTTGAGAGTGTCCACTAGTGAAAGTGTAATCCCTAGGCCTTGTTCCTAAATACTGCTATCGCTGCTTGTTTACTTGTTTCTACTGCGTTACTACTGCTGCGTTACTACTGCTTGTTTACTATCCTGGGCAAAGCACTTTTCTGGTGCTGTTGCTACTACTTATTCATACCACCTGTATTTCACTATCTCTTCGCCGAACTAGTGCACCTATTAGGTGTGTTAGGGACACAAGAGACTTCTTGCTTTGTGGTTGCAGGGTTGCATGAGAGGGATATCTTTGACCTCTTCCTCCCTGAGTTCGATAAACCTTGGGTGATCCACTTAAGGGAAACTTGCTGCTGTTCTACAAACCTCTGCTCTTGGAGGCCCAACACTGTCTACAAGAAAAGAAGCTCCCGTAGACATCAAGGGGCGATCTTAGGCGGCGGTGCGCGGCGGCGCGAGCGGCAGATGGGGGAGGTCTAGGCCCTTGGGCCGATGGACTCCGGCTGATGCCCTCTGGCCATGGCCGACTCTTCCTGCTCTGGTCGTCTTCTCCGCCGCAGCACCACTCGTCCTCGTGCGGGCTTGGCGGCCAGGGTCGCCTTCGCTACCGTTTCGGTGTGTAGGGCGGCCGGGATGGCCGTTGCGTGGGGGATCGGCCTGAATAAAGTCGGCGGTCCTAGGGTCTCTCTTGGGCGAAGATGAAGACCTGCCGGAGGCCTGCCCTTCATGATCTGGCCGGAGTGTTGAGTTCCGGAAGGCGCCGCCGGCGAATGTAACAGTGCTTCTATTGCCTGGAGTTTGCTGGATCGGTGGTATTCGGTCGTGCGCGTCCATGCTTTTATTCCGACCGTTTGGTTTTGGAGGGTGCTGCGCGAAGCTCTTTTCTGTGTTGACACCAAGTGACAGCTGATCCATGGTGAAGTCAGAAGAAGAGAATATCATGAAGGCCGGATTTGGAGGACTAGCTAATGGAGGTTCAAGTCTTTGCGCTGTTGAGGGGTTTGCTTGGTGTTCCGGACTTCGCAACAGTGGTATGAAAGTGGGGGCGGCAACACATGTGAAGTTCGGGATCTTACCTTTCGGGGTGAAAACCCAAGGTCCGGCCTTAGCTGGTTGTGCCTGGCAATGTTCTTGTTGAATACATTGTTTTGAGAGCGGAGACCATCTTCGGGGTGAAAACCTAAGATCTTTGATCGGGCGACGACAGCGCTGGTGCACTGTTCCCTTCTTGGAGGCGTTGCTTTTGAAGAGTCTGAATTTCAGGTGTTGTCTCGGTGGTGGATGTATTACTGTTGCTAGGGCTGGGATACTGTAGCGGAACTTTTATTTCTTAGTTTTCTTTTTCTCTTTTTTGGCTGTGTGCATCCGTAATGTTATTAGAACGTTGCGTTGTTGCAGAGGCTGGGTGTAATTGGTATCTTCTGATATTAATATATTCCCTTTATCGAAAAAAGGAACAATTTGCTTCTTTAGGTGCGCTGAATTATAGTCAGTTTAATACGTGGTGCATGCACCAATGTATGCTTACATCGGAAATTCGAGTACTAAAATACGCATATGAGTCAAGTTGCCGCCTTCAATCGATCTGGGTTTACGGAATCTTTTTGACAACTACTGAACGTACAAAATATTATTCCTCGTGCTCTTTGAGATAACTATGAATCCCTCCCTGGGCCTGGGTTCGGCGTTGGTGTGAGGCGGGATCAAGTTACGACATGCATTTCCCAACTGTACCCAGCATAAACGTTGATAAGCGTCCTTTTCAGAACTAACTTTCGATTTGGGAATAATTCTTACTCCTACATCGTATCATGCATATTTGGTCCGTTGATTGGTCATGGCTTTTCTTTCTGTTTGAAGCACACCTAATTCAGGTAACTTTTCTGTTTGAAGCACACCTAAAACTGAAGAGTCTTGCATCCAGGAAAGAGGAGCCTACCGGTACCTTGCTACTCACAGTGTGTGTAAGGGCATCTCCAACCGGGCGACCCATCCCGCGCCCGCGCGTCCGGATGGGTCGAAACGGACAAAACCACGGCCCAGCGCGCGGACCCATCCCTAAAACGGATGGCCGCGGCGTCCGGGACGACCCAAACCCGGCCTAAATCTTGGACGAGTTTGCGTGGCCGCGGACGCGAAAGGCTGGTCGCTCGCGTCCTCCCTTGTCCGCCCCTGGCCCGCCTGTCTGCCTCCCAAAACAGAAAACACTCCACTGTGCTCCCAAAACCTAAAGATGGCCGACGAAGCGATTGCCGCCGCCACCGCCACCACCGCCACCATCGGAGAGGAGGCACCCGCGGCCGTTGCCGCTCCTGCCGTGGAGGCGGCTCCTGAACTGGCGGAGGCCGAGCTCCCCCCCGGGCCGCCGACGAAGAAGGCGAAGGCCGACCTCACCCCGGAGCGAGAGGAAGCTCGAGAGCAAGAAGAGGGCCGACCGCCGCAGGGCGCTCGACCAACGGAAGAGGGAAACCGCTGCCGAGGTGGAGCGGCGGCGGGCGGCGGAGCAGCTTCTCCAACTCAAGACGGAGGCGAAGAGCACTCTCCTTCAAGAGCAGCGAGGCCATGCTATTTTACGGCCACCCGGCGCTCGGCCAGCACATGATCATCCCCGGCACCGGCGCGGCCTCGGTGGGGAGCTCGGCCTCCTCCATGACCCGGCCCCTTCCTCCAAGGTCAACTGCCCCACCGACTGCCCTATTTGGGCACGAAATGGGGGCGCATGGGCGGCACGCGTACCAGTCACGGGATGGGTCACCGGAGGTGGGCGAGTCCATGACGGGGCCGTCACCTTCGTCCATTGACCTGAACCGTGCGCCGGCGAACTCCAAAGGCCCCAAGAACCTGGGAGCAGCTGCGACGTCCGGTGCACGCAACCTGTTCGACGATCTGTCGGCCGCGCGCGCGCAGTCACCGTCCACCGTGCGGGCCCCTCCGTCTTTCGCGCAGACAATGCCGACGACCCTGCCATATCCTTCGACACAGCAGGCTCCCCAGCCACCTCCCATTGACACACAGGAGGGCACAACTGCCTGTCCCGGCAGCATAAACATTGAGGACGAGCCGTTGCTCGGTGAGGGCCTCGCACAAGCCGCAGCTGCACAAGCTCGAGGTCGCCGGGTAAGCAAACGAACCGCCAACTACACGGAGAAGGAGGACAAGGTGCTCGTCGATGGATGGTTGACCATCGGGCAAGATGCGTTGACGGGTGTCGAGCAGAAGGGGACCGCATTTTGGCGCCGGATCTATGAATACTTCCATGAACATCGCAAATATGGACAGGAGCCATTTGAGAGCGACCGCAGCGAAATATCGCTCCAAAAGAGGTGGGGAGCAATTCAAACGGAATGCAACAAGTTCCACGCGGCGTATGAGCACGCGAGGCGGCTCCCCGTTAGTGGCATGGGTGTGAAGGACTTGGTATGATTCTTAACCTCAACTTGTTCATCCGATGTTTGCACATATGTTTATCGTTGTTGTCTCGCTTTGCTCTAGGTGTGGCGAGCTTTGGAATTCTACAAAGTCAACAATGGAGAGAAGACCTTTGCCTTCCCTCATTGTTGGAAGGAACTCCACGGCACCCCCAAGTTCCGGGAGGGGTACGAGGGCTACATGGCGACCTTGGCGGCAACAATCCCGCCAAAGATGCCACGGTCATTGACCTTGATGGTGGGCATCCTTGCGGTAGCTCCGCTTCTCGTGCAAGTCGTCCACGCGGCCACAAGTCAACCAAAGCCGACATGAAGCGTGATGCTTCGTCCATGCTATTGTATGGCACTTTGAAGGAGATGCATGCGGACGAGAGAGGTGTCCACGGACAAGAGGGATGAGAGGAGGCGCCGGGAGAAAGAAGAGGACAGGAAGAAATTCTTTGATGTCCAGCAGAAGAAGCTTGAGATTGGAGAGGTCAAGGCCAAGACCAAAGCTAAAGAACTTGAGCTCAAAGAGAGAGAACTTGAGCTATAGCAATGGCAAGGGCCAAAGAGGTGGAGCTGAAGGCGAAGGAAGTTGAGCTCAAACGCCAAGCCGAGGACAACCTCATCATGAACGCCGACTTGACCAACATGAGCGAGGCGAAGAGAGCTTGGTTCGAGAAGAGACAGAAGGAGATCCTCGAGCGCCCAAATTGAGTTAGACAATCTCAATTGTAATTTTTATATTTTTCTCAAACTATGGCACATTTTATTTGATTTTATCATGGTACATTTGATAATATTTTATGGTATTTGATAATATTTTATGTTTATTATATATTATTCTATGTTTACGAGATATTATTCTATATCAAACTAAGGATCTGTGGCTAGAGGACCTATTTTCCAAAGAAATAGGCCAAATGGCCAAATGGGTGGCCGCTGCGTTGGGCGCAGCGTGCGACCCAAACGGACGCGCGGACGCGGGGCTCCGTCCGCGCGTCCGCTCGGGCACGCGAACGGTCCAAAACGGACGGCCCAGCGCGTCCGTTTGGGTCGCTCGGTTGGAGATGCCCTAACTCTGCTAGAGTTGGGCAACAATGCAGTGACTAGCTGGCTATGGCTAATGCCACCTTTGGTAGAGATCGGCATCGATCGATGCATCCGCTGGCGTGTCAACTGCTAAGTGCATGTGTGAGGAAGTAGGAATTGTCAAAGGAGTTAACCAAGGGCGCCGATCTCTCACCCATATATGCACTCTCTCTAGCTTAATTATTTAGTCATCCATCTCACAGGTGGATTGTCATGGATGCCGACGGATCGATCGATCGTCACGGTGAGACCGACGCTCCTGCCGCGTGTGTGGGTTTAATAAAGTTGGTAGTAGATACTTACGAGAGGGGATGTTCACAGCAGGTGCTCACTGCACATCCCCATCTGGGATATGCGCCAACTTTTTTCCCCCTCACAAACAACTTCTTCCTTTGTATCTCTCACACTATATAACATTAGCACTTGAAACTTTGCATTTCATTGAAATGTTTGATACAGAATGTAGGAAAAATAATTCAGATCATAAATATTTAAAGATTTTTTGAATTTTAAATATTAAAAAATTAAGTTGCTTGAAATATTTTTCCTACATTCTCATTGTACTGTGACCAGCAGATCTTCAAATCCATACTTTGTGGAGTTTGTGAGATACAAAATGACAAACTAAAAAAATGTATGGGTGTGTAGTGAGCACCTATCCAAACACACGTTTTTCGATACTCATACGTAACTCCATTTCCGAAAACTCATTTCCAAAGAAACTTCATTTAAACATGCTTGGCCTAGAGCAACTAAAAGATGTGTAACCGATTGGGAAGTCGTACTTCCCGAGTGTGCAAGAGTGAGTATAAAGTGTGCGGGAAAGGGTAGTGATGGCCCGTGGAGATCAGTCGAGAGATCATATATTTCGCAAAAAAAAAAGTCTAGAAATCATTTAGAGATGCAGGGGTGGGTCGGATATTACAAATCGGTTCGCGCATCCTTGGAGGAGGTTTCATGAAACTAGAGTAGAATGTTGTTTATTGCAATGCTGTTTAGTAAATGGTGTTTGTCTCTTGGCTAGAAAGAAACATTTGGAGACCAACTGCGAAATGTACAACGCATGCCTTCTATGCTCATAGGTTCTACTCTACCTGCAAGAATATCAGTGGCGACTGTATCTTCACCAATTGCACCTCTCTGAAATGGTCGCTGTGACTGTGCATGCATCCCTATATAGGAGAGAATAATTTGCTTACACTGCACCAAGGGACTCCTCTCCCTTTCGCTGCTGCCCTTTCTATAGCAAGGAGCCAAGGAGCATGGATGGACCATGGACCATGCCTTAATTGGTTAGCCGAATAAGCATCTGATCCGCTTCAACAAAGGCATTCTGTTGAACAACCTCTTCATAGTCGCAGCTACATAATTTATCTGACAAGATTTAAGTCAGTAATTGATGCACTTAGTAAAAATAGTGTGAAAATCTAGATTTATATTCTGTTCGTCCAGCCCGTCTTCTAGGCCCCATACTCGATTGCAAGTGTGTATCTACCTTAGTACCAAAAGAGATGTACCATTTCAAAATAAAATTCAATTTTTTCTTAAAATACTATAAGATGTATTACAAATAAGAATGTCACATTCTTCACATTTGTACATGATGAACCATAGGAACACTTGAGATCGACACAAGGAAGGAAACATGTAAACAACCTCATGCTATTTTCTCTCTCCCGATTACTTTGTCATAGGCAATTGTATTAGTGCATCAAGCAAAATATAGACATCTCTGGGATTAGTGTGGAATAGCCATATTCTAGAAGATGTTTATTTCTTCTTACTTCGGCGCGACACTGAAAAATATCTTCGCTATAACTCATTTTTTCCCTTCCAAACATGCCCTAACATGGCATCTCTTCTTTTAACGCAAGCATATAAACTTAGAAAGGTCCATATTTTAGATGTTTAGAATATCAGTATAGTATATGAAGGAATATATGAATGGTAAACCCAAGAATTTTGGCAAGAATGAAGCTGCAAACCAAAGGATTATGAAAATATAGGAGTAATAGTTTAGATAAAACATAGAAGAACACACGATGATCATACTAGAATGGACCCAAAAAGGGGGGGGGGGTGGATTAGATATTGAAATTCCAGTGCAATTGCTGAAAACCTACATGTCTATTACTCGATGCGGTGATGTTGGAACGGATGTATGAAGTGTGTTTTCTGTGGTGAACAGGAAACCGTCGACCATCTATTCATTTTTGCGCCGGTGGAGCTCATGTATATCATTAAAAGGACAAAGTGTTATTTTCAGATTCAGATGGGACAATGGATGGATTATTTTGTTAACCCAAAAATACAGTTTTTTTTTTGTTTTGAAATGGGGTATCCCGGCCTCTTTATCAATTCATGCATACGACCCAAAGATACATATTAAAAAAGTACACCACTCTGCAATCGGTAGGGCCTTATTCTTGTCTATCTCAAGATGGGTTCGATATATGGGACGAATATGATCTGATTATATATGTAGGGCGCACCCAACCCACCAGCAGGCAGCATTAGGCAGAGCCCCCATGCATGATCCTACCTGTGAACCAGATTGAGTTATCACTCATGTCGAATCCCACATGACATGAAAGCTCTAGTGGGAAGAAAACGCGGTGTATATAATAAGAAACCTGCTCTGCAAACATAATTTGCTTCTTTAAGGGTGCCGAATTGGTCAAATGGCGCATATATGCGTGAACGCATGATTGCAGCACAATTTCATCTAGAATAAGCATACGATTTGTCCAATTAAGTTGCCATCTTATTTGATCGATCTTGGATGAGGTTTCAACAATCTTATTTGACAGCTGCCGTACATATAAATTTGTTCGTCGTGATGTGCTATTCGTTCTGTTTGTGATAACCATGAATCTCTCTCTGCCTGAGTTCGGGCGGCGTTGGTGTGGTGTGGAACGGGATCAAGTTGCTGCACGCATCTGCCAACTATTGCCCGGCATAAACCCTGCTCGCGCGCGGTGTCCTTTTCAGAACGAACTTCTGATCTGGGAATGATGCTTACATCTTACAATGCATGCTCGGTCAGTTGAATGGTGGTCAATCGTGGTTCCGTTTGGAGCACCTACCTTATTGAGGCATGAGGCAACGGCGTACAGATAGACATTCATCAGGTAACCGTCTACAGGTCTGCGACAGCATAAGAAAAAGGCCCCTTGAGATTAGAGAAGTCTCCTCGCGTCGCCCCCTCCTGGCGACCGGGGAGGCGAAACCCTAAAGCGCGCCGCCGCCGCCCCCCTCCCCTCCTCTCTCCCGTCTCCGCCGCTCCCAGAGGCGCTGCCGGGCTAAGCCCGCAACGCCGGTGAAGGGGGCGGTGGGGATCTGAGCTCTCGGCTCCCCCCGCGGTGGCTAGGTGGAGGATCTCCGCGGCGGGCTCGCCATGACCTTGGAGGCGGCGCGACGGGCTCTCCTCTCCAACGGCCGGCCTGCGGCTCGGCGGATGGCGCGGCGAGCTGGTCCGGCGGCTCCCTCGGTGGGGGCTCGGGGCTGCAAGGCGGCGGCCTTGCTCGGTGAGGCGCCACCGGCTTCGACGGCGAGCGGTGGGCGCGGATGCGGTCCGGTATCTCGGCCGCGTGGGCGGCGAGGTTCTGGCGGACGGCGGTCGTGGCGCGGGGCTGCTCCGGTGGCTGGGCGCCAGATCTGAAGTATCCTCTCAACTGCTCTTAGGCGCTTCCCACCACGCTGGATCTGGAACTCGTGGGCCTTGTGCCGCCGGTTCCATGGCTGGAGGTGGTGCTGGTGGCTGGAAGTAGAGTCCGGGAGAAATCCCTGTGCCGGTCTCGGCTGCGACGGCGGCGACGCCCGAGTGGCGCCGCTTTCCTCCTTGGTGGCGTCGTCGAGGTACTCCCTTCCCTTCACCCCACCCCTGTTGCGCTCCCGGGGTGAAAACCCTAACTTTGTTGGGCGGCGGCGGCGCCATGAGCGTCGTGTCCTCCTTGGAGGCGCTGCTTTTGGGACCTTCGGGGTGTGCGGTTGCTGCCTTCGTGCAGTTGGGTGGTGGCGGTGCTGCTCAGCGACACTGCTCTTCTACATCAACGACCAAGTCCGCGGCTTCGGCTCTGCGTGGGTGAACCCTTGGCGGGCGGCATGGCTTCGCTAGGTCAGCTCGGGCTGCGAGTATTGGGGCTCTGTTCTTGCCCTAGGTTTAGGCTTGGTTCCTGCTTTGTGCTCTGCTCAAGGGGAGTGTCTCCATTGCCGGCGGTTCGGCGTCCTTTCGAGCCAGGACGAGGGGGAGGGACCCTCTCCGGCAATGGAGGAGTGCCGACGAGACGACAGATAGATCAGGGGGCAAGCGGGTCTCCGCTGCTTCGCTTTCGATGCTTCTACCTCGCTTCACCTCCGTCGCTCACGGGTGCTTCGTTCTCGCTTGAGGACATCGAGAACTTCAGCTGGGTTTCTTGTGTTTGTGTTTGCTGTAGTTTTAGATGTTGTAAGCTGTTCTCAGCATTCTTGTATCATCAGCCGTTTGGGCTTTATTAATTTAAAGCTGGGCACTTTGTGCCTTATGTTTAAAGGTCTGCGACAGCAATGCTTAGGAACTTTCCAGGAGACGAAACTGAGAAGTCTATCTATCCAGGTTGCAGGAAAGAGAAGCCTACCGTTGATAATCCTGTGTGAGTATCTAGCTCCGGTAGAGTTGGGCGGCAGTGCAGCGAAGGGCGAACAGAATGGCACATCACGCGCGGAGATCGGCCAAATAGGAGATAGAATTGTCAAACGAGTTAGCCAAGAGCGCCGATCTCTAGCTTAATTTAGCAATCCGCCGCGCGCGCCGTTGTTGCCATGGATGCCGATGGATCGATCAGTCGTCACGGCGAGTCGGCGAGACCCGTGTGGCGGGAACGCGTGGAAGAATCACTCCACGCGCGCGCTCCGGTTCCATCGCCTCCTACCTCGGACAGAGACCAGCAGCTGGCGAGCGATAGACAGGGGCAAAATGGCAAATAGCCGGCCATGGTTTGGTTGTGTGCATAGCCAGTTTCTCAGCAGGCTATGCTTAGCTAGTCTTCGTGGGAGAGGTCTGACAGAGTTTTAAGCACCTCGTTTGGTTGTCTCTTGCATTGAGTTTCAAAAGGAACAAACACTCCAGATTTGGTTGTCTATGATGTAAGCTTGCATTAAGGTGATTGTACCCATCTCTTTTTACCATGGTAAACTTACCACATGTGTCTCCAACATCGTGTGTGCTTTTTCGATAAAGATGCTTTATTACTTTGATAAGCAATTACATGCAGAGGTATAGGTTTCAAGTGAAATGTCTGATAAAACAAAACTAAAATACATATCGAGGCAATGAATTATAAGACGCCTAAGGTGTGGGTGGGGCTTCAATCCGTAGACTATGCTGCCACCCATGTAGGGAAAAAGTATCCCTCGCCGTAGCCTCCAACCGTGTACAGACCTCCGTAAATAGGTCTCGGTTCTCCACTCGCTGAAGAGGTAACCACAAACGGAGAATACCTGTGCATCTGTAGATAACCTGCAAAAGGAGCAATTTTTATCTTTAAAAATCTTGTCATTTCTACATAGCCAAAGCGCCTAGATAACTGCTAGCGTCCCCAGCCTAAGAAGCAACTTGAACCTTGAATCGATAGCCAATTGCCAAAGACATTGGCCACACTAGTCGGGGGATACAGGGTAGACGCTACTTGGATGACTGATCATATAGATCTGGCAAATTGGCACTGGAAGCAAAGGTGTTTAATCATTTCGTCTTGTTGACAGAAAACACACCATGTACTTCCATGCCAGTTTCGCTTAACAAGATTGTCTTTGGTGAGAATAACTCCTCGACGAAGGTACCATCCAAAAAAAATTAATTTTTAATGGTATCTTCATCTTCCAAATTTTCTTATTAGTATCAACTGGTATATCAGAATGAAGGATCGCATTGTATAATGATTTTACCGAGAAATTTCCATCTGCATTAAGATTCCACGTAAATTCGTCCGGTTCAGGCGATAGTTGTATATCTCCTAGCCGGTGAATTAGGGAATTCCATGCCAACAGCCTTTGTCCAAGTAAAACTCGTCTGAACGTCATATTCGGAGGTGAGGTAGCCATTAACATGGCAATGGTATCACTTTTGCGACGAACAATACTATACAAGGCAGGATACTGTTCACTTAAGGATGCATTGTCTAACCAAATGTCCTCCTAGAACCGTATCTGTGCTCCATTCTTAATCAAAAAAGTACCATGGCGGAAGAAGACATTCTTTGCCGCCATGAGACCAACCCAGAAGTGTGAATCCCCTGGTTTCCAAACCACTTGGGATAACGTCTTCGAGCTCATATACTTTTTCCTAAGAATAGTTTGCCAAATTCCATCCTCGGTAAGAAGGTTAAACAACCATTTACCTAGTAGGGCTGAATTCTTGACTTCCAGGTCATGAACTCCAAGCCCTCCTCGATCTTTGGAACTAAAAACTATACTCCATTTAACTAGTCGATTTTTTTTCCTCGTTGTCCCCTTGCCAAAAGAATCTGGATCGATAATAATCGAGTTTATGCAGAATTCCTTTTGGTACTAGGAAGAATGATAACATATACAGTACCATATTTGTTAGTACTGAATTAATGAGTACCAGTCTTCCTCCCAGGGACAACAGTTTACCCATCCAACTACTAAGCCGTTTTTGTAGTCTTTCTTCCACTATTTTCCATTCAGCAATTGTGAGTCTTCGATAATGAATCGGAATACCCAAATAGCGAATAGGGAACTAGCCTTGCCCGCAACCAAACAGCTCCGCATATAGAGTCGTATCGTTTTGGGCATCACCGAAACAAAACAATTCACTTTGATGGAATTTTTTTTTAATCCCGATAACTTCTCAAAAGCCGCCAAAATTAATTTCAGGTTATGAGCTTTTTTGAGATCATGATCAATAAAAAGAATTGTGTCATCGGCATATTGAAGGATAGATAAACCACCATCAACCAGATGTGGAATCACCCCTTCAATCCGACCTTTTTACTTGGCCCGCTCTATCAGGATAGCCAGCATATCCGCTACAATGTTAAACAACATTGATGACAACGGATCCCCCTGGTGTAACCCTTTTCGTGTCTGGAAATAGTGTCCGGTGTCATCATTAATCCGGATTGCCACACTTCCTCCGTACATAAAATCATTGATTAGAGCACGCCACTCAGGAGAAAAACCTTTCATCCTGAGGGTGTGATGTAGGAAAGACCACTTGACCTTATCATACGCCTTTTCAAATTCTAATTTTAAGATAACATCGTGTGTGCTAGCATAACCTGGAATCACTTCCCCTATGACTACCGAAGCAGAAAACTTGAACAATTGAATTTTTGCGGGACGGCGAAGTGAAGCTACTGGTCAAAGGATTTCAGAAAAGATCGCGATCGCCTAGTGTGAGGGACTTCACAAAATCGATCTAGGTGAGTCTCGAACGAAAACACGGATTTGGATAGTTATAATTGGCCAAAGTAAGAACCGGACACGAAAATTAAATCACCTTGACGGTACATAACTTTTTTCCCTGGAGACAATCACAAACCAAAGTATTGCCGCAAAGAGAAGAGGATAAAGAGAGTAATTTGAGATACATTAAGGCGGTGCATCCACCCCATAAAGAACACATAACCATTTCTACTATGTAGAGGAGAATGCCACTAGCATGACCTAGTGTCATAGCCGATGGAGACCGTGCGTTACGCCGTAGCGCACCAAGTATGGTGAAGTATGGACACGTCCATCCGGGTCTCGAGTCTTCAACAAGCCATCCTTACTCGGTCATCTACTTGAAAAACATGGGTGCTAACCAAAAGATCTAGAAAGGAAGAAGGCAAACATAACCGAGTAAGAGGTTATTAATTGGCTCGCTATTAAGTAACTGCACCTAATGTTACTTGTTTCTAGACGGAAGAAAATCTATCGAGATCAAGTGCGAAAATATCAAGTGCATACCTGAAATATCTTTCGACCCTAACAAAATAGAATGTGTCTTTGCTCATAGGACCGACAAAAATATAAGGTCCATTGTAATTTTGCCAAGTGCATCTCTGTGAAATGGTTATCATCACCATATATATGAGAGAATGATTTTCTTACATTATACCAAGGGCAATCCTATCCCTATCGTAGTTTCCTTTTCTTTATCTACTAGGAGCATGGATGGACCATGGGCTAAATTGGTTAGCCAACTAGACATGTGATAGTGTAATTATGATGAGAACCACCTCTTGATAGTTGTGATTATATAAGTTGACCCGTTGTTATTTAGATTACTAATGACCTTAGAAACAAATGTTAAAATCCACAGTGGTATCGTGTTCACCAATATTCCCTCATGGGCCCCATACTCGGGTGTACACATGTATCTATGTAATTATGACAAAAAAGACATCGTAGTTTGGAGTAAAGGAATTTAAATCATCGAGTCGGAGTGTCATGTTATTTATTTTTATAAGTGATGAAGCATATGAACACTTCAAGATTGAACACAAGGAGAAGAAACAAAAAAAAAGATAACCACATGTCATTTTTTATGTAAAATTATTTGTTTTCTGATGATACACATTTTTATAAATACGCTAAGAAATTTTAAAATGAGATATTGTGGAATAGCCATATAATGAGAATTTATAAAGAAGATAATGAGATACCTATTTTGTTAATACCGTGTACTAATGTTTTTCCATGTATTTAAATTTGCAAATAAGAATCTCACTATCTCTTTTGTCCCAAACATGTGCTAACTTGAAACCTTGAATTCAATTCAACGATGTAACGTTGCCGTAAGCAAGACAAATGATTACAAAATATAGAAATGTGTTAAGGTTATTTGTCTGAATAGAACATAAAAAAGGCATATGAGAATGACATTAATTTTATAGAATGGGTAATAAAGAGGTTGAAGTTGATTCTAATATTTGTATGCAATGATGAAAGTCCTGCAATGATATTATTTCATTATGTGATCTCGTTTATGTGCCAAATGGTTGCATAAGATCAAATTCTATTTATTTTTTTATCTAAACAAAGTGATGGCTGTTCCAGCACAACAACCTAAGCCCAGTGTGATTAATCTATCTCTAAATTCAGTTTTCAAATGTGGGTGAAACATAAGATGGGCTTATGAAATTTAGTATTCAAATTTGAGAAATGAAGGAGATGGCGATGCATTACTTATTTATAAAATCATAACAATATCGCAATCTCATAGACTAAAAAAGATGGGTTAGATGACTCATGTCAGTTCCCACCTGACATGAAAACTATATAATATGTAGAATGTTGTTTTGCAGGAACAATTTGCTTCTTTAGGTGCGCTGAAATAGTCAGCTTAATGCATGGTGCATGCACCAATGTATGATTACATCGGAAATTCGAGTACTAGAATACCCATATGAGTCGCCCAAGTTGCCACCTTCAAACGATCCGGGTTTGCGGAATCTTTTTGACAACTACTCTTGCTGTTTGAGATAACTATGAATCAAGAAGTGAGTCACTTGGTTAGGGAAGTGGATGTACAACCCAGCTACCCAGGTTTAAATCTCCAGGAACGCGAATTTAGATTCTTATTATAAAAACAGGGGCTTCCCCTACCGTATTTCTTTCTAAAAAAGGGATAACTATGAATCCATCAGCCTAAGTTCGGCGTTGGTGTTGGACGGGATCAAATTACATCATGCATTTCCCAACTGTACCCATCATAAACCTTGCTCAGTGTCCTTTTCAGAACTAGCTTCCCATTTGGGAATAATTCTTACTCCTACATCGTATAATGCATATTTGGTCCGTTGATTGGTCATGGCTTTTCTTTCTGTTTGAAGCACACCTAATTCAGGTAACTTTTCTGTTTGAAGCACACCTAAACCTGAAGAGTCTTGCATCCAGGAAAGAGGAGCCTACCGGTACCTTGCTACTCACAGTGTGTGTAACTCTGCTAGAGTTGGGCAACAATGCAGTGACTAGCTGGCTATGGCTAATGCCACCTTTGGTAGAGATCGGCATCGAATCGATGCATCCGCTGGCGTGTTAACTGCTAAGTGCATGTGTGAGGAAGTAGGAATTGTCAAAGGAGTTAACCAAGGGCGCCGATCTCCCACCCACACATGCACTCTCTCTAGCTTAATTATTTAGCCATCCATCTCACAGGTGGATTGTCATGGATGCCGACGGATCAATCGATCGTCACGGTGAGACTGACGCTCCTGCCGCGTGTGTGGGTTTAATAAAATTGATAGTAGATACTTACGAGAGGGGATGTTCACAGCAGGTGGGATGTTCACAGCAGGTGCTCACTGCACATCCCCATCTGGGATCTGCGCCAACTTTTTTCCCCCTCACAAACAACTTCTTCTTTTGTATCTCTCACACTATATAACATTAGCACTTGAAACTTTGCACTTCATTGAAACGTTTGATACAGAATGTAGGAAAAATACTTCAGGATTTTTATGACATTAAAATCATAAATATTTAAAGATTTTTTGAATTTTAAATATTCAAAAAAATTGCTTGAAATATTTGGAAATATTTTTCCTACATTCTCGTTGTACTGTGACCAGCAGATCTTCAAATCCATACTTTGTGGAGTTTGTGAGATACAAAATGACAAAGTAAAAAATGTATGGGTGTGTAGTGAGCACCTATCCAAACACACGTTTTTCGATACTCATACGTAACTCCATTTCCGAAAACTCATTTCCAAAAAAACTTCATTTAAACATGCTTGTCCTGGAGCAACTAAAATATGTGTAACCAATTGGGAAGTCATACTTCCCGAGTGTGCAAGAGTGCGGGAAAGAGTAGTGCTGGCCCGTGGAGATCAGTCAAGAGATCATATATTTCGCAAAAAAAAGTCTAGAAATCATTTAGAGCTGCAGGGGTGGGTCGGATATTACAAATCGGTTCGCGCATACTTGGAGGAGGTTTCATGAAACTAGAGTAGAATGTTGTTTATTGCCATGCTGTTTAGTAAATGGTGTTTGTCTCTTAGCTAGAAAGAAACATTTGGAGACCAACTGCGAAATGTACAACGCATGCCTTCTATGCTCATAGGAACTACTCTACCTGCAAGAATATCAGCGGCCGCTGTATCTTCACCAATTGCACCTCTCTGAAATGGTCGCTGTGACTGTGCATGCATCCCTATATAGGAGAGAATAATTTGCTTACACTGCACCAAGGGACTCCTCTCCCTTTCGCTGCTGCCCTTTCTATTGCAAGGAGCCAAGGAGCATGGATGGACCATGGACCATGCCTTAATTGGTTAGCCGAATAAGCATCTGATCCGCTTCAACAAAGGCATTCTGTTCAGAACAACCTCTTCATAGTCACAGCTACATAATTTATCTGACAAGATTTAAGTCAGTTGATGCACTTAGTAAAAATAGTGTGAAAATCTAGATTTATATTCTGTTCGTCCAGCCCGTCTTCTAGGCCCCATACTCGATTGCACGTGTGTATCTACCTTAATACCGACCATCATGGCCAAGATCTCGAGCTTCTCCCGCACCCCTCCTGGACCGCTCGCGCGGTTCCGGAGGGCGCCCCTCCCCGCCGCCTGTGGTGACCCGGCATACCACTGCATGGTGTAGTATGCAAGTCTGATATAACACCAATG
>NC_061508.1:303834227-303904145 GCF_022539505.1 Lolium rigidum
CTTATCATTTATATCTACCAGGTATAATCATGCATTAGACAAGATCCACTCATTCCTCACTAATCCCTCTTTAATATTCCTCTTATCACACTCATCCTAGATTCTTAGGGTTTATAATTAATACCAAGTTGTGATGGTTATAGAATTGGTTTGCTAAGGTATTGTTATTGAAATAGGGTTCTCACTTCCAAGATTAAATATTGACTTGAACAACTAGGATTAGTACTTCTCTAATATTTTTGTAGGAACATGGCTATGGTTAGTATTATAACTTATCTCACTTCTCAATGTCTTGGAATATCCTAAGGTCCTACTCCAGAGATGATGATATGATCCTCTACATATATGGTTTCCCTAGGAATTCTACCTTGCAATCTTACGTAGCTTGTTCTTCAGGAAATCGATAAACCTGCATCTTGTGGTATGCCTCCACCTCCTAGCTTCTTCATCTTGATCCTAGCTAATTCACATGGAGTGGCTCTATGTGTTTTCTTCCTTGTATCATGCTACAAGGTGATGAAATGGATGAAGGGTGTGGCTCTATTTATAGGCTTGGGCAAGCACTAGTATCATGACACATAGGTGGTGACTCTTGTATTGGTTTGATGAGTAAGGTGCTTGGTTGTCATGCCCTCATCCATAGCAATCCTTTGAGCATGAGGTGGCAAAGCTTGGAAAGCAAGTCATGTAGATATTTTCATCCCACATGGCATAGAGATTATCCTCTCATATGATTTATTTTTGGATAGCCAAGTGGCATTTGCTACTAGATATCTTGTGGATGGTTTTATTATTGTTGATGAGTCATCATACCATCTTTGATTGGATTTACATTATAATATTGGTCAAAAGGTTAATGTTGAGGGTTATTTCTCAAGTTTGGATAGTTGGGTTTGATTTCACCAAGGCATGATCATATGAGTTTCAAAGTACTCATAGTTAATTTTATTCAAATAGTTTGAACTATAATTCGTAATGTAAATGGATTTAGTTTTATGATATTCCATATACTTAATAAGTTATGATTTAAATAAGAATGTGTGGCTTTTATGCACTTTAGACCCTGTGGTTAACCTTATTTGGTAATAAGTTTAGAAGTGAATTACATTACACACAAAGGAAGTTGCTAATTTTTAAGTGTTAATAAGTTAGGGTTTGATTCTTAAAGAATGTGTTGTTGCAAAGCTAATTCCATTTGATCTAATCCATAGATCAAATCATCTCTACCCAAAATAAGGTTTTAGCAAAGATCACAGTGAAGTTTATAGCGCTTGACTTGATGATCTACTTCAATTCCAGACAAGTCAAGTGAAACTTCGGTGACTGTGGTAAGTTTTATTTGAAAGCGCGAAAATCCCCGGATTTTCTATGCATGAATGCAATGCACACTTTGGTGTTCTCTCATTTTGTTGCCTCTAAACCTGGGATATTACAGCCTCTCCCCCTTAAACTGAACTTCGTCCCCAAGTTCGAACGCTCTCATGTTTCGGAACGTGGAACTGAGTTGAACAGATCACCATCCTTCAACTCCATGGTGATCACACTATATATATTTGAATATATCCCTTGTCTAGATCCTTCATGGAGTCTTCTAATGTCTGGCACTGATACTTTCTTCAATTCTATGATTTCTTCCAACACTCTAGGCTTATAGGCTTACTCTCCAAAGATGCTTGGATTAGGACATCTTATTTTGTTAATGGACTTTACTAATGGTTGTGGTGACATCTTCTTATTTGGGTACTCAAAGCTTGGTTCTACCAGCTGCGATAATCCAGCTGCGGTGTAATATGGCACTATGATTACCAGCTGCGATACTCAAACCTTAATTTTAAAAGATTTATTTAAAGTAAGGTATTGTTTTCCCTTACTACCATAACTAAAGTAATGGTACTTGGTAAGGTATTTACAATAGGCATGGTCCTGGTGGTTTATTCCTACGAATGGATTAGACTCATTTAGTCCATCCAATCATGGCTTCTAGTTTATACTAGTTATCCTCTTTTTGGTTTCTTTAGGTTCCATGAAAGGAATCTTTCTACTAGGCTTATGTTTTAGTATGGTCAAACTTCTTCGTATAGTATCTTCTTAAGCTTGGATTGTCCTCCGACATTTTCTTCATCCAACTTCATCATATTAAACTTACTTGAGTTCTCTTGGTTTCGAGTAATCACAATTACCCACTCAAGTTAAGGTCTAACCTTTACTTCCTCGAGATATGAACCTCGGCTTCTGGTCTGACAACCTCCTGAGAGTACTATTATACGGATACTTCCACCAATCTTATGAAAATAGGATCGGACTTCCTCTCAGTTCAGACCTTCTTCTTGGTCCATCATACTCCAAATAGTATATTAATACTTCTCCTTCAGCCTTCCTCTCCCTCTTGGAGTTTACTAATGATCTTCAAACTTCCTTTCTTCTTATCATTAAACTCCAAGGTTAAAAAATTGGTCTGGGTCTAGCTGATAGTTTGTACTTTTCTAGGGTCTCACGAAGAATTATTTGTGGCGTATCCACACAATTGTGGATATCCGTTGTGAATCCTCCGACTAAATGGTTACTAGCTACGGAATACCAGTGTGAAATACTAGGCTGCGGAATCCCCCTTTCTTTTAGGTAAAGAAATGTTCGAGTTGTGGCTATCCGGTACCAGTTCCGAGACTACCTAGTACCGGATGTAGCTTATTGGATACCGAGTTGTGGCTATGTTGTGGTTGTCAATATCTACCTACCACTGTGGCTACTTACATAACTTTAGTTAAGATATACCTCACTTAACATTCTTTCTCTTCATGGTTGTCCTATATCAGTCTGCGGTCTTATTATACCAGCTACGACTTCACTTGTCTATTTTCCTTCTTCCAGGATTTGTTTTGCAAGAAACCACTTGTTGACACTATGAAAATAGTATTGTAAGTGACTTCACTTGCATTCCCTTCTTCCATAATGAATATGGCTCTACTTCTACTACTCCATATTCACTATTTTTCTCACTCTCATGGTACTTCCATGTTGAAATACTCCTTGATTAAGGATAGAAGTGAGTTTGATTGGTCCTTCCATCAGATTGTTGTGGTTACTTCCCACAATTTTACTTGCTTCTACAAGTGAACCTTCATCTTGTCTTCCAAAATCTCCAGAATTCGTCACTTCCTCACACGAATACCTTTACCCTCTAGACCTATAACATCAAGTAAGAGCTTGATATTGCAACATGCATTTGCATATCAAAGTCAAACTTCATGTATGGATCTAGTCAATCAATGAAAATCCAATAAAATCCAAGAAGATTCAACTTTGTGCTTATAATACACATCCTTATATGCCTGAATAAAATAGTTGGGTAAGACATCCCTAAACATCAGGTTCAGATGTGTAGTATATAACACCACATAAGATAGGTTTAGGTCGTGATACTTAGCACGAATACGTGAATTTCTACTATTTGTCTCAACATTTATCTCAATTGCACATTTGCAATGAGACAACTTGAAACAAAATGGCACTGGGATAGTTGGAGTTAACCTAGTTTTCTTTGGAAGTACTAACAAAATAGTATACCATATATATGTGCGATTGAGGACTACTTCCTATAATACAATTAGTTCTAACATGAATACTCTAAACACATGATTGTTTAGAATATACCACCTATAACTCTAGGATTTCTCTATGTGATATGCTCTAAATAAGCCTTCTTTAAATTAAGGACTATGGTTCTAACATACTTGAGTACAGTTATTAGGATTTTAAGGCCTAAGCTTTCGAACTATTCCTTAAATCCTACTCCTTATCCTCCTTTTGCTATCATACTTATGATGGTCTACTCCATCACATCATGACTCTCAAGTGAATCATATATGATTACCAACTCTACCATGAAAAGTAGACTTATATACTCCTATCACTCTTCCTTACCTCCTATGATTGACTCATCATAGGTATACACTACCTCATATTACTTATCTACATTACTTAACATCAGTCATTTGATATTTTAAATGACTCTTTCTTAACCATAACTTGCGTTGGTATACTTCTTCCAATAGGATATCTTTCTTGTGGTTGTATCCTCTCTTTGGACTACCATGTATTGTATACCAACTGTGGTTTACTACCACCCATTATCTTAAGCTTCAATGGTGTTCTAGTTATTTGGAATGAAGCAAGATAACTAATTAACTCCATTTAAGAAATATAGATAAGAAAGATTGACTCAAGTGTGTCAGGATTATTCTCAAGTGAATACCCATCTCAAGTCAAAAGAATAATTGGTTTAGCATAGTTGGCTTAGCTAAAACACTTCCTATAGACACTACCAAACCTATAGGTCTCCTTTAAAGGGTTTTAATCCTAGGGTCAAAGCATTTGCTCTGATACCAGTTGTGGTGACCCAGCGTACCACTGCATGGTGTAGTACACAAGTCGTTGACATAACACAAGTGAAACACCGTTCCACCCATATTACATCTCTCGAGTGGTACAACGAAACATATGCGAGTCCAAGGTATGTCTATAGAAGTACACACGAACAGGTTTACATAAGATCCACACACCCTCCTACTTTACGGTGAGGTAAAACTTCAAATAAAGCTCCGGAAGAACGACTCGTAATCTATCTTATTGCTAGCTTAAGTTCAAGAGCTACTTGGCTTGCTATAGAAATCTAGCTACTTAGGTGCTAGGATTAGGGAAAGATTCCCTTCTATTGCTAGTCTAGGTTTCCATTATAACTGATGCAGGAGTTGACTCCATTGACTTCGTTGATTGGATTCTTCATCTTGTTGCAGTTACCTCCTTTGTCTTCGATTTCCACGGTAGTTTCTCCTTCGGTGCATTGATCTAAGAAGGGGGTTCAAACGAGATAGAATGAGTACGAGCGTACTCAGCAAGTTCATATTAGGAAATAGGTGTATCATGCACTAGCTACTGACCATAGACCGAGAAAGTCATAGGCCAATGCAAGTTTTTGTAATCATTTCTTCAAAAGGTTTATTTTATTCCGAAAACTATGCCCGTCGGTCTTCACGGAGTTGACCAGAACTTCGTGGAGTTCCTTTCTGCCGCGTTCGCGAGTTCCTTCCGGAACAGGGTGAGCGATCCACAATTCGGTATCCTGCTGGAGGTGCGTTACTTTTCCCATAAGAGACCTTATCCTTGTTGCCAACCAGGCGAATTCTTTCCCGTCCACACTTCCTTTGGTGTGAGGCCAGGTGTAAGATCCAAGTCCACACCGCCTTCTCCGCGACTGCAAACCCACCCTTTTGTCCGACCGTACACCTCCGGTAGACTTCCCCGATAATACGGCTTTACTCATGGTGTACTCCGGACAATCCCTCATAGATCGTTGAGCTTATCATCACTAATGGATGGGGATTTAAAAGGATTTCCCAACCTATTGCGGCGGTGCCTCCAGGCACCCCACCAGCCTCTCCGATCCGTTGGCGTGCGAAGGGAAAAGATACGGCTGACTCCCCAGAGCCATTATAGATCTTATGGTCAACGCGATATGTACGGCGCTAGAATCACTGGCCGGCATTGGTAATTAATCCTAGGGTGATATAACCCATGCAATGGAACCTCCACCATATCAACACATACCATGGTTCCATTGCCCACCACATAGTCATATTCATAATTGTAAAATAATACTTTGCTTTTCAATGCATGAGTGATAAGTATAGTACTTTGCATATAATTTGATAAAAATAATCAAATGACATGAGCAAGCGATGAACTTGCCTTTCTTGACTGCAAGATTATGCAGGCAAAAGCTTCGATACGTGATAACTCCAAATGCTGAAATACCATCATCGTCCGGTAAGGACAATGTTTAAAGACTGGCAAAAATGCTATAATGCATAGTATGAGATGCAATCGCCCCGAGCGTAACCTAACCTCGATGATTTAGGATGTATGAGTTGTAAAGATTTCTTTAGGGTTGGTTGCACTTTTAGAATGGTTCTCAAACAAGGTTCTTATTAGGGTTTGGTTGTATTAGCATCATAATCAAGTGATATAAGACATCATAACAATCATACACATAAAGATTAGTGGTGGAATAATAGGTAAAGAACAGTTGTTAATTTTAAGTTCTACAGATCATGGTTGATGATTACTTATACTATACTTCAAAAGAATAACTTTTGAAGAACATGTTGTTTAAGAATTAATGAGTATTTCAAAGAAGGATTAGGCTTCTAAGGTTTGATTGACATTTGTACTACAAAAGAATAACTTTTGAAGAACGAGGTTAAATAGGAATATGAACTATTATATATAGGTGCTATGGCTTCTAGGGTTTACTATTGGATTCATTTAGTTTTACTAATAGGAACTAGTTGGTTCTTAACTTGGGTTGGTTCTATATACAACAAGTATTGACGGGTTTATTACTATGGGTGATTATGGTATCATATCAAAGGATGATGGTCAAGATGGTTCTATAAATTAGCTATTAGGTTTACTATGGTTTCACAATTGCTTCACTAAGTAATCTTTAACTGCTTCTAATCTAAGTGACTTATCATTTCCTAAGTAGGGTTTAGTTGATTAGGAGCATGTGATGTGATTTGCTACACAAGGTTGGTATTAGAATTTATCATTATGGTTTAACTAGGATTTGATGGTTGAGGTTGATCCTCATGGTATGGTATATAGGAGTTGTGATCAATGTACTAATTCAATTAACAAGTTAGGGTTTCTACCTAGGTGACATTAGTGGATCATATAGGTTTTAATTAAGAATAGGAACATGAAATGATAATCTCATGTGACTTGGTTTTATGCTAGTGGATTCTAAGCATGTATTCAATTGTTGCTAATTAGGGTTCTATATGTATAGGTGAAGTGGATATGATCACATGGGCTAAATCCTTAGGGTTTTAGGTTTGCAACTACTATGGATGAACACATGAAATAATGAGATCAATGTCTTACTTAAATTAAAACTAGGGTTTCTAAATTATGGTACAACTCCTAGAATGATAATTGATAATATAGTTGTGGTTACTAACTACTTTGAATTAAAATTAGTGATGGTTTGACATTGATTAACTTCCACAAGAATTAATAATTAGGGTAACTCCTATTTAGGTTTTAATTAAGAATCGAGTTTAATAATTGTTATTAGGTTTTAAAGTATTTAATTGTTAACTTAAGAATGTTTAAGTAAATAAGTTTTGATTTACCAAAATAATATTGGCTTATAATATTTTCTTGAGTTATTACTATTTAAAGAAAATAGAAAATAGTAATTTACAAATTAGGGTTTATGAATTACCACTAATAATTAAGTTAATGTAAATATGATAAATAAAATTAATCCTAACATTTTACTTAGTTACTTGAATAGTTAAAATTTAAATTTGAAATTTCACTAATTATTGAATTCCAATTGTATTTTGAATAAATGAAATGACATAATTAATAAGGTTAAAAATAAGTGAAATTTTATTTTGACACACATTTTTGTTTTATATTTTATTTGAATAGAGTTTATTTTTGTGAGCATTTTGATATAGTATTCATAATTTTCCGAGTTGATATGAATTTTCTAGAATTTTGCAAAGTCTCGAGCAATTTCTTGGAATTTGAATTTAAACAAAAACACTAGATGTACCGGTTCGGACTCTAGTCACAGACACTGACGAGTGGGACCAGGTCCAGCGTGGAAGCCACGTGGGAGTGGACCAGGTCAAAATCGAAACATGGCGCGGGAGCAGCTCTGCCGGCGGGCAGACGACGACGGCGCCGGCGACTTGGGCTCTCCCCGGACGATTGGGGACTACCGTTCTACTCAGGACACGATGAGGAAGCTAAGGACGTTATCGCCGCTACCTAATGGTTTCCGGAGCATGAACGACGGCGAGGTGACGCGGCGGAGCTTGCAGGCTCACGGTGCGGCAACGATTGGGAATGCAATTGAGCTGGCTGAGGGCACTAGGCGAAAGAAGCTCACCACGAGCACGGGCGCTTGACGGCGTGGCCTCGAGGTGGTCGCAATCGGCGGCGATGACGGTGGCCGGCGTCGGAGAAGAGAGCTCGGTGAAGACACTCCGAGAGATCTTCGGATCGATTCCTCGCGCGAGCCGAGCAAGTCGAGGTCGAGGAAGACGATGGCGTCCACGGCGTGGCTCGAGAGTGCCTCTATCGACGGCGAGACGAGTTGGCCGGCGAGCTAGGGTTTCGGTCTGAGAAGCAAATCGAAGAGGAAAAGAAGAAATTGAGAACTAGGGTTCGTCCCGGGGTATTTATAGGCCGCAGGAACGCGCCTCGTCACGCGGCCGCTCAAGGAGAGATCGACAGCAGCGAGGGGAGCATCGCGCTGTCGAGCGCAGGTGAGAGGAAGAGGATGAGGATGAATTCCTCCTCTCGCTGATATTTTCGGACGAAGGGGTACGAGACTTGGGCTGAAATTTGAGGTCTGGGCCAGGTCGATGTGGTGGTGATGGGCTGCGGTGGTTGCTGTGTTGGGCTGCATGGTCCAGGTAAGCTAAGTCCTCTCTCTCTTTTCTTTTCTATTTATTTTCTGTTTTAAATTTTGTTATTTGAATTCAAATCTGACTTCTATTTTGATTTGCAGGTTCTAAAATATTTGAATATCAAAACAACTTGATAATGCTACCTACTGTATTGTTTTGTTTATAAACAATCACTTTATAATTGATTAATTCGGGGTTCTTATGAGACACAATTCAAATTTTCAAATAGATATGATTTTAGGGTTTATCTCAATTGCTTTGCTAATTTAAGGAATTAAACATGTTTTAATTGATTTAAAATTTAGAACATGTGCATGGTGAACACATTCTATTTTTCTAGTGCTTAACCATAGTGATCATTCACATATAATTTAATTATTTCTAGGGTTTAACAAATGGAATAGGTTATGGAATTGGTTCATGATTTTATGTGGAGAATTATTCCTAAGGTTTTAAGAAGATGGTTAAGAAAGTTCTATAATCACTAATCTGGTTTTAGTAAACTTTAGCTTGAACTAATTAAGATGGATCCTATGTTTATAATTAGCAATGCATTTGCTAATGATGGTTTAATTTATAGAACACTACTTCATTTGGTATACTAGGATGGAAAGGTAGGGTTTAATATTTTATGTGAAGTGATTCCTATGTGAAAGGTTTAGGGTTTTGGGGATGCTTCACTAATTGAAGTATTAAATAGGCATGCGGCATGGTAGGGTTTAACTACTAGTGATATACTTATTATTTTATGTGATGGATGATATCTATTAATCATATGGGGTTAACTTATCATTTATATCTACCAGGTATAATCATGCATTAGACAAGATCCACTCATTCCTCACTAATCCCTCTTTAATATTCCTCTTATCACACTCATCCTAGATTCTTAGGGTTTATAATTAATACCAAGTTGTGATGGTTATAGAATTGGTTTGCTAAGGTATTGTTATTGAAATAGGGTTCTCACTTCCAAGATTAAATATTGACTTGAACAACTAGGATTAGTACTTCTCTAATATTTTTGTAGGAACATGGCTATGGTTAGTATTATAACTTATCTCACTTCTCAATGTCTTGGAATATCCTAAGGTCCTACTCCAGAGATGATGATATGATCCTCTACATATATGGTTTCCCTAGGAATTCTACCTTGCAATCTTCTGTAGCTTGTTCTTCGGAAATCTGATAAACCTGCATCTTGTGGTATGCCTCCACCTCCTAGCTTCTTCATCTTGATCCTAGCTAATTCACATGGAGTGGCTCTATGTGTTTTCTTCCTTGTATCATGCTACAAGGTGATGAAATGGATGAAGGGTGTGGCTCTATTTATAGGCTTGGGCAAGCACTAGTATCATGACACATAGGTGGTGACTCTTGTATTGGTTTGATGAGTAAGGTGCTTGGTTGTCATGCCCTCATCCATAGCAATCCTTTGAGCATGAGGTGGCAAAGCTTGGAAAGCAAGTCATGTAGATATTTTCATCCCACATGGCATAGAGATTATCCTCTCATATGATTTATTTTTGGATAGCCAAGTGGCATTTGCTACTAGATATCTTGTGGATGGTTTTATTATTGTTGATGAGTCATCATACCATCTTTGATTGGATTTACATTATAATATTGGTCAAAAGGTTAATGTTGAGGGTTATTTCTCAAGTTTGGATAGTTGGGTTTGATTTCACCAAGGCATGATCATATGAGTTTCAAAGTACTCATAGTTAATTTTATTCAAATAGTTTGAACTATAATTCGTAATGTAAATGGATTTAGTTTTATGATATTCCATATACTTAATAAGTTATGATTTAAATAAGAATGTGTGGCTTTTATGTACTTTAGACCCTGTGGTTAACCTTATTTGGTAATAAGTTTAGAAGTGAATTACATTACACACAAAGGCAGTTGCTAATTTTTAAGTGTTAATAAGTTAGGGTTTGATTCTTAAAGAATGTGTTGTTGCAAAGCTAATTCCATTTGATCTAATCCATAGATCAAATCATCTCTACCAAAATAAGGTTTTAGCAAAGATCACGAGTGAAGTTTATAGCGCTTGACTTGATGATCTACTTCAATTCCAGCAAGTCAAGTGAAACTTCGGTGATCGTGGTAAGTTTTATTTGAAAGCGCGAAAATCCCCCGGATTTTCTATGCATGAATGCAATGCACACTTTGGTGTTCTCTCATTTTGTTGCCTCTAAACCTGGGATATTACAAAGGAGGGAGTGTGGGGGTAAAGGTTAATGATGACATTGGTCATTATTTCCAGACAAAAAAATGGTTGCGACAAGGGGACCCTTTTTCCCCAATGATTTTTAATATTGTAGTTGACATGCTTGTCATCTTAATTGAACGTGCAAAACAAGATGGCCAAATCGGAGGATTTATTCCTCATCTTGTTGAGGGTGGTCTCTCTATATTACATTATGCAGATGATACGATTCTTTTTTTTGGAACATGACCTCCAGAAAGCAGTTAATATGAAACTAATTCTATGTTTATTAGAAGAGCTGTCAGTACTAAAGATTAATTTCCATAAAAGTGAGATTTTTTGTTTTGAAAAGGCCAAGGATGAGGAGGATCAGTATAAATAGATCTTTGGATGTGATGCTGGTTCACTCTCCTTTAGGTACTTGGGTATTCCTATCCACTATAGAAAACTCAGGAATTCTGATTGGTATCCGGTGGAGACCCGATTTGAGAGTAAATTGGGTTGCTGGAAAGGGAAATTACTATCCTATGGTGATATGTTAGTCCTTATCAATTCAGTCTTGATTAGTTTACCTTTGTTTATGTTGTCCTTCCTACAGATACCCGTTGGGTATGGAAACATTTGGACTTCTATAGATATAGGTTCTTTTGGCAGTCCGATGAAAATAAAAAGAAATATCGCCTCACATAGTGCAATATTGTTTGTCGACCTAAAGATCAAGGGGGCTTAGGTATTAGGGTTCTCGAAATAAAAAACAAATGTTTGTTGAGTAAATGGCTGTTTAAACTTCTTAATGAGGATGAGATGTGGAGTTGCTACACAATAAGTACCTAAGATAGAAGACATTAGCTGAAGTACAGGCTAAGCCTACTGTTTCTCCTTTCTGGAAGGGATTGATGGGGGTCAAGGATGAGTTTTTTTCTAGAGGTTTCTTCAAAGTGGGTAATGGGTTTGGTACCCGTTTCTGGGAAGACACTTGGTTACGAAAAACTTTGTTAGCTCAGCAGTATCCGTCCTTATATAATATTGCACATCACAAGAATGTAACAGTAGCCCATGGGTTAGCCCAAACTCCGCTGAATATTACTTTCTGACGGGTGTTGAGTGGTAACAAATGGACTTCATGGTTACAATTATGTCGAAAACTGATGGCGGTCAACTTGAATGAAGAGAGTGGTCGTTTTTTCTGGGATCTGACATCCAATGGTTTGTTTACGGTGAAGTCTATGTATGAGGATATTATGAATGACCATACACTTTTTTTGCGAAAATATCTCTGGAAGGTGAAAGTTCCCCTTAAAATAAAGATTTTCATGTGGTTCTTGAGTAACAAGGTTCTGTTAACTAAAGATAATTTAGCTAAACGCCACTGGAATGGGTGTACGAAATGTATTTTCTGCAGGGACCAGGAGACTATTCAACACCTCTTTATTGAATGTACTTTAGCTAAGCTTCTTTGGCGTAAGGTCAATTTCACTTATGATCTTCCACCTCCAACCAATATTACTAATATGTTTGGTAATTGGTTGAATTGAGTAGATAGACAATCTAAGACTTTTATCCGTATTGGGGTTTATGCTTTTATGTTGGTCTATATGGAGGGTCAGAAATGATATCATCTTTAACAAAAAAAATATTTTCACTTTTTGCAGGTTATCCATATGGTGGCACATTGGGTTCAGCTTTGGGACCTCCTTTCGCCGGAGGGACAGCGGGATGCCATGGCTTCTGGATGCACACGGCTTCATATTGTAGCTCAGGATATCTTGTACCAGGCTGGCTGGCGATATACTAGGAGGCTCTGTTGATGTGTAGTCATAGTATGTCTTGCTTTTTTCGCTGGTTGATTTTTGTATCAATTCTTGGCGATGCTTGAGTTGTAACCATACTGAATCTGAATCCTTTTAATAAATGGCCATGTGCATCACCACGATGTGGAAGCCGGGGTACATCTGTTAACACATAGTCATATGGTTGGATTCAGGATGAACGTAAGATGATCACTGGTAACTTAGCAAACAACCATAGGTACAATCCTTTGTGCAACCCTCGCAGCTTGTTTACAGTGATTGTAATTTCTTCTTGCAGGGTCTCTATTCACGGATTCTTGCGGGAATTGAAGAGCCGCTACCCTCCTGGGACCCTGTGAGCACGCCGGACTTCGGTAAGTCCACAACCTACTTATTTCTATCCGTTACTTCTTTATGGATGTTTGTTAGAGGTTTATGCATTTTTGTGACTGCTTATTGCTTTCCGTTAGTCTTAAATGGATCAACGGAGCCTAGAGCGGATTAGGAAGAGGAAGAGGGACGATGATGATGAGCTATTCTTCTCCATTCTACCAGCACTTTACCTCTACTTGAAAAATACAGAAAAGACTAAACGTCATTCCTCCATCACCTATGGAAGAAGGAAAGTTAGGAGACTTCTTAATGGTCATCATAAAGATTGCTTGACTGCTTTTAGGATGGAACCCAAAATCTTTAGATGGATTGCATCTTGTCTTAGAACTGAAGGTCTTGTATCAGATAGCGACACCATAAAGGTCGAAGAAAAGTTGGCCTTTTCCTGTATATGCTATCACACAACGCATCGTATGAGGATCTACAGGTGGCGTTTCAGCATAGCGTCTCAACATTCCATGATTACCTCAACAAGTTTTTTGATGTTGTTCCCATCCTTGCAAGTCGTTTTCTGAGGCCTCGACGCATTGACGGGCCACATTCGAAAATCGCAAATGATGACCGCTTCTTCCCATATTTTGAGGTTTCATTTTTTTCTTTGTCACTTCAAAAGTTTCTTTTCTTATCTTATTCTGATAATATAAAGAACAATGACTACCATTCCTTCCCATTTGCAGAATTTTTAGGTGCCATAGACGGGTCACATGTTCCTGTCACTAGGTCTCCTCAACTTCAAGCTCCATGGAGGGATAGGAAAGGGTCACTAAGCCAGAATGTTATGTTTGCCTGCCAAATGGTGATGGAGAAAATATCCAAGAAAACCAGCTCCACGAGAACCATGAGCTAGGCAATCAGTTCAGAGATCACATTGCTTTTCAAATGTGGAATGACTACATTGCCTAAAAGATTTATAGTGTTTTATCATGTAACTGGGAACTATTTTGTGGTGTTTAATCATGTAACAAGGAACTGTTTCGTGGTTTTTAACTATGTAATAAAGAACTATTTCTAATGGCATTGTGTTTATATTTGATAATTGTCATAATTTTTTGTGGTGTTTTATAATGCAAGCAGATATGATTCCAAAGAAAGCTTCTCAGGTGTATTATGCCACAGGCTCTCCTAAGCATAATGTGCAGAAGGCCTTCTCAGGTGGGAAAAGAAATAAGAAAAGGGCGTCTCCAAATTGCTCAAAGAAGACTTCACCTAAGTTTAAGAAAAAAGCTTCTCCAAAAGGTACCCAATACTACTGTACCATATTGATACCTGGATATTTACTTGATATGTGCAAGATTTTCCATGCTTCTTGTTTCTGGAATGGACAACATGATTCACAAAATGTACTGAAATTTTATTTGTAGCTCCATGTGAATCATTGCTCTTGTACTTTGTAGCTGGGAAACTGATGACCCACAAGTATAGGGGATCACAACAGTCTTCGAGGGAAGTAAAATCCAAATTTATTGATTCGACACAAGGGAATCCAAAGAATACTTATAATCCTTGACAGCGGAGTTGTCAATTCAGTACGCACCTGGAAAAGCACTAGCAACAAAGTGATGTGAAAATAGTGGTAATATGATGCGGCGCCAGAAAATAGTTGGTACTACTTTGATGGCGTGTTGACAGGGAAATGTGATGCAGCAGTAATATGAGAGCAATAGTAAGACAACAGTAGCAGTAACACAGAGGCAATGACACTGGAAAATGTCCCAACGCGCAGTTGATTGAAAAGCAATGATGATGAAATAAAGGACCGGGGTTCCCGGCGATCTACACTAGTGGTAACTCTCCAGAAAACAAGTGTTGTGTGAACAAATTACAACTGAGAAACTGACAGAATTGAATTTAGCATTAAGACAAAATATCCAGTCTATTAATATCGTAGGCATGTTTTCCATATATAGTCATACGTGCTCGTAATGAGAAACTTGCGTAACATCTTTTGTCCTACCAGCCCGTTTGTAGTGGGGCCTCAAGGGAAACTACTGGTAATTAAGGTACTTATTTTAATAGAGCACCGGAGCAAAGCATTAGCACTTGGTGAAAACATGTGATCCTCATATCAAAGCCATCTCCTCCGGTTATCCCAATTCGAGATCACTTTGGGGCCTCGGGTTCCGGACAAAGACATGTGCATACAATTCGTAGATACAATCTAAGCAACAATTATAGAGCCTAGATCTAAGATCATGCCACTCGTGCACTAGTGACAAGCATTAAATATAACAATATATTGCAGCAACAAATACTTCACAAACTTATAAGATATACTGAACATAATGATCAACCCATCGGATCCCAACAAATTAACACAACACCGATTACATTATATGGATCTCAATCATGTAAGGTGGCTCATGAGATCATTGTATTGAAGTACATGGGAGAGAGTACCATCTAGCTACAACCAAGAACCCATAGTCCATGCGGGAACTACTCACAAACCATCATGGAGTCGAAGTGGAGGCGGTGGAGTCGATGGCGATGGCTCCGGGGGCACTTCCCCGTCCCGGCAGGGTGCCGGAACAGAGACTTCTGTCCCCCGAAACTTGGTTTCGGCGATGACGGCGGTACGGAACTTTTCGTGGACGGAGGGTGATTCGTTTCAGAGTTTTTAGGTCAGAAGGGTCTTATAGGTGAAGAGGCGACGCGAGGGGGTGCACGAGGCCACCATACCAACCCCAGGCGCGGGCCAGGGCTGGCCGCGCCTGGGCCTGAGGGTGATTCGTTTCAGAGTTTTTAGGTCAGAAGGGTCTTATAGGCGAAGAGGCGACGCGAGGGGGTGCACGAGGCCACCATACCACCCCCAGGCGCGGGCCAGGGCTGGCCGCGCCTGGGCCTGGTATGGGCAGCCTGTAGCCCCCCTCCGGCTCTCCTTCTAGCTCCCGGGATCTTCTGGTATATTAGAATTTCTGTGATTTTTCCAGAATTTTTCGAGCACTTTCATTTTTGGAAATTTTCTGCAATAAACATACATAATAAACAGGAACTGGCACTGTGGCACTTGTTAATAGGTTAGTCCAATAAATGTCATAAAATGATGCAAAGTGCACATAAAACACATAGGAATTGGGTGTAGAACAAGCATGGAGCATCAATAATTATAGATACGTTTGCAACGTATCAGAAACCTAGAGCCTCATGGAACATAGGATTGGAGAAGTCTCTAGTGGATATTCTTCTTGAGCACAACAATACATTTCATAGAGGACAAAACGGGTGGAGTAGTGAAACATGGAATGGAATGTAATGGTGAAGCTTTTCCTCTCTCGACACCCATATCTCAAAATGGGGAAGTCTCAAATACAAGATAAGGAGAAAGATTTAAAGAGAGACTTCATGATGATAAAAGAAGCAAGAATGCAAAGTGGGGTTGGGTGGGATGAAAGCCAATTCAAGCTACAGGTTGAGCCCCATCTTTGGGAAAATCTCGAAATTGTAAGCCTTCAATTTTGACCCATTAAACTAAACTTCCGTAGCCATTATTTATTCATCTATTGTAGTCACATATTTTTTTAACTCTTGCAGTCATTTGGTACAAGAATCAAGAGATTCAAAACCAAAGCTTTTCCTCTCTATGAGTCACTTGGACAACTTTATGAAGGTAATATACGTACTATGCTTCAAGTGAACATATTGTCATCCATTTTACTAACCATCTGACTGCTTTGTTGGCTCTTTTTGTAGGGAGCATAGATGAAGGCAATTTTAACTTCACTTCAACCTCAGCTACATCAAGGGAGGATCTGACGCAAGTAATAAGTGATGACGATGAACCTGAAGGAGATACGGAGGCTGATATAGCTGAGAGAAAGTGAAGATGAACACGAAGTTATGGATCCGGCTCCAAGTGCTCATAGTATGACTCAGGTGGAACACCAAGTGAAAGTAAAAAAGGGTTGCTGCTGCAAGGAACAAGCTTGCAAAGATACCAAAGAGAAGTCCTAAGAAAAGGAATTCTAATGGAATTGTGCAAATGATGGAGAGGATGGTGCAAGTGCGTGAAAAGGAAGTCACTCAAGAACAACCTCTACAGAAGTCCTCTATTACCAGATGCATGGATGCACTGAAGACATTGGATGGTATGACAGGTTCTATTAAAATCCCTGCATTGGATATCTTCAAGATTGCCGATAATCGTGAAATATTTCTCAACCTTGTTGATGATAAAGATGATAAAGATGGCACTGCCATGACGTGGCTCCTTGCACAGATAGCAAATTTACCATGAGGTATGTTTTTACTCTTGCGCTCTAAATTGCCTGTTAGAAACCATCAAATTTACTATGCTTGCTTGCTTATATAATTTAACAATGGTTGCAAGCATGAAATTTATTTTCTTGGTTTCCTGTTAGAAACCATCAAATTTACTATGCTTGCTTATATAATTCAACAATGGTTGCAAGCATAAAATTTACTATGCCAGGTCTGAAATTTGCATAATGATCATGGCATTAGTGGTATTACAGAACTGATACCTACAATGATCCCTGGTGATTATGATTAGTGGCTGAAACACCATTATATATTGGTTGGCTGAAACCCTTCCCTTCTCACGGAAGTTGTCTTGTACTCTTGTTATCCATTGGTCATTATGGATAGTGATTTATAATTGCATCTTAGCTAGTAGAGCAGTTGTATTAGTAGGAAGTCAAGTAAGAGTTATTTGGCATGGTTAGTATGAGCAATCTGATCATGCAACATCGTGTAAAAGATGGTGCTTTTCGTCAGCTTCCCATGGCCTCAGATCGTAGTAGCTTGTAAATATTTGTTTGCTTTGGCGAAAGCCGGGATTATTTCAATTGCTATTGTAGCCTGTAAATACTTTTTTGCTTTAGTGAAAGATGGTATGTTTCATGATGTTTATCTACGGCTTCTTCTTCAGTAAGTGCGATATAGCAGAATTGTTGTTGTAGCTTGTAAAAGGATTGTGCTTTGGCGAAAGATGGTTTGTTTCCTGATGTTGATCTCCTGTTTCTTCTGCTGATCTGAAGTTGAGATAGCAGCTGCTTTGTTGTCTTTTTGATCATTCCTTGTTTGCCATACAAGCCAATACTGTTTGGTTTTGTGTGTGCTCTAGTTGTTCCCTGCAACTAGCACAGTGGCACTCGCAAATGCGAGGGCAACATCTTAAGCGTAGAGTTTGTATGATAGAGATATTAAGGTAGGGCGCATAATATTTATTACGTAGAATTTGGTTGAGTAAAAATGTTGTGATTTTTCGAAAAAACAACAAATATTTCATCAGAGAATGTAAAAAATAAATAATTTTCTTTTCATGATATTAGACCATCTAAACAGCGAGAGTTTTATATAACCAACATCAAATATTTTATCTCACGATGCAAATAGAAAATATTTTTATTTTCTTGATATTAGATCATCTAAACGGGACAGTTTCTGTATAACCTTATCTAGAATTTATTCCTCTCATTTGTTGAGTCGGTTTAAGATATAAAGCTATGACCGTGCTAGCTAGTAAAATGCGTCCATCAATTAAAAAAAATGGTGATGATTACCTTGCCGTGCATCTCAGCATAACACATTCCACTCATCCTAGTTTTCTTCATGAGCAGCCGGATATAACGTAAAATGTCGGATGGCGGCAAGCGGAAGTTCGGAAGTGTGCAGCTACTGTCTAAATTGGCCCCGTACGTGATAACTTCTAGCTACTCCCTAAGATTCATAATAAACATCGAAGTTTTAGTTTATTTTAAACTAAAACCCCAACACTTATTATGGATCGGACGGAGTAGTTTTTTGTTAATTCTACCATGTTCTATGTAAGCCATATATCATACATTTTTTAGTAGTTCAAAAAATGTTAGTGTACTTTTTTTTACAATAGCTAGTGTACGGACATATTTAGAACCCATCAATTAAAAAAGTAGCTATGATTACCTTGACGTGCATCTCAACATAACATATTCCTCTCATCCTAGTTTTGTCCGAGCAGCCGGATAAAACGTAAAATGTCGGACGGCAGCTAGGAGAAGTCTAGGAGTGGTCCATCTGCTGTCCAAATAGCCCTCTACGTGATATCATCTAGCTACTCACTCCGACCCATAATAGACGTGTGAGTTTTAGTTTATTTTAACGTAAAACTCCGATACTTATTATGGATTGGATGGAGTATTTTTTTGTTAATTCTACCACGTTTTTATCTAAGCCATCTATCGTACATTTTTCAAGTCCAAAAAATAAGTATTGTTTCTATTAAGAAAATAGATAGCGCACGTTCATATTTGTGGAGCGACCACTTTTCAAAATTTATACCACGTTTAATTCTTGCTAGGGTACCTAGCGTACACCTTTTGTCAATCTTAGCTAAATAGCAAGCGCACGCAATATTCTTTTTTATGATAGCAAATCGCACGCAGTATTTGTTTCTTTGGTTGAACAGGACTTGGCTATTTCTAGGGAGAGTCCTGTTAAAGAAACTACGTACCTACCCATCCAACACACAATATTGTCTTTTAAACGAACCCGGATACTACTATGAAAAGAGATACATGTATATAAGATACACATGGAACGGCGTGTTGGACTCAATGTGTGTACTAATTAATTGGAACACATCAGACATATTTGTTACGTTAAATATTACGGTTGTTGTTAAAAATTCTAGCCACAAATTTTAGATCTAACTATCAGAAATAATTATGATGATGTGGATTAACGTGGTGTCTTTATTTAAAACATCCGCATTTTGCTTTTAGTATATAATAGATATACTACATTTTAGTTCTAGAGATTACAACCTACAGTTCATGTTGCTGGCCAGAACGTATTAATCTGTAATAATGGAGGTATTCGAATTGCCTGCCATCAAGGATCTGAAGAAGTAAAGCATGTAGTTTGTGTGGTACGGCAAAGCCTTATTCTTCAACAAGTGAAACAAATACTTGTACTTTATGTGATCAAAATCAGAGATGTTTTTTCTACTGTATTTCATCCCTATATGAATTTGGTGTAATGTTGTACTGATGCTTGTAGAAGCATGATCAAATCCATGTTTGTGTTAAAGTGATGATACATTCCAGTAGTCATGTTTTTGTATTATCGATGTGAGATATGTTCTTCTAGTGTGCTAGAAAGATTGGATTTTTACTTGTGATATAAGTCTAGTTTAAAATGTCAAAAAAGATTAAATTTTTATCCATTTGTGTTGAAAACACTTGAATACACTAGTTTGAAAAACCAGTGTTCCAAACAAGTGTTTTGACAAGTGTTTTAGGTGAAAGGGGTTTTGTAGTGTTTTGGGTAGTGTTTTGGGTGGTTGGTGTTTTCACCCAAAACAGTCCTCAAAATACTACTCAAAACATAGAAAATCACTGGCACCAAATGAGGCCTTATAGGGGTGGTGTCGCATCTCATCCTAGGGGGTGACTCACCGGTAGTATGCAGATGACACGATGGTGCTCATTGAGCCATCTGATCTGGGGATCGCTAACCTCAAATTTCTCTTACTTTGTTTGAGAACATGCCGGGGCTGCGTCATAATAGCCCCGGCATGTTCTCAAACAAAGTAAGAGAAATTTGAGGTTAGCGATCCCCAGATCAGATGGCTCAATGAGCACCATCGCTAACCTCAAATTTCTTCGACAAAAGCGAGGTTTTCGTGACAAGGGTCACGTCAGAGGAGAAGCATAGAGTGGCTGACATGCTCAACTGCAAGCTGGGTTCGTTGCCGATGAAATATTTTTGCCTCCCGGTGAGCGACCGTCCACTTAGGGTGGCGGACTGGAGCTCTCTCCCTGAAAAGGTGGGGAATAGAGTTGACCCCTAGCAAGGCCTTTTTTTTTTTGGCTTCGGCAGGGCGTCTAGAGCTGACTAACTCCTGTTTTTCTAGCTTACCAATGTTTGCAATGGGCATTTATTTACTCCATGATGCTACCCACATGGCCATGAACAGACCTAGGTCCTGCTTCTTTTGGGAAGGAGTGGGGAATAAACACAAATACCATATGTTAGATTGGGCCACGGTCTGTAAGCCTAAGGAGGTGGGGGGTTTAGGTATTCTCAACACCAAAATTATGAACAACGCGCTCATGCTTAACTGGATTTGGAAAATCTATCAGAACGCGGAGGGGCTGTGGGCTGATCTGATTCGCGCGAAGTACGTAGGGCATAGGGACTTGTTCGTTAAGGATGTGCCCGTGCGTGGCTCACAGTTTTGGAATGCCATCCAAAAGATCAAATGGTATTTCAAATCGGGGGCGAGGCACAAGGTCCGGAATGGGAGAAGGACCTACTTCTGGCTGGACTGGTGGTCGGGATCCGGTCCCCTCCGAGCCCGTTTCCCACGTTTGTTCAAGTGTTGCGACCAACCCTTCATCACGGTAGAGGGGGCGAGGGTCAGGGGCGGCGCTCCGGGAGAGTGACACATCCGCTTTATAAGATAATTTGGCTTGGCGAAGGCGTTCGAGTGGGATAACCTGTGTCATGAGATCCATGCACTCCCTACTGACGACCAACATGATGTAGTATCCTGGTCCTTGGAGCCCTCAGGGGTCTTCTCGTTGAAGTCAGTTTACTACGAACTGTCGCGGGGGCGGCGGTGTCACACTTTAAGGATGTTTGGAGCGCTCGGGTGCCGCCAAAGATTAAGGTGTTCCTTTGACAGCTCATTAGGGGTAAGCTGGCGTCGTCTGAGCAGGTGGCCAAATGGCAGGGACCGTCGAATGGTCACTGCTCTTTGTGTGGGGAGGTGGAAGACTGCAACCACATCTTCTTCACATGCCATATGGCGGGGTTCATGTGGGCCGGGGTTGGGGAACTCCTTCAGTGCAACTGGAACCCTGGTGGGATTGAGGATTTCATTGCACTCCCTCGGGGCATTTCAGGCCCCTTTCGTAGCTTAGTTTGGTTTCACCTTTGCGGCCATTTGTTGGTGTCTTTAGAATATTAGAAATAAACTAACTATTGAAGGAAAGCCGATTAGCAATCCGACTGGCGCCTTCTACCATATGATGCTTCACATGCAGTCCTGGAGGACGGAGGGATAGGGCGATGCAGGACGATGCGCTGGAGGCGATCCGACTGCTGCACGCGAGGAGTAGAGCTGGAGAGTAGGCTGCCACATTATAGCTATCTATCTATCTATTCGACCCGCTCTAGAGCTTGTTTTGTGTTATCAGACTATTGTCCCCGTGTGGGTCGTGTGTGCTCACCTCCAGGCAGGGGGGGGGGGCTGCCTTGCAGACTTGATGTTTTCTTGGGTTTTGTTGTATCTAGATGTTGTTTGGTTCCTTCGGGGCTTTATATATAAAACCGGGATGATGGTCTTCTGTTTAAAAACAACGTTTAAAATCAGAGTTAGAATAATAATCTCGGAAAATAGCACATGTTCAGCCATCCATATAACCAGCTCCTTGAATTATACTTCGAAAAACATCTCATCACTGGGTAGATCTAGAATGAATCTCAATCATGCATTTGGCACGGTTGCTCAACTATGAATTACAATACAACAAAAATATGTTGAAGCCCAGAGTTTAAGAAAACGAAGCTGCCAGACAATTCAAACTTAGCGAAACAAATTTAAATCTGGAGGTGACAAAACCAATCCAAGAACTGATCCTACATCCTAGAGCCTTAGGGTTAGGTCAATCCCATTCCAATCGGTAGTCTCCTCCTGCAGATTCACTTCAGGCATGTCCTGCTGGCGTTCAATATGAACCCTATCTCCAGTCCCACCATTGCCTTCTTCCACCGGTGCTGGGACGACAAACGAAGGCTGACCGCTGGTGCCGCCGCCCGTTTGCGTTTGCCAAATGAACGAAGGAGTAGCGCTTGAGAGGAGCCAAGAGAAGTACTGGGAAGTCTCCTTCTGATTCACTTGTCGCGAGCTTCCAACATGACTGCCGCCTCCAACATGACCTCCACCTCCAGTCGCCGCTGATAACGGTTGAACGGGAGCAAGGCCGCCGGTTTCGGCGAAGAAAGGCACGACGCCAAAGCGGGCAGAGCTAGGGAAGTTGTGCATGCGCGTGCGATACGAGTTGAACAGCTGCATGTGGAAGTTGAAGTTAGCGCTTCTTCCCAGGGTTGGGACGTGCGAGAAAGAAGACGAGACACGCACCTGCGGCCCAGCCGGAGCGAGACGACGGTGCTCCTTCTGGATCGGGTTATGGCTGACCTGGTGCAGGTTCCTGTGCGCCTTCTGGTGCCCGCCCAGCGCCCGCGCGCTCGGAAACGTGCGGGGGCAGTGCTTGCACTTGAACTCCGGGGAAGCCGATGGCGGCGCGCGCGATGACGCTGGGCTCTTCTGCTGAGGTAGCATGTTGCCGTCGTCACGGATGGCCAGCGAGGTGTCGACGCCGGGCGCGGTGGAGAGGGTGCACGAACCGGTTGACTCCATTGTTTGGGGAGGCAGGTCGAGAGAGGACCAGTTGTTTCCCTCTGTGTGATAGTTTGATCGATGTCTACGGAGGATTGCAGGCCGGAGTTTAATAGAGGGAACGCTGCCAGCGATAGCAAGCACTCTAGCTAGAATTGGAAGCAAGTAAAATCGCCGCGTCGTAACGTCGTTTTGTACGTAGATAGGAGGGAAAGCATTTGGTTTGATCTTTATTTTGCAAAAAAACCGTGAACCGTTTCTTGCTATATTTTGTGTGTGCATGCATTAATGCATATGCCCTGGTAGCTAGATTCCTTATTTAAAGATATACTGCTAGTATATATGTTACCGTTGCAGTACACATCCTCAAGTTTGATGACCGGAGCAATAGCTGGAAATCGATTATGTAATCATGCATAATTAAATGAATACTCTAATTATTCACGAAAATAACTGGATACTCTAATTTTGTAATGTGATTGTGTATGAAAACGGCCTGTTCGGTACTCATTCTTATATGTTTGCTCCAGAATAAATGGTACCATTTAGTGAGAAAAATTGCAGCGTGATAATAGCTGATACGTTAATGCTCTGTGTCACACATATGTGTGTGATACCTTTGATCTTATCCATCAGAAATCGATTTATTCAAATCTTACAATTCTCCATCCAATGTAGTGGAAAAAATGTTAGAATACTTTAATCAATAGTAATTTCCTAATAATTATATTGATTCGACAAAGATTAGAATGAATTTTATCAATTTTTTTTTTTTGAGAAATACCAATATTATTACTTGATTCCAAATAATTATATTGATTCCTCCTAATGTTGTTTTAACATTCATGAAAAATCTTTTTGTTCAGGAGCAACTTTTTTATTGAGAGACAAAGTTGCATATACTTATTTTCAAACTGCACATGATGAAATTTTGAAAACGATCAATATAAAAATTATCAAATTCGTGTTCCCCCCTTAACATTTTTTAGTCCTTTTCCACCGTACATTCTTTCACACTAAGAATGTACATCCAACTCAATAAATCGTATTCGTAAATGTCAATGTAGTTACTCGTATGCTTAATTTATATTAGTTGAACTCGCTTTGCACGTGTAGTATATCGTTAGTTTCTTAACTACTATGGAAAGCTATGTTTACACAAAAAGGAAATATAAATCGGATGCATGTTCCGATATGCGCCTTACATCACAACACACTCCGCACTGTCCAATTTGCCTACCGCCACAATGCGCTTGCGCTATGAGTGGGAGATAGAATGACTTGCATCAAATGTGGCGGTCGGCGGGGTTCAAACGTAGTTATCTTCAATAATCAACCTTTATATGAGATATTCTATGGTAAAAATGGAAGTTATGTTTTCATAGAATCACACGGGGGCTTTTATTCAACCAGGGTGTTTTCGGCATATAGAAGAAAAAAATCTAGGGTTGACCGAAACCACACATGAAGACTCATGTTGAGCTCCGTGGTTGTCTTGGCCAAAGGCACTGGGTTCAAAATTGGGTTATGTCCTAGAACACCTCCAATCAATCCTAGGCCTCATGGTAGTTACTCCTATAACTTCATTGGATCTCTGAATTAGCCCCACCGACTAACACATGTCTTTCAAGCACACTTTTTCGTCCCTCGTGAGTACTACGGGAGATTTCTCGGGAGATCACTCATCCCGAAATTGCTGCACACCAAGCAATCTCTTAAACTAGGTGTTATTTCAAGATGAGCTTCCAAAAAAGAAGATGCATCATGTTTGTATGGGTAGCCTACCAAACATATTAAACCTTATGCTAGGATGTTGAAACATCAGAGATCGTATCCATGGATTTTGTAGTTTACTATGTTAATATATAACATATATTAGACATAGCAGGAGTTACTACCATTAGTTTTCAAGGATTTTAGGGATTTCACCTGAAATCCCATTGATTTGTTATCTACATAAGGAAAATAGAAAACCCTTATTTTTCGTATTTTTTTACTTTCATGAACCTTTTGAACTCAAACACCCAAGGAATTTTTCCCAATCCATCATTTTGGAAGAGCAAAAACTTGGTGAGAAAGGAGCACACCTAGAGCCACATGGGCTTAGCTCACCTCCTCTCCGCGACCCACAAGCGCAACCGTGTCAAGGAAGAGTTCTAGCACTTTAGCTATCCGTTTGACCTGACTTTGATGCCCACACCTCTATCTTTACCTTTAAATGTGTAAGTCATGGATTATGCGACTTCATAAGAGAGAAAATTCCACAATAAAACAAAACTAAGACATAAAAGTCCGTCAACAATGAAGATTGGAGGTGGAAACATGGGAAGAGCCCCCCCCCCCCCCCGGTTGCACCTCCTACCTCTCCAAGATCTTCGCCATGGTTGTCATGATGAGAAGTGAGTATTCCACCCCTAGATTACGTGTTCGTGGCGCTTGCTTGATCAATTTTTATCTATTTTATATCTTGTTCAGAACCATGGGAGCTACCCTACATGATTATGGTCATATATATATTATCTTTCATGGTAGATCTTTTGGTATGCAATGAGTTGTGAGATGAAATTTCAGTATGTGTTCTGATCAAACTGGTATGCTAGTGCGCATCTGGGGGAACATGTGTATTAGATGGAGTAGAACTTGTGTTGAGTCTAGTATATTTATAGAGAATTTGTGGTGGCCATGGTTTTACCTTTCGTTTAAAACTTAGGGATGTTGGGACGATGACGCACTAAACCTATTCAGACAACAAGAGTGGTCTCATGTTATTTGAAGCGTGCATATGAGAACTTTATACATAATGTTGCCACTTAAGGAAAAAATATATTTTACTACTTAATTGTGTCAAGCATGCTAACAATCTGCTTACTTGACGAGTATTGGAAAGATGTGTTGCATCATCTTGATATTAGGATGCGATGCGAGATGGCTATGAAAACAACCATCTTTATTCGCGTTTAAATCGCATATTAAGTCAGGAAATTAATGAAATATCTCTCTAGCATTGATACAAATGACTAATTATTGGAAAGATGTGCAAATCCCCGTTTTAAATTTTATGATACAGGAAATCACATTTTTATGGCAAAGTCTAGAGCAAAAAGGGAAGAATCATGAGTTGCCAATACTCACAAGTCAATTGGGGTCGAACAGACGCGTCCAGAGGTTTTAATGAGCGTTAGTACGGGCGAGGATCGTCCATACCGCCTGTCCATACCACATGTCACCGCCTTTGCTTGGTCAAATGGATCAACTTTCGTGAAGGCACATAGGGCGGCCATTCTGAGATTGCATCAGAAACACACCCGAGGAAGATCCACCGCTTCACCGCCACCATTGTTCATAAACTCCACCATTATATCCATCTCATAGCCATAGCCATAGCTTGTAATTCGGATCTTCTCGTGATTGGCGACCTTGTAAGGATATTTGGTATTGATCTAAGTAAGTCTACGATGTTTTGTATCATTGATCTTATTATTATGAGTAAATAGTCCTCATTGGAGTTTTTTTTAGTATTGTCTCTTACCACAATCCAAGGACCTTTTAAGTACCCAAGACCCTAAGGATTGATCATGGGAGGTGATATATGTGGTAAACGGCGTCTACACGAAAAATCCAATGACAACAAGCGGGTACAATATTTTTTGGTGATCCACTTAGGAGTAACAACAACATCATCTATCTTAATGCTTTGGTCTGTATTTTATTTAATAATTGTTTATAGCCTGGTGCTTCATGCATGGTATAATGGTTGGATAAAGAGACTATATGCTATGCATGTGGCTTAGAGGGGGTATAGTATTTACGAATATGTTGCCCACAAATCATATCTATGTTAGATCATTTATACATTAATGTGCTTAACTTTATCTTTATCCCATATGTATGCATAGTTGCAGGTGAAATTTCAATCCTGGCCTATATCCATCCATCGACACAACCCAAGATACAAAATAAACTCGAAAGGGTCTAGTAAACGTAAAATAAAATGAATTACCAAGTCTTGTAGACGATCTTTAACCAAAAGCAAGTGCTTCCCAAGGTTCGATAAACCGGGGTCTTTTAGGGAAAAAGCTACTATACTACATCTGTAACCCGAATCAAATGTATCAACCTTTTTTCTGTCGCTATGGTCGGGGAAGCAATTTTGCTATCCTGATAATGTTACTAGAGATCTTGTTAGTAAGTTTTATTTTTTAGTTTATTTATTGTTATTAGTTCACTTTTTCTTATATGTTGAAAACCCCAAAAAAATATTTACTTATTTTTATCATTCATATTATACCAAAGTACCATAAAAATGGCACTGCGACACAAAGAAGCTTGAGGATTATGCTACCCCTAATGATGATTTTATGCGTGCACCTATCCCTCAGCTTGTTGTCACTACAAAGAACTATGAAATGAAGCCTAACTTCTTAAGTTTAGTGCAAAAGAACCAATTTGGAGGATCGTTTCTTGAATATTTAGGTTCACTGAAATACATTTACTGAGATATGTGATATGATGCACATAAAAGATGTTCGCCCCAATGCGATCAAGCTGCGTTTATTTCCCTTCTCGCTTAGAGGAAAGGAAAATGATTGGTTGGTAGATTTGTCTAAAGCAACTATTGCTTCATGGGATGAATGCATCTAATATTTTCATGACTAAGTTTTTCGCTCCATCTAAGACTATGCAACTTCGATCTAACATTACAAGCTTTAAGCCAGAAGATCGTGAGCCACTATCCCTTGCATGTGAGTGGATGAATGAATCCATAATGAGCAATCCTGACCATGGAATGGAGCAATGGTTACTTCTCCACCTATTTTATAATGGTCTTAACACTATGTCTTAGTCTATGCTTGATACTGCAGCAGGAGGCACATTCATGTCAGACCGGAAGTGTGGCCAAATAGCTTACTACATGCTCAATGGCATGTAGAAAGATCATCCGCACGAAAGGTGAACTCAATCACCGAGTAGAAGAATGAAGATCTTACTACAAAGGTAGATGAGCTATTAAATATTATCCAGGGTAAGGAAGATACCCAAGTATATGCCATCACCATTACTAGTGTTGAACAGGTAGATTTCATTGCCCATAATCCTTATAATCCTGCATGGAAAATTCGAAGTTATAGATAGAAGATTCAAAAACAATATTCTAATCCTGCAGGTACTCCAAGCAACGATTTTAATAATAGCAATGGTGAAAACCATGGTAATCTCCAACTTGAAAATTCTTTAAAATCATTTATGCAAGATCAAACTGAGCAAAACAATATTCTTATCAAAATCAGGGAGAACTATGATGCAATTATTCGTAAATTGTTTAATCAAGACGTTGCTATTAGAAATGATGTGCATGCTCTACAGGAGAGAATGAATACCATGGAGTTACAATTGGGCAATATAGCTAAGATTCAAATTCTCATACTTGCAATATTTGTAGGAAAGCCCGAGCCAAATCCGATTGAAGACCTATAGATGATCAACATCAAAACAAAGATGAATCCCCTGAAGAGATGGACTATTGCAATGCTCCATCTCTGGATTACTCCGTGGAAGACCTTATAAAGATAATCACCGTGAAGACTCTCGGTATTAAAGAAGGTAATGAGACTATATACGGACAAATTATAGATGAAGTAATCATAAATGTTTGTGAGGAAGAGAAAGATTATAGAAAACTAGCTGAGAAACATCCAATTAATCTTGATGATATATTTTAGACAACTATTCAAATTCATATAGTAGTTAATGAGATAGCTGCATTTTGTGATCTTGGTGCAATTTTTCAACAATCCCTAAAAAAATATTTGATAAACTAAATCTTGGGCCATTTGAGGTTGTTGAACTTAAACTCCATCCAGCTGATCTACTTATAAACAAGTTGTGGGAATCAAAGAAAATATTGTTGTAGACATTAAAGGATGGCCAACACTCAGTGATCTTGTCATTGTTGATATGCCTTAAGATCCTATAGCGCCTACAATTCTTGGTAGGTCATTTTTAGGAACAATTAAAGCCTTGGCTAACTTGCATGAAGGGAATGTGAGAATAGGATTACCCTCTAGAGAACCATTTCTAGTTCACTTTCCTACAAAGAAGAAGTCTCAAAGTAATGAATTTGGGGCCAATACTTTGAATGCTAATTACTTTTGAGTGGGTGTTCCACTTTCAAAACTTAAATGATCACCATCTGGGTCAAGCTAATTGACCTTAGCTATAAGCCTTTCATGGGAGGCAACCCATGTTAAATAAAAGTTTTTATGTTAGTCTTAGTTTCTTAGTTTCATTTTGGTTCTATTTTGTGTGTTAATAAAGAGTGTTCAAAGATCCTATGCAGATAGGAGAAGTATAGTTAAATATCGCTCCATTTTATTCAATAACACGTGGTTAACGGAAGTGCTGGTGTTATCATATATTTTAGTAGATGTGCAAAGGCGTGTCAAGATTTTGCTAAGGAAAATTAAGTATTGCAGATTTATTGTACCTTTAACGACCATTGGTATGGGAGAGTTGCCTGTACCACGGGCCCTCTCACTTAATATCAAGAATTAATTTGTTTTCCCTTAAGTATATAGCTTTGCAAAGGCTTGTCATTTCGAAGCATCACGTGATGATCGGGTGTGGTAGATTCTATGTGCGCACACAACGGGTGCAAGCCAGATTTGCACATGCATAATACGTGGGTTTAACTTTTTGGTCCTAGCATGTACAGACATGGCTTCGGAACAAGGAAAGCCGAAAAATAAAGCATGGATCATATGAATGATATGATGAACACTTTTTTGTTTGCCTTTTAAACTACATCTTCACTCGGACTTGGTACGTGTAGTAGATTTGGTTTGCGTAATCACTAAGGCATCGTGTGGGATGTTTTTTTGAGTGGGAGTTCACCTAGTAATTTAGAATTAAAATTTAATCTCAATTTATCATGAAATTGGTCTATGTATTTATAAATATGTTGTAGATCATGGAGCCACATGCAATAAACTTTAATGCATTCTTAAACAAAGAAAAGCTGAAAAACAAGCAACTTCACAGACTGGTTACACAATCTAAGGATTGTCCTCAACGTTGGTCAGAAGACCTATATGCTTAATGCACCACTGGGTGAACCCCTTGAGGAATCTCCCGAGGATATTCAGAATGTTTATCGCTCTCCGAAAGAGTACTACAATGTAGTTTAGTAAGCTATTTTGTATGGTTTAGAATTAGAACTTCAAAATCTCTTTGAGAACCATGACCCTTTTGAAATCATTAAGAAGCTCAAAGTGATATTTGAGCCTCATGCAGCCGTTAAAAGCTACGAGGCTTATGAGAAGTTCTTTACCTGCAAGATGGAAGAGAATAGCTCATTTAGTGAGCATGTGCTCCAGATATCTAGGAACACGAAGAAACTCCACGATTCGGGAATAATGATTTCTAATGAATTGGGGATTAGTCGCGTTCTCCAATCACTACCACCAAGTTACAATAACTTCGTGATGAACTACAACATGAAGTGCATGAGTAAGATGCTGCATGAGCTCTTCTCCATGCTCAAAACTGCTCAAATAGAAATCAAGAAAGAGCACCAAGTATCTATTCTATTATATACTAAAAGCAAAATATGGATGTTTAAAATAGAGACATCACGTTAATCCACATCATCCTAATTATTATGGTTGTTAGATCTACAATTTACGGTGGTGATTTAAAGATAACAGATGTTATGTAAAAACGTGGTTAATAGGCACAGTGGTCAAGGATGTCATGTATACAGAGTCCTTTTTTAGGAAGTGTCACGTCTAACCAAAATCATCCAAGTTTACATGCGTGAACCACTCCAATAAATGGGGAAGTTCCAATTTAAAAGGGAAACAAGAAAAATAAGGCTACCTAGCGTGCATCGTCTGGACACCATGTAAGACTTGTAGAAACAAAGGGTCTCCATCACGGGGTTGATCAACAGAAACCTGTTACATGCATGTAAGTAATGAAATAACAACTGCTGCTTCACATACCATAAAAAAAGCTTGGCATGTGTTTTCTCTGTCTGTTATCACCAGATTTTAGACAAATCCAGAGGTGGGCCGGGCTTGGAAGATTACATGTGGAAGATTTCTGAAGCGGCCTGGCACGAAGGGTTTTGGGCTGAATTGCCCGTGTATCTTTATTTAGTAGTTTATTATTTTAGATAAGGGTTAGAGTTTGTATCGTGCACGATGGGATGTTCCCACGTTAGAAAGTCCCCTGGACTATAAATATGTACCTAGGGTTTATGGAATAAACAACAACTCACGTTCAACCCCAAAACAAACCAATCTCGGCGCATCGCCAACTCCTTCGTCTCGAGGGTTTCTATCAAGTAAGCGACATGCTGCCTAGATCGCATCTTGCGATCTAGGCAGCACAAGCCCCACGTTGTTCCATGCGTTGCTCGTACTCGAAGCGTTTTTGATGGCGAGCAACGTAGTTATCATTAGATGTGTTAGGGTTAGCATTGTTCTTCGTTTAAGCATGCTTACGTAGTGCAACCCTTGCATATCTAGCCGCCCTCACGCCTATCTCAGGTGTGGGGGCGGCACCCGCTGATCATTATTTAGTAGATCTGATCCGTTACGATTGCTCCTTGTTCTACAAGGATTAGTTTAATATCTGCAATAGTTAGGCCTTACAAAGGGGGAGGATCCAGGTGGCACGTAGGGTGGCGTTCGCAAGTCCTAAACGGGATGTTCCTAGGATCAACTTCATGTTGGTTTTTGGCCTTGTTTAGGATCGGCTTACGAGCACCGTGCGTGGCCGCAAGGCCCAACCTAGAGTAGGATGATCCGATTATGCGGTGAAAACCCTAAATCGTCGTAGATCTCATCAGCTTCATCTTGATCAAGCGGGACCACCAAGTATCCGTGCACCCCGTACGGATCATGGGTGGATCGGCTCTTTGAGCCGATTCACGGGATAACTTCGAGAGCCGATCGAGGCTCGTATTTGACGTTTACATGTATGCCACCGCAGAAACTAAGCGAGGCATCCTCATCACCTTCCCGACCAGGTATAGGTCAGGTGGCACGCCCTGCACTTCGCAGCGCCGCGTGTGACTAGAAGAGCATTGCGGGCCGTCGCTCGGAGGGGTCTCAGCCAGCCGCAGCTCTAGGCTCTTCCCGGCTCTACGGTGTTGACAAGGCCGCTGCCCGCCGGTGGGTTTTGGCAGTCAACACATTCGGCACGCCCGGTGGGACAATCGTCTACATCAACCACATCGCCATCTATATCTGAGATGGCGGACGGCACGCCGGTCACCTACGAGGATCCGCTCGACGACCTCAAGAAGCAATACAACGAGATCAAGGCTACCCTCGAAGCCGACCTCATCGGCTCTTTTCAGAGAACCCGTTCCGGTGGCATCAGATGGAAGGGGTTCTCACCGCAAGGTGCGCTCGATGGGATAGACCTCTCAACCCCGTCGGAGGAACGCACCAGGGGTCTGCGGCAGGAGATCAACTACCTGGTGGCTCACTCGCTACACCGCCACTCTGAGAACTTGGTCAACGTGTTGGAGCGTGTCGCTCTGCGCGTGATCCAAGAGATCATGAGCCACCAGTACTCGCCGTCAGGACCAGCTCTCGGGACTCATCAAGGAGAGTTGCCATTCCAGTCCCGTCCACCGCTGCCATATGCGTTGGCAGCACCTGCTGAAGTGCCGACTACACCGGCATTCCTCGTCTACAGGATTGGTGGCGACCCTAGTGAATACCAGTTCTTAATGGAGGCGCCTAAGGAGATCCCTCATGGATACGCGTGCATGTACGTGCCGGATTGTGGTGACTCGGGCACTCACAAACCAGGCCACAACATCGGGGACTCCGGCGAAGACAAGAGGAACGTCGGCGACAGAGCGGACGTGGCTAACTAAATACGCCACGCCGACGAAACTCCCGAGCCCAGCTCCTGCAGAGGGCTCAGAGCTGGAAAAGCAAACATGGCAGGCCAAGTACGCCACCCCGGCGAATCTTCAGAGTGCAACTCCTACGGCCAGCACAGCGGATCAGATCAGTACCATACTGAGAGACCAGTTCGGCATGATGCCGAAAAGAAGGGCAATCGGCTATTCCAAGCCGTACCCCGACGATTACGAGATGATCCCGCTGCCACCTAAATATCGGCTCCCGACTTCTCCAAATTCGGTGGATCGGATGGCTCCGACTCCATCGAGCACATCAGCCGATATTTGGCTCAACTAGGACCGGCTTCAGTGTCGGATCAGCTACGCGTGAGGCTCTTTTCACAGTCCCTCACGGGATCGGCTTTTGGATGGTACACCTCTTTGCCAGCAAACTCCATCCAGTCTTGGAAGCAATTGGAAGAACAGTTCCATATGCAATACCATTCAGAAGCTTCCGAGTCTGGCATTGCCGATCTAGCACAACTACGTCAAGCGCGGGGAAACGGTGACGAGTACATCCGGCGCTTCAGGAATCTTAGGAACCGATGTTATTCGGTTCGTATAACCGAAAAGGAAGCGATCGAGTTGGCGGTAGCGAGGCCTTGCAACACAGCTCAAGGACATGGCCTCCCAAGCAGATTATCCCACGCTGGCGCACATGGTTCGAAACTATCAGCATATGAACAGCGCCACCCCGACCTGTACCAAGACAAGTTCAAGCGTGCGATAGTTATGGTCGATACGAGAGGAAGATGAAGTGCCCGCGGGAGGCCAAGAGATAGCGAGTGGCTGAGTGGATTCGGGGAGGAACCCCTGTGGCCTGCAAATGGGTAAAGCCACCAGGGCCGCCCAGGGGATTTGATTTTGACGTGACCAAGACTGAACAGATCTTCGACCTCCTGCTCAAGGAGAAACAGTTGACGATTCCTCAAGGTCTCAAGTTCCCCACGGCGAAGGAGCTAAACGGAAAGCCGTACTGCAAGTTCCACAACTCGCTTTCCCATGCCACCAACGACTGCCGGGTGTGGCGTCAGCACATCCAAGCGGCGATAGAGAAGGGGCGGCTAATTTTCAACCAGCACGCCATGAAGGTCGACACCCAACCCTTCCCCGCCGTTAACATGGTGGAAATCACCTACCCCGAAGGTTGCCAGCCGGGTCCCTCGTTCAGCATCAACATGGTAGGACACCGGAAACCACTCGGCAAAGATGGAGATGAGGGCAGCTGCTCTCACAGCAAGGATACGAGAGGAGGCCGCTCCACGCGATCGGCTCCGTCATGATGGCAAGCGCTATGTCACGGAGGGAGAGGTGAAGAATATAAGATATCGGCGACCCCTCTACGATCACCTCCTCAACAAATATGTGAGTCAGTATGACCAACGCCGACGGTCCAATTACGATGATAGAGGAGATCGTCCGGCTAGAGAAGCCGAGAAGATACCGTCGGCAGGATCGCGATGAGGAGGAGCACGAGCGCCGTGCCACGGAAGCATCAAGGGAGCAAGATGACAACGCCGGGCATTGGGACTGCCCCTTCTTCGATACTCGCTGGGATTCAGGAATGAGCCGATTGCCCACAATCGGCAATTGCCAGAATGCAATCAGAAAAAGAAGGAGGCAGCCAACGTGTCCGTGTTCGAGCGCCTAGGGCCTCTCCCGCCACAAAGCAAACGCGCTGAGTCACCTCGTTGGGCAGATCTTGAGGATTCAGAAGACGAGGGAGAAGTGGAAGAAGATAGGTACCACCGGCCAAGGTGGTGCCCTGACGGACTCAGCCGTTCCCAAAAGCGCAGGGTTCAGCGATTGCGCGGCCTAGAGGAAGCCGAAAGGTTATACCTGCATACGCTAAGGAAGACACGACCTGATCTGGCTGCAAAGGTTCAGCGAACCCTGGATGAAGAGGGTCGTCCACGAAAAATGGAGTGGCGCCCTAAACAGAGGAAAGCCGATGATGAGACATCGGCTGGCACAAATATGGTACTCGTCTTGCCGACAGAGCGTAGCGCTCCACGACTCTACGGAGCACTCAAGGTGGACGACAGCAAGCGCATCAAGTCAGAGGTTGGGTTGGTTTTATCCAGCCTGACCAAGTAGCAAGATCAAACCAATGAGCAAACCAGGAGAGGCTGATCCTTGTGATCGGCCCCAAAAAACTTATGAAGGGAACTTACAAAACCTTCAACGAGCAAGCAGCGTGGAGGCCGATTCCAGCAATGGGCCAAAAATATCCTCACCCACCATTCTGCCTAGGTTCAACATGTTATCCGACACGAGCCGATACCATCAATTCTCTTGACGAGAATCGGCTCGGGGGGGCACCCGAATGTAGATACAAAGTACTTCTCACGTTGATGGGTATTGGAATATGGGGGCCGATGCACAGGTCGGCCGTAAAAACAAACAATGAAAATTCGAAAATTTTCGAACATAGCCGATGCAGCAGGCATCGACTTAAGGATATAACAGCCGATGCATGGCCATCGACTCAAGGGAGATTTCTTCAAGAACCATGTCAGGAGCAGCATGGGCGTGCGGATCAGGTCAAGGATGGATTGCATCAGGTCCATCAAAGGAAAGGAGCCTATCTGGCCGGCAGGAACTGAAGAAACTCGGGGGGCAGCTCACCGTAAGGGCTCTCTGCTTTGGGAAGCCGACTTATGTTTAATCGGCTAGCTCGGCATAAGGAGCTCCCTCAGACATAATCGAGCCTAGGTCCATACAGCTCTGTTTTTGCCTCGGCTAAGACTCGGGGGAAGATGCCCTGTTTTTAAGAGCCGATTAGGGTCACCTCGGCTGCGGCTGCGTTATGGTCGTCTCAGGGAGGAACTGGGAAGGAAAAGCCGTCGTCTAGTACAAGGCTTGGACGGTGCTGTTGCTGCAAGAAAATGAAAGAAGTCCGACGCGTTGCTATCGGTCTTAGCATGACAAACGGGAGGAATGAAATTGGAGCGATTAAAAGATGAATGGAAAGAACAATTTCATTAATTCCAAGGAGCAGCTTTACAAGAAAGAGCCGATGGCTCTCAAAAGAGGGATCTGGTGCCTAGTGCACTGCTACTACTAGTCCTATACTACTAGTCGTCGCTGTCCTCGTCATCGCCGCCGTCGACGTCGTCGTGCGCTGCTCCCAGGGAGCTCCTCGTCGCTGCTGCCCGGCCCTTGGCCGGAGCCTCTTCCTCCTCGTCATCATCATCATCCTCGCTGTCCGCCCAGGAGCGGAAGCGCTTGGTCGGCGGATACCCGATGGAGGAGGAGGAGTCATCCTCCTCCTCTTCCTCTTCGTCATCATCTTCGTCCTCGCTGTCCGCCCACATGCGGGGCGCTTCTTCGGCGGAAGCCGGGCGGAAGGGAGGCCTTGACCTTTGCTGCTTCTCCTTCTTTCTCCTCCTTGTCGGAGGAGAAGGGATTCACTGCGGGGTGGAGGCTGTCCTCGTTCTTCTTCTTCGGCGAAGATTGGGGGAAGAGTTTGGAGAAGGAAGAGGAAGAGGAAGACATTGCTACAGGAGGAGAGGGTTTTTGGTGCCGATGGCTGGGATGGAATAGAGGATAGAGAGAGCTAACCAATCGGCACAGTTAAATAATGAGAAATTTGGTGAAGGTTTAGTGCCATTACAGCTTCCAAGGGATCGACGCTAAAGCTGTCAGAATTTTTAGAGAAGCTGAGAAGACAGGGCATAATGATGACGGATGCTGTAACGGCTCTGCTCTGCCACGACATGACCCTTCGAAGGGAAAGCATAATGATTTTGGAAATGTTATTTCCAAAACCAGGGGGGCATGTGTTATCACCAGATTTTAGACAAATCCAGAGGTGGGCCGGGCTTGGAAGATTACATGTGGAAGATTTCCGAAGCGGCCTGGCACGAAGGTTTTTGGGCTGAATTGCCCGTGTATCTTTATTTAGTAGTTTATTATTTTAGATAAGGGTTAGAGTTTGTATCGTGCACGATGGGATGTTCCCACGTTAGAAAGTCCCCTGGACTATAAATATGTACCTAGGGTTTATGGAATAAACAACAACTCACGTTCAACCCCAAAACAAACCAATCTCGGCGCATCGCCAACTCCTTCGTCTCGAGGGTTTCTATCAGGTAAGCGACATGCGGCCTCGATCGCATCTTGCGATCTAGGCAGCACAAGCCCTACGTTGTTCCATGCGTTGCTCGTACTGAAGCGTTTTTGATGGCGAGCAACGTAGTTATCATTAGATGTGTTAGGGTTAGCATTGTTCTTCGTTTAAGCATGCTTACGTAGTGCAACCCTTGCATATCTAGCCGCCCTCACGCCTATCTCAGGTGTGGGGCGGCACCCGCTTGATCATTATTTAGTAGATCTGATCCGTTACGATTGCTCCTTGTTCTACAAGGATTAGTTTAATATCTGCAATAGTTAGGCCTTACAAAGGGGAGGATCCAGTGGCACGTAGGGTGGCGTTCGCAAGTCCTAAATGGGATGTTCCTAGGATCAACTTCATGTTGGTTTTTTGGCCTTGTTTAGGATCGGCTTACGAGCACCGTACGTGGCCGCAAGGCCCAACCTAGAGTAGGATGATCCGATTATGCGGTGAAAACCCTAAATCGTCGTAGATCTCATCAGCTTCATCTTGATCAAGCAGGACCACCAAGTATCCGTGCACCCCGTACGGATCATGGGTGGATCGGCTCTTTGAGCCGATTCACATGATAACCTGAGAGCCGATCGAGGCTCGTATTTAACGTTTACATGTATGCCCTGCAGGAAACTAAGCGAGGCATCCTCATCACCTTCCTGACCATGTATAGGTCAGGTGGCACGTCCTTGCACTTCGCAACGCCGCGTGTGACCAGAAGAGCATTGCGGGCCGTCGCTCGGAGGGGTCTCAGCCAGCCGCAGCTCTAGGCTCTTCCCGGCTCTACGGTGTTGACAAGGCCGCTGCCCACCGGTGGGTTTTGGCAGTCAACACTGTCTAAAATATATGTTTACTATTTTTTATAAATATGAATATATATAATTAAAATAAATCTATAAATATTTATATCTAAACAAAAGTAAGACATTTTAGCACAAAGGAAATACTACTTTTCCCACAAAAATAAGGAGAGTCCCTACTATGCCGACCGGCCGAGCATGGTGATATTCATGACAATGTTGGTCTATCAAAGTTATAATATATTTTTTAAAAGGAGTGAAGGTGATTTTTGTGTAAATAATCACGATAATATATGCGAGCTATACTAGACCACCTTCATATAAGATGGTTATGGCTCACAACGTTACACCCGAATATGATAAATATAAGGATAAGTGTAGAGTTTTACCGTTCTTGCAAGCTCCAGTAAACTCAGGATTTTAAAAATAAACAATAATAATTTAGGGTTTAATTTGTTACTAAAAAAATTTACATGGCGAATTGCCAAATAATATGGAGACATGCATATATTTTTTACATGTATACGGAGATTTCCCAAATATTACATTGTGTTTTTGGCTACACAAAAATCACAAAACCATGGCTTTAAAAAGGTAAAAAATATCTCCACTTTTTAAAAAATATTTGTCTTTTTGTAGACCACATATGAAAATACTTTTCAATTAAAACATGGTCATACATACTAGAAATGTATGTGTACCCGTATATTTATATTCAAAATTTTCACGAGAAGAAAATAAACTTTTGATTTTTTTTTCTAAACCAATCTCATTAAATTGAACTTCAGGAGCCAAACTAAAATTTTCCTATACAACAATATTATCATATTACTAAAACTGTTGTATTTGTTTAGCATGATTGTACATATAGGCTAAAAATATATATTTCTTATATAATTTTTTAGTTGGATGAATGGCATAATCCTATCATATTAACCCATAGCCATATAACATTTACCTTTTATTTTTTTGTCATTTTCTCTCTGAAATTCGGAAACAGAAAATGAGAGAAAAACATGACTTCATTTTCATAAGAACTCCATATCAAGTAATGCTACTAAGCTTTCTATAGAATTTACCGATAAATTCTATGGACATATAATTATGTTTTCTCACACGGACAAGTGTCGAGGGCAACTTGTGTAAGATGAGCACGAGCACAAAATTTAGGGAACATAAATGCATGAAGTGAAAAAAACATCAATTCGCCTCAACTTAAGTGTTATGTGAAAGAAAACATGCGAAAGACAATGTGAGAGTGTGTGGTGACCATGGATCAGTTTGTTCAATATATTTCATTTATAGATAATAGATATATCCAATTGTACATGTGAGCCAAAAGTTAGCTAATATATACCAACATTTTTTTGCAACAACGTTACCAAAAAAAACACTGGATTACAACATATAGCTATGTGTAAAATGACAAATATGCATAGAGCTGCATACCACCTGCACCAGAGAGCATACACTAATTGAGTTGGATGAATGGCATAATCCTATCATATTAACCCATAGCCATATAACATTTACCTTTTATTTTTTTGTCATTTTCTCTCTGAAATTCGGAAACAGAAAATGAGAGAAAAACATGACTTCATTTTCATAAGAACTCCATATCAAGTAATGCTACCAAGCTTTCTATAGAATTTACTGATAAATTCTATGGACATATAATTATGTTTTCTCACACAGACAAGTGTCGAGGGCAACTTGTGTAAGATGAGCACGAGCACAAAATTTAGGGAACATAAATGCATGAAGTGAAAAAAACATCAATTCGCCTCAACTTAAGTGTTATGTGAAAGAAAACATGCGAAAGACAATGTGAGAGTGTGTGGTGACCATGGATCAGTTTGTTCAATATATTTCATTTATAGATAATAGATATATCCAATTGTACATGTGAGCCAAAAGTTAGCTAATATATACCAACATTTTTTTGCAACAACGTTACCAAAAAAAAACACTGGATTACAACATATAGCTATGTGTAAAATGACAAATATGCATAGAGCTGCATACCACCTGCACCAGAGAGCATACACTAATTGATGTAAAGGTCTCGAAGATTGCAGCTTAATTACTTTGTAGGTGTCACAGCTTCAGCTTTTTGTGTTGCATAAATATGTTTGAGAAAATATAAACTACAACCATTCGATTTCCCAAAGATATATTTCATTTTATTATGTTATTTCTATGCAATATACTAAGATAAAGTTAACGAGTACCAAAGTATGTATTTTCTAAAATAATTTCGCAATGAAGAAGATTAATAGAAGGAATAATGTTTCAATAATTTTAAACACTTTTAATATAGTTGATGCCCTCGCATTTGCGAGGGCCGTCATGCTAGTTAATGGTAAACAATACAACCAGTTTCGAGAAGAAGGACACGTCTAAGAACAAGGGCGGCAAGAAAGTTGATGCGCCTGCAAAGAAGCCCAAGGCTGATCCGAAGAATGATACTGAATGGTTTTACTCCAAGGGCGATGTACACTAGAAACGTAACTGCCCTAAATAGTTGGCAGATCTGAAGGCTGCCAACATCAAGAAAAAAGTATATTTGATATGTTATTTACGTGTATGTTACTAGTAATCGTAGTAGCGTCTTAGAATTTGATATTGGTTCGGTTTGATTATATTTTTAACTTGAAACAAGAACCACAGAATAAACGAAGACTGATGAGAGAGGAGGTGACGATGCATGTTGGAAATTGATCCAAAGTTGATGTGATCGTCATCAGCATGCTGCCTCTCCGGTAAACCCCTGGATTAATTTTAAATCTAAATAATTGATATTTGGTGCCTCCATTGAGCCTGAACATTATTTTTGGATCTTGTTTATTGCAAGACGGTTATTCATTCAAGTCTGAGAATAATGGTTGTTTTATTTATATGACTAATATCTTTTATGGTCATACACCTAAGATGAATGGTTTATTATTATTGGATCTCAATAGTAGTGATACACATGTTCATAACATAGATGCTAAATGAACAAAAATGAATGATGACATTTCTACATATTCGTGGCACTATCGACTTTGTCACATTGGCGTGAAACGCATGAACAAGTTTCATTCTAATGGACTTCTTGAATCACTTGATTTTGAATCATTTGAAAGATGTGAACTATGCCTTATGGGAAAATGACTAAGACTCAATTCCCTGACATAATGGAGCGATCTATTGACTTATTGCAAATAATATATGCCAATGTAGGGGGTCCAATGAGTGTAGCAATGCATGGTGGATGTCGTTACTTTCTGACTTTCACGGATGATTTGAGTATATATATATGTGGGTATATGGGTATATCTATTATATACTAAAAGCAAGATACGGATGATTAAAATAGAGACACCATGTTAATCCACATCATCATAATTATTTTTGATAGATAGATCTAATATGTGTGGCTAGGATTTTCAATTAACTGTGAGATTTACGTAACAAATATGTGAGACGTGTCCAGTTAATTAGTTCAACACGTTAGACTTTTTGAGCTATTCCATACCTTTCCATGAAATAACTTCCGCTTTTTTTTATTTCTCTTTCCCTTTTCACATCCACGTGCATAGACCATAGATCGATAAAAACTGCAAGGAGTGATATGTCAGGACACCAGCTAGCTACATGTGTATTTTTAAAAAAGAAGAACCATGTCCTAATCAGAAGATAACAAAACATGATATACTAGGACACTAGCTAGATGTATTTGTTCAGAACCAAAAAGGTGAAAGGACGTGTGATATACAAGGACACTAGCTAGATATACCATGTATATTTGAAAAAAGAAAAAATTGCTTGATATGTCAAGTAAAAATAGCTGGACACGAACGGGTACACGGCGCCGCAACTAGAGCACCCGAATTCTAAGATATATACATATATACCTGTACACACTTGTATTTGCTGGCTGAATTCACGTGGAAATAAACCTGTTATTAGTTAATTCATCGAACCATCGAAAACACGTAATGTATCCGATCGAAAATAAGTGACAAAGCTTAGAATAGATATAGATGTATCTAGATATATTTTCAGTGAATAAGGTTGAATCACTTATGTATTATATACTGAAATCAATATAAGAATGAATGAAAAGAAGCCACCTTATTTTTTTTTACAATTAGGAAACTGACATTAAAACAAACATCGTACAATACAAAGCAACCTAAGAAAAACAAAAATTACAATGAGATTCTTGAGAAGCCCTTCATCTTTAACCTCTAGACTGTGTCGATGGTGCGCCGCGGCTGCCGCTCCTCCCTGAGTCGGCCTGCCGTTGTTGATTGCGGACGGGAAGTCGCCGAACGGGTTGAAAAGACCACATCCGTCCCAGAGACGAAGAAGTAGGATGAACTGTCGATGAAGCTCCTTGACGATCCGAAGATTCCCACAGCCAAACGAAATCCTCGAAGACCACACCACAGCCACAAGCTTCTTGACGTCGCTGTCGAGATGGGGTTGAAGCCAGGGAAATATTATTACATGAGGCGCCGCCACCACAACCTTAAACCCATTTAATCTTCATTGACTATGTATATTAACGATAGAGATTTAAAATATATCCATCAGGGGACTATGTTTTGGGACGAAATAAACAGGCGGCTAACGAACTCGTCCGGTTACGATGTATATTGGTTGGACAATATAAAAAGAATCCAGATGATATACGTTCACTTAGCCATACTAGATGATTTATGTGGATGAAATGTACGCCATATTTAAATATAGGTACGCGAAATCGACTCCAAATTAAACTGATCGGTGAGAACAAAGACTGCAAAGATGACGGCCCTGCATTTAGCTTATGTGTGGATGCGCGCGCATGTCAAGACATAGGAGTGATACTATCATACAATAGGGTGGCATATATATAAAAGAATTCACATTGTGGCAAGAAAAAATATGAAAGAATTTATAAATGAATTGATTGATATACACGAGTTCATACCCCTATGAATGAACGTATGAAAGTAATGAAAATATAACACGCAATACTTAATTAATCTCTCAAATTTTAGGAAATTATACTAGAAGTTGAACTTCAATAGTAGGACCCTAAGATAGATAGACACATGGTTTCGATAGACACACTGTCCACAAGACATACTACCAAATTAGCCGAATTCTCCAAAGTGACATGGAAAAAAGAGACAAGCCAAACCCATATCTCAGTGAATTAATAAACAAGAAAATTGAATCCATGCAAGAACTTTGAGACCCAGACCGAGCCAATATGCCTTCTTTCATAATAGCACCATCTAAGCCATAAATTTATTTCCAGGATAATTGTGACATGGTAAAGAAAATGGTTATCTCTCTAAGAAAAATAAAGATGACCCCCTCGTATTTGCGAGGGCCATTGTGCTAGTTTACTTAATAAAACATAAATCCAAAATTTTCAAGAAGTTTAAGGAATTTCAAAATGAAGTAGAAAATCAACGTAACAAGAAGATTAAATTTCTGTGTTCTGATCATGGAGGTGAATATATGAGTTACGAGTTTAGGTTGCATTTAAAGAAATGTGGAATTCTTTCACAATTTTCGCCGCCTGGAACAACACATCGTAATCGTACTCTAATGGATATGGTTAAATCTATGATGTCACTTACAGATTTGGCATTAACATTTTTGGGTTATGCATTAGAGACTGTTTTGGGGTTATGCATTAGAGACTGTCGCATTCATTTATTAGGGAACCATCTAAATCCGTTGAAATAACACCGTATGAATTATGGTTTGGAAAGAAACCTAAGTTGTCATTTCTTGAAGTTTGGGGCTGCGAGGCTGATATGAAAAAGTAACAACTTGATAAGCTCAAACCCAAAGCGGATAAATGCGTCTTCATAGTATACCCTAATGAAACTATTGGGTACACCTTCTACCATAGAACCGAAGCCAAGATCTTCGTTGCTAAGAACAGATTCTTTCTGGAGAAGGAGTTTCTCTGCAAAGAAGTGAGTGGGAAGAAGGTAGAACTCGACGAGGTTATTGAACATTCTCTCGAATTTGCGAGTAGTGCAACGCCGGAAGATATTCCAGTACCGCATGCACCAACAAGAGAGGAAGCTAATGAAATGATGATGAAGCTTCAAAAAAAGTTGCTACTGATCCTCGAAGGTCGACAAGGACTCGTACTGCTCCTGATTGGTACAACCCTATCATGAATGTCAGGTTGGTGGATAACATTGATGACCCCGCGACATATGATGAAGCGATGATGAGCCCGGATTCCAACAAATAGCAAGAGTATATGAAACCCAAAATCCATGTACGAAAATCAAGTATGGAATTTGGTGGACATACCTAATGGATGCAAGGCTGTTGAGAACAAATGGATCTTCAAGAAGAAAAAAGTTTTTGATGGAAATGTGACCGTTTATAAAGCTCAAATTGTCGCGAAATTGTTCCGACTGAGTCAAGGAGTTGACTACGATGAGACTTCCTTAGCTGTAGAGAAGTAAGTTTGTGAGGATTTTGTTAGCAATTGCTGCATTTTTCAGTTATGAGATTTCATAGATGGATGTCAAAACAACGTAATGTTCCTTAATGTCAACATTGAGGAAGAGACGTATATGGTACAACCAAAGGGTTTTGTTGATCCTAAGGATGCTGACAAGGTATGAAAACTTCAGCGCTCCATTTATGGACTGAACGAAGTATACCAGAGTTGGAACTAATATTTTGATGAGGTGATCAATAAAATTGGTTTTATACAAACTTATGGAGAAGCTTGTATTTTCAAGAAAGTGAGTGGGATCTCTTTAGCATTTCTAATACTATGGATGACATATTGTTGATTGGAAATGATATAGAACTTCTTGAGAACATCAAAGGATATTTGAAAAAAGTTTTTCAATGAAAGATCTTGGCGAAGAAGTGTATATATTAGGCATCAAGATTTATAGAGATAGATCAAGACGCTTAATAGGGATTTCATAGAGTACATACCTTGACAAAGTTCTGAATAAGTTCAGGATTGAGGAAAGAAAGGAATGGTTTTCGGCCATGTTTTGATGTAATACTTTGAGTAAAACTCAAGGTCCAGCTATGGCGGAAGAAAGAGAAAGGATGAACAACACCCCCGATGCCTCGGCCATAGGATCTATCATGTATGTCATGTTGTGTACGAGACCAGATATAGCACATGATGTTAGTTTGACGAGAAAATATCAGTGATCCTGGAATGGAACACTTGATAGCGGTCACGAATACCCTAAAGTACTTGAGAATGACTAAGGAAATATTTCTCTCTTATGGAGGTGACATGGAGCTTGTCATAAATTGTTACGTCGATGCTAGCTTTGACATTGATCCATATGACTCCAAGTCACAATCTGGATACATAGTTATATTAAATTGTGCAGTAGTGAGCTGGAGGAGTTCCAAGTAGAGCGTTGTGGTGAAATCTTCAACTGAATCAGAATACATAGCTGCTTCAGAAGCTGCACATGAAGTAGTTTGGATGAAGGATTTCATTACTGAGCTTTGTGTGGTTCCTATCGCATTGGACCTATTGGCCATCTACTATGACAACATTGGTACCATAACCAATGCCAAGGAGCCAAGGTCTCACAAGAATATGAAGCATATTCAACACCACTTTAGTTCTATTCGTGAGTATGTCCAAGAAGGGGATGTAAATATTTTCAAAGTACACACATATCTGAATGTGGCGGATCCATAGACTAAACCTCTCTCAAGAGGAAAACATGAACAACACCAGAAAGCCATGGGTGTTAGGTTCATCAGAACATAATTCAGATTATTGAATCTAGCGCAAGTGGGAGACTATTGGAGATGTGCCAGAGAGGCAATAATAAAGTGGTTAGTATTACATCTTTGGGTTTATGATAAATGTTACTGTATATCTCATGTTATAATTGTATTAACTGTAAACATTAGTACATATGTGTTTTCAAGACAAACCAAAGTCCCTAGAAAGCCTCTCGTTTAACTAGCTTGTTGATTAACCGATGATCAAGGTTTCCTGGTCATGAACATTAGATGTTGTTAATAATAGGGTCATGTCATTAGGAGAATGATATGATGGACATACACCCATAGTAAGCATAGCAATAAGATCAAGTCATTAAGTTATTTTGATGTAGCCTTCAAATTCATAGTAACCTTATCCTTAGACCATGAGATTGTTTTAATCACTAACACCCGAGGGACACTTTGATCACATCAAACTTCACGCCATAACTGGGTGATTATAAAAGTGGTGTTGGATATTCTGAAGCTGATAGTTGAGGCTCATGATTCAAGAATGGGATTTTTCCATCCAAATTATGAAGAGATATAATCTGGAACCTCTCGGTGAGATAGCATCCAATTAGATCTTAAGCATGTGACTATAGGTCACAAGGGATATCATATGACAGAACGAGTAAAGAGTACTTATCGGTAACGAGATTGAACTAGGTATAGTTGATACTGAAGATCGAATCTCAGATAGTTAAAGTACCACAAGACAAAGGGAATTGGTCACAAATGTATATGGTTCATTTGATCACGAGGTCATCATTGAATATGTAGGAGCCATTACGGATCTCCATGTCTTGTTGTTGGTTATTGATCGGAGAGGTGTCTCGATCATACGTCTGCATGGTTCGCGAACCGCAGGGTGACACACTTAAGTTTCAATGTCGCTTCGGGTTGATACGAGAATACAAGTTGGACACCAAAAAATTTCAGAGTCTAGGATTGGATCTAGGACATAAGGGGAGGCTTGGAATAGTCCATAGAATAAGATTCATATAAGGGAAGTCACTTTCCGGGGTTCTGAAAAGTTTGGGATATTTTTGGTGTTTGACCGAAAGGTTTCTAGAAGGTTTCGAAGGGGCCACCAGTGGGACCACCACCCCGGGAGGGGCCTGATAACCCCCAAGTGTAGGGGATCACCACAGTACAATTTGATAAGTATTTGAGTGTCGAACCCACGAGAAGCTGAAGGTAAACTAACTATTCTCTAAAGCCCTATAACCCACTTATATGGCCCTTTATGCAAAGCTAGGAACTATAAGGTGTGTGTGTGTGTGTCTGTGTGTGAAGTGGTTTCTACTAAGAACTAGAAGTGCTGAAAATAAAATGCAATGAGTAAAACAAATGCATGAAAAGTAAAGTGCAATAAAGTAAAATGAGATGAAGTGGAGTGGAGTGGAGTGAAATGGGGTAACTCAAGGGAGTAAGTGTTCTAGCAAATTTCTACTTCATTTGTGTGGCTGTCATAATTAGTGAAGCACAACGATAGTCTTCTTTTATTGTTTCTTCTAGAGAGGAGCCATAGATAGGTGTAGCCATGGATATGAGCAAATACACCCCTAGTGATTGATCCCAAGGGCGCCAATTAAGGGCAAACAAGAGAATTAATAAGAAATAAAGTCCAATCATCGCTGTAAGTTTAAAGGTCCCCATAGTTATACCCCCATTTAATTAACCATGAATTAATACAATAAGCATCTAAGAATTGGGACATGGTTTCTATCAGGCTCCATCTGTCCCTCATCCTATCAACATGCGACGGTGACAACCTTATGCATCCCCCAACATATGTGTGCACTCATATATCAGTACAAAGAATCATCATAGAAGATAACAAATGCTTATATGCAACCATCACAAACTATCTCAGGATTGCCATGAACAAATCACTACTCAAACATCAACATAGGGATACAATAGATCGTGGGAAAACAATATATTGCCTCACACATAATGTTTGCCAAGAGATTACAAGGGGTAGATGAAGATGGTGCTTCTGTAGATGGTAATGAAGATGCTGATGATGCCCACACCGGAAGGGGGGGGTGGAGTCCACCAGAGGTAATTCCGATAGCGTTTTCCCCCTCCGATATCCGCCGGCGGCAACCTGCTAACTCTTTGTTTATGTGTTTTTTATCTTCGCCATCGTACCCTCGACGAAACCCTCGGGGGTCATATATATAGTGGTTTTTAGGTCAAAAGAAGTTGGTTCGCGAAAGATTGAAGTGAAATGGACGCTCGAGGCGAGAAAGAGGCTTGGTGGAGCCCCTAGAGGGGGAGGGCGCTATACTGGCTTTCTTTCCCAGCCTGTTAACCTCTTGGTGGCCCACTTCATCTCATTTTTCCGTTTCAAAATTTCCTAAGCGTGTCCCCTGACCTTGCCCTTTTTGGAGTCTCGTAGCTCCTCTAATGTCAAAAACACGAAAAGAGGCGTTTTCTGCCAAATAGAATTAGAACTGGAAAAGAGGAGATTGTTTAGAAAATCCTCTAAAAAATCATAAAATATGGGAATAACATTATATAATATGCAAATATGTGGTATTATGTTGCAATAAAGTGCAAAGTTCATGTATGCATTTTACATGAATCTGATGACGTTGGGACTCCAAGTGCAGAGTGTTGCGTCAGCGAAGTATTTCCCCACAAGGGTGACTCGAGGGTTTATATCAAACTTTTGCGGAACTGAATGAAAGAGTATATTCTTCTCTCTTCTTCAAGCAATCCTGCAAGTAAAGTAAATTTTTTGTGTCCCCAACTCCACCGTGTGGTTGTCAAGCACAAGGTTTCGCGTAAGTAAATAACACAAGTAATAAAACAAGTAGTAAACTAAACTAGATAACGCAACTAAGTAAAAACTGTAAAGATGTGGATTTTTTGGTGTTTTGGATGCAAATAAGAAAGACAAATATTTTTCTATTTTCGGAATAAAATAGCGCAACAAATAGAAAATAATATCAATGCAATATAAATGTGTTTCTTATGATAAAAAGTGGACCGGGGTTCATGGGTTCACTTGACTGTTCTCACGTAAAGTTATGGTGGACAAAAAGCAATTCATCAATGAGATATGAACGTACAAATAATATTATATGTAAGATCAGAATTAATATGGGCATCACGTCCTAAAATAGAAATGATGCAATACAAATATCTTATACTCCACAAGAAAGAAACTTCATCAATCTTGTATTAAGAATTAACAGAGCATAGCAATAAGTACTTTGACATGGAGTTTGAATATCAAATATGCTACCTTGAACAAACAAGATCATAATTATTGTCACATGATGAACATAGCACATGCATTCACTTTATCCCTAGTGAGGTAGCAAAACAAAGGCAAAACCATAATAGATCATGAATATATTGTCACTGTCCAATCACTAAAACTCTGCTACTCCATCTAACACACACATCATCCCACACACGCTTTTGCATAGATGTTGGATCAGAACATAAACTTAAGAACAAGGTACATAATATGCATCTGTCAATACATCTCACAAATATAGTGAGATCAAATCTCATATAACAATATCATAGAACAAGGATCCACCACATAGGTATTACAAATATGGCCATAATCATGATAGGCAGCTCATATGGCACTAAGTACTATGAAGAACATGAGAGAAATAGATGAAAACTACTGCCACAAACCCGTAGTCCAGAGGTGGATGAGATCCCTCCGCGGTGATCCCGGCGGAGTTTCCCTCTCCAATGTTCTCTGCAGTAGCCTCTGTTTTGGTGTTTCTGTCTTTCTGTGTCGCTCCTCTCCCAAGAACTCTTCGGGGCCATATATATAATGATTTTTAGGGTAAAATACGTCGGTTTGCAAAAGAATTAGGGCACCACCTAGCCTCGTTTGGTCCTCGGGCCTCTCCAGGTGTGCTTCAAAAATCCATTGTGTTTCTCTCGATGAAAAATGATGCTCCAAAAATCCCAGGTCATTTTGACTCCGTATAGGTCTCTAAAAGTGAAGAATACGTGAAACATGGTTTTCCTTTTCTGTAAAGTTATAAACCAAATAAAGGGGATTATTGGTAAATCCCCATAAATCAATGTAAAACATGGTATTATCATCATATATGTTGCAAATATATGGAAATTTAATATGATAAAGGACAAAATTCAAATATGCATGTTACATGCATCAGCACGGCCGCGTGAACCGAGGGGGTGCAGCCCATCCCTAAATGGGCGAGGCGCACCATGCCCAAGGCCTAGCTGGCCAACCATCTTACTGATAAGATGGAATCCTTAGAAAAGGGAGTACAACATTGGAGGCACTCCCCCCCCCCCCGCCCCCCTAGGGACGGACGGAGCCAGTATTCCGGGATAGGGGGCGAGATTTTGCCTTTAACACAGCGGAAGATAAATTGCCAAAAAAATTGATTGTATGCATTGTATTGGTTAGTACTACAGCCTAAATATGTAGGTGAGCAATGAGGTGTCCGCAAACTATCATCAAGATTTGGTCGAACAAATACAGAAAACAATTGACATGGTGATGACATAAATTTTATAGGATCTATAGACATGAGAGGAGCTAAATAATGGAGGTGCGGCGAGATGTGATTCGGCGCCACATCTTCAGGCCTTCAGCTAAGTGCGCGAGCGCTGTTATGGTTCACCTTCATCGGCAAACATGCGGAAGCTAACAACGTAAACCTATGGAAGGGCGAGGTCGTAGTCTCGTGACGTTTTGTCCACTGTGGATCGACGTGACTCCACGGCCAACGTGCCTCAAGGGAGTTCATCGATATTCAAGCAAGGAAGATCGCCGGCCAGAAGCTTGCTTCTGCCTTGCTGGCTAGGTGGTTTTCTAGGGACTATGTTGTCGTAGTGGTTCTAGAGAGTGGCGAAGTTGTGGTTTGTGGAGTGACGTGACACTAGATAAGGACCATGGTGGTCCTAATTTATGGCTATGTTTCTTATGTCTGACATGATGGGCCCACCTACCGCACATGTTTTGAAAACAAGAATCATTTGTGTTATACGATGATTGCATACGAAAATCGCAAAATCAATCGTGTGCGACATAATTTTAAAAAAATATTTTTTTGTAGCTATCTCGCGTTTAATTATTTGTTACTTTTACCCAACATGATGGTTCATAAATCTATACTACTTTTACTTACATAAACCTGAAAGTGCTGAAGGAGGTGATATATATCACACACACGATTATTCGATGACGAACCGTGTGTGATGTACAATGTAGTGCTTACCTTTCTGTAGGACATGGAACATGGTTGTATGGTGACAAAAATGTGTACGATGTACGATGTAGTGATCACCTTGTGTAGAGAACACGGTTGTGTTCAAATACGTAGATCTTCTATACATTTCAAATGCAAAACAATATAATTTCGTTCAAAATGTCTTGTTACACTGGAAGGAAGTACAAATGCATACATTTCTAATATGAAAATAATATTCATAATTGATTCAAAATATATAAATTGATTACAAAGAAGTATAGATGGTCCATGCAGTTTTTTTTTTTTTTTGTCAAATTTGAGTTTCAAAAACTTGGGCGCCTTCTCTTTGAAAGCGGAGGGAGTACTTCATAGCCGGGTCATCCAATCCAAAGATATACCGACCTCGGACATTGTGGTTTGACTCATAGGTCCTAATGCAACTTTTATAAAAAGAATGAAATCCAAATATTCACATATAAAATTTTGTGGGAAAAAGACATTTTTTGCGGGCTGTGTAAGAAAGACAAAAAAAATCTCCTGAGAAGCTATTTTGAGCACCAGAATTTGTCATTTTTTACACAAGTCACACAAAATGTTATTTTTTGTCGGATTTCGTGTGTGGATATAGAATGTTTGGATGTACACCTAGAATTGTATGATTATTTTGGCATTTTGAAATATGCCTTTTAATCAAGGGATGCACCTACACCTATGAGCCGAAATGCGTCTGCACCATAAATGTTTTCTCGGGACAACAACACATGCTTTTTGGCACTGCCTCGTTGAGTCGCCAAGGTTGATCGATCTCATCAGCCCAACTGCAAGTACCGGCAACATGGATATGTGGATTTCGAGCTCCACTTGGCCAGTGCCTTGCCGTCTTGGTACCGATCTCTCGGAAGGCACACCCTAGACCGTAGTCTGAATTCAAGAACACACATGGATGAATCATCCGGTCTGGATTGAATAATTTGCAGCGATTGAAGTGGTAAATCTGATACTCCGACAGCACGACGCAAATGTGAACAACCTCTCGTGTTAGCTGACAATATCAGTGCAAGCTTAAACAATTGTTACTCCTGTGCGGCGGATTAGTGCTACAGGCGCTAGTACCGGGGACAAGAGCTGTCACTCTCACATTTGCTCTCGCTGCCACGCAACACTGACAGCATGGCTAGCTCCGATGCATCGTCCGGTACACACACCAAACCTGTCCAAGATATCTGCAAATCATTCTCTAGTGCAGTGGTTTCTTACGGCTTCGTTCCCCACCGTTCGTTCTTCAGTAAGGAAGAACTACAGAATCATCGTCTTGATCTGTTCGTTTCCATTGCTCTGTCAAGCTAGCTAGTCTCCACTCTCCAGTACTAGTTTCAGATTGGCTGTGCATCTCAACGATTCACTGCAGACAGATCTTGAAAATCGGTTGCCCCCTGAAGCGAAATGCGTTTCCATCCCAACTTGGTTTCCACTTTCCATGGTGTCTGTGCATCCCTGATTGACTTGACCATCATCAATCGCCCCCTCTTCCTTTTTCATAACAGAGTCCGGTATCCATGCATTGCCTCCAAGCAACACCCCCCAGTACGTAGCTCGTGTTAAATACTGCCATGGCATCCACTGGCTATAAATACGAAGCATCGTAGTACAATTGTAACCATCAGCCAGTCATCCAATCCAATTATTCATACGGAGAAGCACCTAGTACTGTGAGAACGACACAAGCGCGATGGGGAAGAACGGCAACCTGTGTTGCTTCTCCCTGCTTCTGCTGCTGCTTGCTGGGTTGGCATCTGGTGATCATCAGGTTCTATTTCAGGTACGCATTTCGATTTGATCCGTGTGTTTTGGTTCTGTGGGGATGAGAATCTGAGCTCAAGAGCTTGATTAACCGTGACAATCTGTCTTGCTGCAGGGGTTCAACTGGCAGTCGTGGAAGCAGAGCGGCGGGTGGTACAACATGATGATGGGGAAGGTCGACGACATCGCCGCCGCCGGGGTCACCCACGTCTGGCTGCCGCCGCCGTCGCACTCAGTCTCCAATGAAGGTTTCCTCCTGTTCCTCTCTCTTCCCCCGAATTAATTCGTGTCTGAACATCAGAAGCAAACAGAAAAAATGGGGAAGGAATCATAGAAGCGTGGAGTGGAAAACATGCTAACTTCGATTGCGACGTGCAGTATGATTTGCCCTGGTCGTTTACCTAACTGTAAACAATTCGTTAGATACAATGTTTTGGCAGCTACGAGCAGTATTTTTTCTCCATTTTACGAAGAAATTATACCAGTGATCAAAGAATGAAAAGTACAATACGGTTAAATAAGTGATCGCCGCGCAGGTTACATGCCTGGTCGGCTCTACGACATCGACGCGTCCAAGTACGGCAACGCGGCGGAGCTCAAGTCCCTGATCGCCGCGCTCCACGGCAAGGGCGTGCATGTGATCGCCGACATCGTCATCAACCACCGGTGCGCCGACTACAAGGACAGCCGCGGCATCTACTGCATCTTCGAGGGCGGCACCTCCGACAGCCGCCTGGACTGGGGCCCGCACATGATCTGCCGCGACGACAGGGTCTACTCCGACGGCACCGCCAACCTGGACACCGGCGCCGACTTCGCGGCCGCGCCCGACATCGACCACCTCAACGACCGCGTCCAGCGCGAGCTCAAGGAGTGGCTCCTCTGGCTCAAGACCGACCTGGGCTTCGACGCGTGGCGGCTCGACTTCGCCAGGGGGTACTCCGCGGCGATGGCCAAGGTGTACATCGACGGCACGTCGCCGGACCTGGCCGTGGCCGAGGTGTGGGACACCATGCCGACCGGCGGGGACGGGAAGCCGAACTACGACCAGGATGCGCACCGGCAGAACTTGGTGAACTGGGTGGACGGCGTGGGCGGGGCCGCGTCGGCCGGCATGGTGTTCGATTTTACGACCAAGGGGATCCTGAACGCTGCCGTGGAAGGGGAGCTATGGCGGCTGATCGACCCGCAGGGGAAGGCCCCCGGCGTCATGGGGTGGTGGCCGGCCAAGGCCGTCACCTTCGTCGACAATCACGACACCGGCTCCACACAGGCCATGTGGCCCTTCCCTTCGGACAAGGTCATGCAGGGCTACGCCTACATCCTCACTCACCCTGGCACGCCATGCATCGTAAGCACGCAGCCTCACTCACTGTCTCTCACTAAGCAAGCCACTGGTTCTTCAGGGGAAACTATAATGGCTGTGTCGATGGTTTTGCGTGCAGTTCTACGACCATTTCTTTGACTGGGGATTCAAGGAGGAGATCGCGGCGCTTGTGGCGGTGAGGAAGCGCCACGGCATCACGGCGACGAGCGAGCTCAAAATCCTCATGCACGAGGGCGACGCCTACGTGGCCGAGATCGACGGCAAGGTGGTGGTGAAGATCGGTTCCAGGTACGACGTCGGGACCGTTATCCCTGCCGGGTTCGTCAACTCCGCCCACGGCAAAGACTACGCCGTCTGGGAGAAGGCCGGCGCCGCGGGAACCCTGCAGCGGAGCTGAAGCCTCATCTGATCCGCCATTGGATCGAGAATGATTTGAAATACACGATTTATTGTCTGCTATACACACGCAGATATAACTATGATTTAACTACGGATACTTGTACCCAAGATGAGCTCTACGAATTGTTCACACTACTGTACTAGTAAATAACGTGCCGATGATATGTGAAGAGGTATATATAAGGGGTAATTACACCGACTTGTACGATAAACCCGGCAACTGTTACCACAACTGTAATAGAAGCTGAATCTAAAGATATAATTGGTGATCCCACCACGGGACTCCGCAGAGATTTGAGTTACTGCCTGATCTTACACCGTGTGGTATATAAAGCTCCTAGCCCACGATCGAAACCCTAGAGTTTCTCTGCCCAATCCGCTTGCACGCTTCACTCTCCCAATCCATCCGCTCTTCTCCTTCTCCAATCCCCTTCATCTTGGCCGCCGCCACTCCCGTCACTCTCCTCCTACTCCCTTACCGCCTCTCCCTCATTCGTCCCGTTGTGCTACGCATCGTCGGCATCGATGTAGAGCCTCCACGTCCCGAGCCTGTAGGGCGAGCCTCAACAAGAGTAGCAGCTGCAACGGCAGTGCATGGCCTTGTCTCTTCACCTTTTATCGATGCCCCTCCTGAGTGAGATGTTGGTGGCGGTATGTGATTTTGTGGTAGTCTACGAGTTCGCGGCGGTATGTGATTTCGTGGCTAGGATGCTCCTCCTCGTTGTTGTTCTGGCCAACAATTATCATGTAACCGGGCGGTTCAACGCTGGGAGTGGCCATCTGAGCTCCCGACCTCCACTGCCTGCCAACACCAAAGTAAGGTTGCCACTGTTGTAGAAACGGGTGTGAAACTGTAGGTTCTCTCCTCTCTCTCACAATTTCCATAACCTCATTTCTGTTGTGGAGATTTTGTGTGATGTATGCCTACAAACTGTTATTGGAGATATGCTCAAGAGGCAATAATAAAGTGGTTATTATAATATATCTTTGTTTTTATGATAAATTTTTGCATACCACGCTATAATTGTATTAACCGAAACATTGATACATGTGTGTTATGTAAACAACAAGGACTCCCTAGTAAGCCTCTTGTATAACTAGCTTGTTGATTAATAGATGATCATGGTTTCGTGATCATGAACATTGGATGTTATTAATAACAAGGTTATGTCATTGGATGAATGATATAATGGACACACACCCAAATGAGAGTAGCATAAGACCTAGTCCTTCGACCATGAGATCATGTAAATCACTTACACCGGAAGGATGCTTTGATTACATCAAACGCCATTGCATAAATGGGTGGTTATAAAGATGGGATTAAGTATTCGGAAAGTGTGAGTTGAGGCATATGGATCAAGAGTGGGATTTGTCCATCTCGATGACGGATAGATATACTTGATACGTCTCAAACGTATCTATAATTTCTTATGTTCCATGCTAGTTTTATGACAATACTCACATGTTTTATATACACTTTACATCATTTTGATGCATTTTCCGGCACTAACCTATTAACAAGATGCCGAAGCGCCGGTCTCCTGTTTTCTGCTGTTTTTGGTTTCAGAAATCCTACACAGGAAATATTCTCGGAATTGGACGAAACAAAAGCCCACGGTCTTATTTTCCACGGAGCCTTCCAGAACACCGAAGGAGAGATGGAGAGGGGCCAAGGGGGCCCCACACCCTAGGGCGGCGCGGCCAGGAAGGGGGGTGCACCCACCTATGGGGTGGGCCCCTCGGGACTCCTCCGACTCTGCCCCTTCGCCTATTTATTCTCTCCGTCGCGAAAACCTTAGGACCGAGAGCCACGATATGAGAAAAGTTCCAGAGATGCCGTCGCCGCCAATCCCATATCGGGTGATTCAGGAGATCGCCTCCGGCACCCTGCCGGAGAGGGGAATCATCACCGGAGGACTCTACATCATCATGCCCGCCTCCGGATTGATGCATGAGTAGTTCATCCTTGGACTATGGGTCCATAGTAGTAGCTAGATGGTTGTCTTCTCCTCTTGTGCTATCATGTTTAGATCTTGTGAGCTGCCTAACATGATCAGGATCGTCTATTTGTAATGCTACATGTTGTGTTTGTTGGGATCCGATGAATATGGAATACTATGTCAAGTTGATTATTGATCTATCATATATGTGTTGTTTATGATCTTGCATGCTCTCCGTTGCAAGTAGAGGCTCTTGCCAAGTTGATACTTGTAACTCCAAGAAGGAGTATTTATGCTCAATAGTGGATTCATGCCTCCATTGAATCTGGGACAGTGACAGAAAGTTCTAAGGTTATGGATGTGCTGTTGCCACTAGGGATAAAACATCAATGCTTTGTCTAAGGATATTTGTGTTGATTACATTACGCACAGTACTTAATGCAATTGTCTGTTGTTTGCAACTTAATACTGGAAGGGGTGCGGATGCTAACCCGAAGGTGGACTTTTTAGGCATAGATGCATGCTGGATAGCGGTCTATGTTCTTTGTCGTAATGCCCTAAGTAAATCTCATATTAGTCATCATGATATGTATGTGCATTGTTATGCCCTCTATTTGTCAATTGCCCAACTGTAATTTGTTCACCCAACATGCTATTTATCTTATTGGAGAGACACCACTAGTGAACTGTGGACCCCAGTCCATTCTTTTACATCTGAAATACAATCTACTGCAATCTCTATTCTCTGTTGTTCTTTGCAAGCAAACATCATTCTCCACACCATACGTTTAATCCTTTATTTACAGCAAGCCGGTGAGATTGACAACCTCACTGTTAAGTTGGGGCAAAGTATTTTGATTGTGTTGTGCAGGTTTCACGTTGGCGCCGGAATCCCTGGTGTTGCGCCGCACTACACTCCTTCACCAACAACCTTCACGTGGCCTTCATCTCCTACTGGTTCGATAAACCTTGGTTTCTTACTGAGGGAAACTTGCTGCTGTACGCATCACACCTTCCTCTTGGGGTTCCCAACGGACGTGTGCTTCACGCGTTATCAAGCTAATTTCTGGCGCCGTTGCCAGGGAGATCAAGACACGCTGCAAGGGGAGTCTCTCACATCCAATCTCTTTACTTTGTTTTTGTCTTGCTTTACTTTATTTTATTTTCTGTCTTGTTTGCTTTCTTTATATCAAAAACACACAAAAAATTAGTTACTTGTTTTATTTTATTTTATTTAGTTTGCTTTAGTTTATTTTTTTATTACTGTTAAAATGAATACTCCTGAGAATACTAAGTTGTGTGATTTCACTAGCACCAATAATAATGATTTTATATGCACTCCTATTGCTCCACCTTCTACTACAGCAGAATTTTATGAAATTAAACCTGCTTTACTAAATCTTGTTATGAGAGAGCAATTTTCTGGTGTTAGTTCGATGATGCTTGCTGCCCATCTTAATAATTTTGTTGAACTTTGTGAAATGCAAAAGTATAAAGATGTAGATGGGGACATTATAAAACTGAAATTGTTTCCTTTGTCCTTAAGAGGAAGAGCTAAAGATTGGTTGCTATCTTTGCCTAAGAATAGTATTGATTCATGGACTAAATGTAAAGATGCTTTCATTGGCAGATATTATCCTCCTGCTAAAATTATATCTTTGAGAAGTAGCATTATGAATTTTAGGCAATTGGATAATGAACATGTTGCCCAAGCATGGGAAAGAATGAAATCTTTGGTAAAGAATTGCCCTACCCATGGACTAACTACTTGGATGATCATCCAAACCTTCTATGCAGGATTAAATTTTTCTTCGAGGAACCTATTGGATTCTGCTGCTGGAGGTACTTTTATGTCCATCACTTTGGGTGCCGCAACAAAGCTTCTTGATGATATGATGATCAACTACTCTGAATGGCACACTGAAAGGACTCCGCAAGGTAAGAAGGTAAATTATGTTGAAGAAACCTCCTCCTTGAGTGATAAGATTGATGTGATTATGTCTATGCTTGTCAATGGTAGATCTAATGTTGATCCTAATAATGTTCCTTTAGCTTCATTGGTTGCTCAAGAAGAGCATGTTGATGTGAACTTCATTAAAATTAATAATTTCAACAACAATGCTTATAGGAATAATTTTGGTAACAACTATATGCCATATCCTTCTAATAGTGGTAATTCTTATGGTAGATCTGTTTTGCCTAGTGAGGAAAAGATGCTAGAAATTGAAAGAGCTACTAAGATCTTTATGCAATCACAATATGAGCAAAATCAATTGTTTACTAAAACTATGAATGAACAATCTGCCTTGTTGAAGAATATAGGGAATCAACTTGAAAATTTGAATACGGAAATTTCTGGTTTGCAAACTAAGCTTTCAAATGCTGAAAACCAAATCTCATACATGTCTGAGTCACAAGCCTCTTTAATTAATAAAATGGCTGCTAAACCTGAGGATAATGATAATAAAATACTTGCTACAGCAAACACTATTCAAGTTCGAATTAATGACAATATTAGATTGATGGCTGAATTGCATGCTAGGTGGGAAAGAGAAGAAAAACTAGCTAAAGAGAATAATGTAGCTAAAGTTTGCACTATTACCACCACTAGTAATGATGATTCTTCACATGTTTCTAAACCTCCTACTATCGATGGTAAAATAATTGGTGTTGGCAATGTTTCTACTCCTAGTGCAAAGCGTGCAAAATTGCCTGAAACTGCTGAAACTGTTTGTGATAAAAGTGCTGAAATTTTTCAGAGTATTGGGGACATCGATCCCATTGCTTTAGATCATAATGGTTTAGATTTTGATAATTTTCATATCTCTGAAGTTATTAAGTTCTTGCAAAAACTTGCTAGAATTCCTAATGCTAGTGCTATAAATTTGGCTTTTACAAAACATATTACAAATGCTCTCATTAAAGCTAGAGAAGAGAAATTAAAACTTGAAACTTCTATTCCTAGGAAGTTGGAAGATGGTTGGGAGCCCATCATTAAAATGAAGGTCAATGATTTTGATTGTAATGTTTTATGTGATCTTGGTGCAAGTATTTCGTTATGCCTAAGAAACTCTATGATATGCTTGACTTGCCACCATTGAAAAATTGTTATTTGGATGTTAATCTCGCTGATAATTCTATAAAGAAACCTTTGGGGAGGATTGATAATGTTCATATTACGGTTAACAATAACCTTGTCCCCGTTGATTTTATTGTCTTGGATATTGAATGCAATGCATCTTGTCCTATTATTCTGGGAAGACCCTTTCTTCGAACTGTTGGTGCTATTATTGATATGAAAGAAGGAAATATTAAGTATCAATTCCCTCTTAAGAAAGGTATGGAACACTTCTCTAGAAAGAGAATGAAGTTACCTTTTGATTCTATTATTAGAACAAATTATGATGTTGATGCTTCATCTCTTGATAATACTTGAGTTACACTTTCTGCGCCTAGCTGAAAGGCGTTAAAGAAAAGCGCTTATGGGAGACAACCCATTATTTTATTTCTGCAATTTTTGTTTTATATTTGTGTCTTGGAAGTTGTTACTACTGTAGCAACCTCTCCTTATCTTTACTTTATTGCATTGTTGTGCCAAGTAAAGTCTTTGATAGTAAGGTTGATACTAGATTTGGATTTCTGCAGAAACAGATTTCTAGCTGTCACGAATTTGAGTAGAACTCTCTGTAGGAAACTCAGAAAAATCTGCGAAAATTCATGAGTAATCCTCAGATATGTACGCAACTTTCATTAAATTTGAGCTTCTTCATTTGAGCATGTTAAGTGCCTCTTAAAAATTCGTCTTTACGGACTGTTCTGTTTTGACAGATTCTGCCGCACTACACTCCTTCACCAACAACCTTCACGTGGCCTTCATCTCCTACTGGTTCGATAAATCTTGGTTTCTTACTGAGGGAAACTTGCTGCTGTACGCATCACACCTTCCTCTTGGGGTTCCCAACGGACGTGTGCTTCACGCGTTATCAATACTCTGGGCCCTCTCGGTGGAATGTCATCTGATTAGCTTGCAAGCATGTGACTAGGTCACAAGAGATGACATACCACGGTACGAGTAAAGAGTACTTGTCAGTAACGAGGTTGAACTAGGTATGGAGATACCGATGATCGAACCTCAGACAAGTAAAGTATCGCGTGACAAAGGGAATCAGTATCGTATGTAAATGGTTCAATCGATCTCTAAGTTATCGTTGAATGTGTGGGATCCATTATGGATCTCCAGATCCCGCTATTGGTTATTGGTCGGAGAGGAGTCTCAACCATGTCTGCATAGTTCACAAACCGTAGGGTGACACACTTAAGGTTTGATGTCGTTTTAAGTAGATATGGAATATGGAATGGAGTTCGAATGTTGTTCGGAGTCTCGGATGGGATCTAGGACATCACGAGGCGGTCCGGAGAATAAGATTCATATATAGGAAGTCACTTTCCAAGTTTGGAAATGATCAAGTGCATTTATGGAAGGCGCTAGAATGTTCTAGAACCTTCCGGAAGAAATCACCATGGAAGGTGGAGTCCCAGTTGGACTCCACCAACCGTAACCAGCCAACCAAGAGGGAAGGTGGAGTCCATGGTGGACTCCACCACCTTGGCCGGCCATGAGGGAAGGAAAGGGAGGAGTCCCTATCTCCCTAGGTTTCGCTCATATGGAAAGATTTGAATTGGGATCTTATTCGAATCTTTGGGCAAACCCTAGGGATTCCACCTATATAATGAGGAGGAGAGGGAGGGGGCCGGCCACCACACCAGCCGCACCACCCAAGGGCACCAAGGCCGGCGCCCCCTCTCCCCAAACCCTAGCCGCCCCCTCCTCCCACTTCTCCCGTAGAGCTTAGGCGAAGCCCTGCCGGAGATCTCCACCACCACCGACATCACGCCGTCGTGCTGTCGGGATTCCGAGGAGGATCTACTACATCTGCTGCCCACTGGAGCGGGGAGAAGGACGTCGTCATCAACACCGAACGTGTGATCGAGTACGGAGGTGCTGCCCGACTGTGGCACCGTCAAGATCTTCTACGCGCTTTTGAAAGCGGCAAGTGATCGACTACATCAACAACGAGATCTAATCTCGTAGGCTTTGGAAATCTTCGAGGGTTAGTGATACGTCTCAAACGTATCTATAATTTCTTATGTTCCATGCTAGTTTTATGACAATACTCACATGTTTTATATACACTTTATATCATTTTGATGCATTTTCCGGTACTAACCTATTAACAAGATGCCGAAGCGCCAGTTCCTGTTTTCTGTTGTTTTTGGTTTCATAAATCCTACACAGGAAATATTCTCGGAATTGGACGAAACAAAAGCCCACAGTCTTATTTTCCACGGAGCCTTCCAGAACACCGAAGAGGAGACGGAGAGGGGCCACGAGGCGGCCACACCATAGGGGGGCGCGGCCCCACCCCTGGCCACGCCGCCTTATGGGGTGGGCCCCTCGGGCGTCCCCTGACTCTGCCCCTTCGCCTATAGAATCCTTCCGTCGCGAAAACCCTAGTACCGAGAGCCACGGTACGAGAAAAGTTACTGAGACGCCGCCGCTGTCAACCCCATCTCGGGGGGTTCTGAAGATCGTCTCCGGCACCCTGCCGGAGAGGGGAATCATCACCGGAGTGTTGGAGATATGCCCAAGAGGCAATAATAAAAGTGGTTATTATATATCTTTGTGTTTCTGATAAATGTTTATATACCATGTTATAATTGTATTAACTGAAACATTGATATAGGTGTGTTATGTAAACAACAATGTGTCCCTAGTAAGCCTCTTGTATAACTAGCTTGTTGATTAATAGATGATCATAGTTTCATGATCATGAACATTGGATGTTATTAATAACAAGGTGATACGTCTCCAACGTACCTATAATTTTTGATGTTCCATGCTTGTTTTATGACAATACTTACATGTTTTGCTTACACTTTATAATGTTTTTATGCGTTTTCCGGAACTAACCTATTAACAAGATGCCGAAGGGCCAGTTGCTGTTTTTTGCTGTTTTCGGTTCCAGAAAGGCTGTTCGGGCAATATTCTCGGAATTCGACGAAACGAAGACCCAACATCTTATTTTTCCCGGAACCTTCCAGAAAGTCAGAGGGGGACCAGAGGGGTGCCCTGGGGGCCCCACACGCGTGGGCCGCGCGGGCTCCACCCTGGCCGCGCCGGCCTAGTGTGAGGAGCCCCCGTGGCCCCTCCGACTCCGCCTCTTCGCCTATTTAAGCCGTCCCGACCTAAAAACGCGACACCAATTGACGAAACTCCAGAAAGACTACAGGGGCGCCGCCACCATCGCGAAACTCAAATTCGGGGGACAGAAGTCTCTGTTCCGGCACCCTGCCGGGACGGGGAAGTGCCCTCGGAAGCCATCTCCATCAACGCCACCACCTCCATCATGCTCCGTGAGTAGTTCCCCCATGGACTACGGGTTCTAGCTGTAGCTAGTTGGTATTCTCTCCCCCATGTACTTCAATAAAATGATCTCATGAGCTGCCTTACATGATTGAGATTCATCTGATGTAATCGGTGTTGTGTTTGTCGGGATCCGATGGATTGTTACATTATGATTAGTCTATATATAAAGTTTGTGAAGTTATTGTTGCTGCAATCTTGTTGTGTTTAATGCTTGTCACTAGGGCCCGAGTGGCATGATCTTAGATTTAATCTCTATACTTATTGCTTAGATTGTATCTACAAGTTGTATGCACATATCTATGTCCGGAACCAAAGGCCCCAAAGTGACAGAAATTGGGATAACTGGAGGGGAAGGCTTAGATATGAGGATCACATGTTTTCACGGAGTGTTAATGCTTTGCTCCGGTGCTCTATTAAAAGGAGTACCTTAATTTCCAGTAGATTCCCTAGAGGCCCGACTGCCACCGGCTGGTAGGACAAAAGATGTTGTACAAGTTTCTCATTGCGAGCACGTATGACTATATATGGAAAACATTCCTAAATGATTAATGATCTTGATGTTCTGTCTTAATGCTATTTCAATCCTATCAATTGCCCAACTGTAATTTGGTCACCCAACACTTGTTATTGGAGAGTTACCACTAGTGTAGATAGCTGGGAACCCCGGTCCATCTCTCATCATCATATACTTGTTCTACATGTCATTGGAAGTAGTATCAACTATTTTACGGTGCCATTGCTCTCATATTACTGCTACTGCTCTGTCGTATTCTTGTTACTACTTGCTCTCATATTACTGCTTACTTTCACATCACCCCTGTTACTAGCGCTTTTCTAGGTGCAGCTGAATTGACAACTCAGTTGTTAAGGCTTATAAGTATTCTTTACCTCCCCTTGTGTCGAATCAATAAATTTGGGTTTTACTTCCCTCGAAGACTGTTGCGATCCCCTATACTTGTGGGTTATCAAGACTATTTTCTGACGCCGTTGCCGGGGAGGCATAGCTCTACTCATAAGTTCACCTGGGGAGTACACTCTACCTCTCTCTCTGTTTTTATTTTATTTTATTTTGTTTTGCTTAGTTTACTTTTGTCTAGTTTACTTGCGCTTAGTTTATTTCTGTCTAGTTTTATTTTGCTTAGTTTACTTTTGTCTAGTTTATTTTTGTCTTGTTTTATTTTCCTTATATACCCGAAAATCCATAAAAATTTGAAAAATCGAAAAATTAAAAACTGTTGCTATGGGAGAACCTACAACCTATTTGGAGCTTATTGAATTATATAATAATTATAGAGAATCAAGAACGGGTAAAGTTATGGGTGCTGTGATAGAAAAACTTAATACAATTGCTAAAATCTTGCTTAAACGCCATGATATAAACTGTTGCTCTGAACAGGATACTAAACATCTTAAATTTCAATGTGGCTTTAGTGAGGAAGTTTTAATTAAGAACTATAATTGGAATAGCTATATTCATTTTGGGTTCGTAGAGGTAGAACAATTTGTCTGATTTATGGGAGCCTCTGAGATAGAATCCTTCATTGCTGAAAATTATGAAACTTGTGTTGTTTGTAAGGACCTTAAAGATTATGTCTCTTCTATTCTTAATTTTTTGCGTAGAAAACTACAGTGATAATCCTTATATCATTGATTATAAAGAGAGACACATTAATGCACAAGAATGCACTCACAATTTGCAGGAACCAGTGGAATCAGAAATTGATGAACCTGAAAACTCATTGGATGAAAAAGACGAGGAAATTGATGAACCTGAAAGCTCATTGGATGAAAAAGAAGAGGAGAGTGATGAACAAAAGGAGGAAGAATGGATTAGCTACCCATGCCAACCTTCTAATGAGAGTAACTCTTTATCTCTTACACTATTTGATTGTCCTCCATGCTTACCAAAAGAGGATGAATGTTATGTTCCTGTGGATTCTCTTGAAATATTTCCTATGAGTAAAACTTGCGAGAATAATTATGCTACTATTATTCATGATAATCCATGCTACTTTGATAAATTTTATGATAATGCTTTGTTTGTTCCTGATGTCGAAATGCATGGTACTAAAGAGTTTTGCTTGGCAAATGTTTATGATAAATCTCTAGATGATGGTCTGATGGCGTGTATTTCACACGTTCGTTGGGCAACCCCAAGAGGAAGGTATGATGCGCACAGCAGCAAGTTTTCCCTCAGAAAGAAACCAAGGTTTATCGAACCAGGAGGAGCCAAGAAGCACGTTGAAGGTTGATGGCGGCGGGATGTAGTGCGGCGCAACACCGGAGATTCCGGCGCCAACGTGGAACTGCACAACACAACCAAAGTACTTTGCCCCAACGAAACGGTGAGGTTGTCAATCTCACCAGGCTTGCTGTAACAAAGGATTAAGCTGTATTGTGTGGAAGATGATTGTTTGCAGAGAAAACAGATAAAACAAGTATTGCGACAGATTTGTATTTCAGTATTAAAGAATGGACCGGGGTCCACGGTTCACTAGAGGTGTCTCTCCCATAAGATAAAAGCATGTTGGGTGAACAAATTACAGTCGGGCAATTGACAAATAGAGAAAGCATAACAATGCACATACATGACATGATAAGTATAGTGAGATTTAATTGGGCATTACGACAAAGTACATAGACCGCCATCCAACTGCATCTATGCCTAAAAAGTCCACCTTCAGGTTATCGTCCGAACCCCTCCGGTATTAAGTTGCAAAGCAACGAGACAATTGCATTAAGTATGGTGCGTAATGTAATCAATAACTACATCCTCGAACATAGCATCAATGTTTTATCCCTAGTGGCAACAGACACAACACAACCTTAGAACTTTCTGTCATCTGTCCCGGTGTCAATGCGGGCATGAACCCACTATCGAGCATAAGTACTCCCTCTTGGAGTTAAAAGTAAAAACTTGGCCAGAGCCTCTACTAGAAGCGGAGAGCATGCAAGATCATAAACAACACATGTATAATAACTTGATAATTAACATGACATAGTATTCTCTATCCATCGGATCCCGACAAACACAACATATAGAATTACATATAGATGATCTTGATCATGTTAGGCAGCTCACAAGATCTAACAATGAAGCACAATGAGGAGAAGACAACCATCTAGCTACTGCTATGGACCCATAGTCCAGGGGTAGACTACTCACTCATCACTCCGGAGGCGACCATGGCGGTGTAGAGTCCTCCGGGAGATGATTCCCCTCTCCGGCGGGGTGCGGGAGGCGATCTCCTGGATCCCCGAGATGGGATCGGCGGCGACGGCGTCTCCGGAAGGTTTTCCGTATCGTGGCTCTCGGTGCTGGGGGTTTCGTCACGGAGGCTTTAAGTAGGCGGAAGGGCAAGTCAAGAGGCGGTACGGGGGCCCACACCATAGGCCGGCGCGGCCGGGGGTGGGGCCGCGCCGCCTAGGGTTTGGCCACCCCGTGGCCCCTCTTCGTCTCGTCTTCGGACTTCCGGAAGCTTCGTGGAAAAATAGGCCCCTGGGCTTTGATTTCGTCCAATTCGAGAATATTTCGTTACTAGGATTTCGAAACCAAAAACAGCGAGAAAACAACAAGCGGCACTTCGGCATCTTGTTAATAGGTTAGTTCCGGAAAATGCACAAATATGACATAAAGTGTGCATAAAACATGTAGGTATCATCAATAATATGGCATAGAACATAAGAAATTATCTATACGTCGGAGACGTATCAAGCATCCCCAAGCTTAGTTCCGCTCGTCCCGAGCGAGGTAAAACGATAACAAAGATAATTTCTGAAGTGATATGCCATCATAACCTTGATCATACTATTTGTAAACATATGTAGTGGATGCAGCGATCAAAACAATGGTGATGACATGAGTAAACAAGTGAATCATAAAGCAAAGACTTTTCATGAATAGTACTTCAAGACAAGTATTAATAAGTCTTGCATAAGAGTTAACTCATAAAGCAATAAATCAAAGTAAAGGTATTGAAGCAACACAAAGGAAGATTAAGTTTCAGCGGTTGCTTTCAACTTGTAACATGTATATCTCATGGATAATAGTCAACATAGAGTAATATAACAAGTACAATATGCAAGTATGTAAGAATCAATGCACGAGTTCACACAAGTGTTTGCTTCTTGAGGTGGAGAGAGATAGGTGAGCTGACTCAACATAAAAGTAAAGAGAATGGTCCTTCAAAGAGGAAAGCATCGATTGCTATATTTGTGCTAGAGCTTTTATTTTGAAAACATGAAACAATTTTGTCAACGGTAGTAATAAAGCATATGAGTTATGAAAGTTATATCTTACAAGTTGCAAGTCTCATGCATAGTATACTAATAGTTCCCGCACCTTGTCCTAATTAACTTGGACTACCGGATCTTTGCAATGCACATGTTTTGACCAAGTGTCACAATGGGGTACCTCCATGCCGCCTGTACAAAGGTCTAAGGAGAAAGCTCGCATTTTGGATTTCTCGCTTTTGATTATTCTCAACTTAGACATCCATACCAGGGACAACATGGACAACAGATAATGGACTCCTCTTTTATGCATAAGCATGTGGCAACAATTATTATTCTCATATGAGGTTGAGGATATGTGTCCAAACTGAAACTTCCACCATGAATCATGGCTTAAGTTAGCGGCCCAAAGTTCTTCTCTAACAATATGCATGCTCCAACCATGAAGGTGGTAGATCTCTCTTGCTTCAGACAAGACGGACATGCATAGCAACTCACATGATATCCAACAAGAAATAGTTGATGGCGTCCCCGAAACATGGTTACCGCTCAACAAGCAACTTAATAAGAGATAAAGTGCATAAGTACATATTCAATACTACAATAGTTTTTAAGCTATTTGTCCCATGAGCTATATATTGCAAAGGTGAATGATGGAATTTTAAAGGTAGCACTCAAGAAATTTACTTTGGAATGGCGGGTAAATACCATGTAGTAGGTAGGTATGGTGGACACAAATGGCATAGTGGTTGGCTCAAGGATTTTGGATGCATGAGAAGTATTCCCTCTCGATACAAGGTTTAGGCTAGCAAGGTTATTTGAAACAAACACAAGGATGAACGGTACAGCAAAACTCACATAAAAGACATATGGTAAACATTATAAGACTCCATACCGTCTTCCTTGTTGTTCAAAACTCAATACTAGATGTTATCTAGACTCTAGAGAAACCAAACATGCAAACCAAATTAACAAGCTCTAAGTATTTCTTCATTAATGGGTGCAAAGTATATGATGCAAGAGCTTAAACATGAGCACAACAATTGCCAAGTATCAAATTATCCAAGACATTTTAGAGTTACTACATGTAGCATTTTCCAATTCCAACCATATAACAATTTAACGAAGAAGAAACTTCGCCATGAATACTATGAGTAGAGCCTAAGGACATATTTGTCCATATGCAACAGCGGAGCGTGTCTCTCTCCCATAAAGTGAATGCTAGGATCCATTTTATTCAAACAAAACAAAAAACAAAAACAAACCGACGCTCCAAACAAAGTACATAAGATGTGGCCGAATAAAAATATAGTTTCGGGGAGGAACCTGATAATGTTGTCGATGAAGAAGGGGATGCCTTGGGCATCCCCAAGCTTAGACGCTTGAGTCTTCTTAATATATGCGGGGGTGAACCACCGGGGCATCCCCAAGCTTAGAGCTTTCACTCTCCTTGATCATATTGCATCATACTCCTCTCTTGATCCTTGAAAACTTCCTCCACACCAAACTCGAAACAACTCATTAGAGGGTTAGTGCATAATAAAAATTCACATGTTCAGAGGTGACACAATCATTCTTAACACTTCTGGACATTGCATAAAGCTACTTGGACATTAGTGGATCAAAGAAATTCATCCAACATAGCAAAAGAGGCAATGCGAAATAAAAGACAGAATCTGTCAAAACAGAACAGTCCGTAAAGATGGATTTTATTAGGCCACCAGACTTGCTCAAACGAAAATGCTCAAATTGAATGAAAGTTGCGTACATATCTGAGGATCACTCACGTAAATTGGCATAATTTTCTGAGTTACCTACGGAGAATTAGACCCAGATTCGTGACAGACAAAGAAATCTGTTTCTGCGCGAGTAATCCAAATCTAGTACTTACTTTTCTATCAAAGACTTTACTTGGCACAACAAAACATAAAACTAAGATAAGGAGAGGTTGCTACAGTAGTAAAAAACTTCCAAGACACAAATATAAAACAAAATACTGTAAGTAAAAAACATGGGTTGTCTCCCATAAGCGCTTTTCTTTAACGCCTTTCAGCTAGGCGCAGAAAGTGTATCTCAAGTATTATCGAAGGGTGGTACTTCAACCTTATCATTCAAGGAAGAGGATTCTTCAATAGAATTTACCTTCTTACCTTGTGGAGCTCTTTCCGCGTGCCATTCAGAGTAATTAACCATCATATTATCAAGAAGCCTTGTTGCTTCACCAAGAGTGATGGACATAAAGGTACCTCCAGTAATTTGAATCCAATAAATTCCGTGAAGAAAAATTTAGTCCTGCATAGAAGGTTTGGATGATCATCCAAGTAGTCAGTCCATGGGTTGGGCAATTTTTAACCAGAGATTTCATTCTTTTCCAAGCTTGAGCAACATGTTCAGTGTCTAATTGTTTAAAATTCATTATGCTACTCCTTAAAGATATAATTTTAGCAGGGGGATAATATCTACCAATAAAAGCATCCTTGCATTTAGTCCATGAATCAATACTATTCTTAGGCGAGAGATAGCAACCAATCTTTAGCTCTTCCTCTTAATGAGAAAGGGAACAATTTTAATTTTATAATGTCACCATCTACATCTTTATACTTTTGCATTTCACATAGTTCAACAAAATTATTGAGATGGGCAGCGAGCATCATCGGAACTAACACCGAGAAAATTGCTCTCGCATAACAAGATTAAGTAAAGCAGGTTTAATTTCAAAGAATTCTGCTGTAGTAGCAGGTGGA
>NC_061508.1:303904245-303915605 GCF_022539505.1 Lolium rigidum
TGCTGTAGCAAAATAACACATGGGTTATCTCCCAAGAAGTTCTTTCTTTTTAGCCATTAAGATGGGCTCAGCAGTTTTAATGATGCACTCGCCAGAAATAGTATTTGAAGCAAAAGAGAGCATCAAGAGGCAAATTCAAAACAAATTTAAGTCTAACATGCTTCCTATGCATAGGAATCTTGTAAATAAACAAGTTCATGAAGAGCAAAGTAACAAGCATAGTAAGATAAAACAAGTGTAGCTTCAAAAATTTCAGCACATAGAGAGGCATTTTAGTAAAATGAAAATTTCTACAACCATATTTTCCTCTCTCATAATAACTTTCAGTAGCAACATGAGCAAACTCAACAATATAACTATCACATAAAGCATTCTTATCATGAGTCTCATGCATAAAATTATTACTCTCCACATAGGCATAGTTATTCTTATTAATTGTAGTAGGAGCAAATTCAACAAAGTAGCTATCATTATTATTCTCATCATCAAATATAGGAGGCATATTGTAATCATAATAAAATTTATCCTCCATAAAAGGCGGTATTAAAAGACCAATATCATTATAATCATCATAAATAGGAGGCAAAGTATCATCAAAGTAAATTTTCTCCTCAATGCTTGGGGGACTAAAAATATCATGCTCATCAAAACCAGCTTCCCCAAGCTTAGAACTTTCTATATCATTATCAACAATGGTGTTCAAAGCGTTCATGCTAATATGTTCCATGGGTCTTTTAATTTTCGCATCAAACCATCCATGTCTTAAATCAGGAAATAGAATAAGAAGCTCATTGTTGTCCATTATGCCAAACTAGTGAAATAAAAACATGCATGATATTAAGTAAAGTAAAACAAGTAACTAATTTTTTTGTGTTTTTGATATAGCAAACAAGACAGTAAATAAAGTAAAGCTAGCAACTAATTTTTTTTGTGTTTTGATATAATGCAGCAAACAAAGTAGTAAATAAAATAAAGCAAGACAAAACAAAGTAAAGAGGTTGAGAAGTGGAGACTCCCCTTGCAGCGTGTCTTGATCTCCCCGGCAACGGCGCCAGAAAAAGAGCTTGATGGCGTGTATTTCACACGTTCGTTGGGCAACCCCAAGAGGAAGGTATGATGCGCACAGCAGCAAGTTTTCCCTCGGAAAGAAACCAAGGTTTATCGAACCGGGAGGAGCCAAGAAGCACGTTGAAGGTTGATGGCGGCGGGATGTAGTGCGGCGCAACACCGGGGATTCCGGCGCCAATGTGGAACCTGCACAACACAACCAAAGTACTTTGCCCCAACGAAACAAAGTGAGGTTGTCAATCTCACCCGGCTTGCTGTAACAAAGGATTAACCGTATTGTGTGGAAGATGATTGTTTGCAGAGAAAACAAGTAAAACAAGTATTGCATCAGATTTGTATTTCAGTATTAAAAGAATGGATCGGGGTCCACAGTTCACTAGAGGTGTCTCTCCCATAAGATAAAAGCATGTTGGGTGAACAAATTACAGTCGGGCAATTGACAAATAGAGAGGGCATAACAATGCACATACATGTCATGATAAGTATAGTGAGATTTAATTGGGCATTACGACAAAGTACATAGACCGCCATCCAACCGCATCTATGCCTAAAAAGTCCACCTTCAGAGTTATCATCCGAACCCCTTCCAGTATTAAGTTGCAAAGCAACGAGACAATTGCATTAAGTATGGTGCGTAATGTAATCAACAACTACATCCTCGGACATAGCGCCAATGTTTTATCCCTAGTGGCAACAAGACAACACAACCTTAGAACTTTCTCGTCACTCGTCCCAGGTGTCAATGCAGGCATGAACCCACTATCGAGCATAAATACTCCCTCTTGGAGTTAAAAGCAAAAACTTGGCCAGAGCCTCTACTAGTAACGGAGAGCATGCAAGATCATAAACAACACATATGTAATAACTTGATAATTAACATAACATGGTATTCTCTATCCATCGGATCCCGACAAACACAACATAGAGTATTACAGACAGATGATCTTGATCATGTTAGGCAGCTCACAAGATCCAACAATGAAGCACAATGAGGAGAAGACAACCATCTAGCTACTGCTATGGACCCATAGTCCAGGGGTGAACTACTCACTCATCACTCCGGAGGCGACCATGGCGGTGTAGAGTCCTCCCGGGAGATGAATCCCCTCTCCGGCAGGGTGCCGGAGGAGATCTCCGTAATCCCCGAGATGGGATCGGCGGCGGCGGCGTGTCGATAGGTTTTCCGTATCGTGGTTTTTTCGCATCAGGGGTTTCGCGACGGAGGCTTTAAGTAGGCGGAAGGGCAGAGTCGGGGGGCTGACGAGGGGCCCACACCACAGGGCGGCACGGGCCCCCCTTGGCCACGCCGCCTTGTGGTTTGGCCACCTCGTGGCCCCACTTCGTATGCTCTTCGGTCTTCTGGAAGGTTCGTGGCAAAATAGGCCCCTAGGTCTTCGTTTCGTCCAATTCCGAGAATATTTCGTTACTATGATTTCGAAACCAAAAACAGCGAGAAACGACAAGTCGGCACTTCGGCATCTTGTTAATAGGTTAGTTCCAGAAAATGCACGAATATGACATAAAGTGTGCATAAAACATGTAGGTATCATCAATAATATGGCATAGAACATAAGAAATTATCGATACGTCGGAGACGTATCAGCGCCGGCGGTAGATTTTCTCGGTGCCATCAAAAGGAGGGATGTTGTCTTCAACAGAGCCATGGTTCTCCTCATGAATATACAACCACTTTTTTCGCCACCCTTGTACTGAGTCGGGGAATTTGACGTCGAAATATTCGACGTCGGGACGGACGCAGATGACAACGCCGCCAATGTTATAGGCGATGATACGCGTACAGCACGCGTCCGTTGGGAACCCCAAGTGGAAGGTGTGATGCGTACAGCAGCAAGTTTCCCTCAGTAAGAAACCAAGGTTTATCGAACCAGTAGGAGTCAAGAAGCACGTCGAAGGTTGATGGCGGCGGGATGTAGTGTGGCGCAACACCAGGGATTCCGGCGCCAACGTGGAACCTGCACAACACAACCAAAGTACTTTGCCCCAACGAAACAAAGTGAGGTTGTCAATCTCACCGGCTTGCTGTAACAAAGGATTAGATGTATAGTGTGGATGATGATTGTTTGCGGAAAACGAGAGAACAAGTATTGCAAGTAGATTGTATTTAATGTAAAAGAATGGACCGGGGTCCACAGTTCACTAGAGGTGTCTCTCCCATAAGATAAATAGCATGTTGGGTGAACAAATTACAGTCGGGCAATTGACAAATAAAGAGAGCATGACAATGCACATACATGATATGATGAATATTGTGAGATTTAATTGGGCATTCACTACAACAGGACCCCTCCTACAGCAACACATTTATCCGTATCTAGATGTTCATTTAGGCGTTGCTAATGCATCTACCAACGGATAAAAATGCGTTGCGTTTTTGGGTGTTGCAAGGGTCTAAAGCAACGCATAGAAGTCCGTTGGTAACCAATGAAACAAGCGTTGCAAAGTAGCTACGGTGTACGAACAACGGATGTACATGTTGCTAAAGACATCTCACACGTATGTGAATTTTTATATATTGAAAATATTAATTTTTAGGTTGGATTGTTTGATCGCTTTAGACGGTCGTAGGTTTTTTCTCAGCAGGGAAAGATTTATACAAGACATTCCAAACACATGAACACGTTGAATTTGTATTGCATGACAAAGAATTAAATATATTATTAAAACAACGATCTGATACATGGAATACTTCTGAAAACTAGAAACTTTACAATCTTGCATCTAAATATGACATGCTACCAAGTCGAATATATTGTTTCCAATATTTTGCCTAGAATATTCAGAGCTGATATCCGAATAAGTCTTGCTCATTTATGGGACCTTGTATGGCACCTGCAAATACAAAGTTTTGTTTTCAGTATAAAAAACAGCAAACAGTGTTACGTGTGGTAAAGTCTACTAAGTATTTGCTTAAAAAAAGTTGGGTACACTCACCGTGGATGGATGATAAAGCTGCAAGATTCTTTTTGCTATCTTTTGCAATTAAAATAGCTCATCAGACACACACATCATAATGGCTACCACGTAGATGGAAATACATATGATGAAATCTGGTCAAGAAATAGCCTCGATCATATCTAAACAAATACATCTAACAGAAGACTAAAATATTTTGTTTAACTGATCATCCATGGAAGGACAGAGCTTACATATTTTGGGATATCGCCAGAAAATCCTACCTTTTTCTGTGCAGTATTTGGGTACAAATACAGGCATCTTTCATGGCCACGAGCCCCTCCCAGCTGACCGTAGAATCTTTGCCCGCTACCTATAAGAAAAGGTAATACTTGAAATCAACTAAATCTATTAAACATTGAATTTAAAAATAACTTCCAAATTTGATGTTAATTTATATCAACCATACCTGCAGAGGCTTTGAACAACAGTGACGGGCAGGTTATCACCTAAATCATGCAGTGCCTTAAACTGTCAGCTGTAGCTCCTGTTGTCCTGCATCGCCACCTTGAAGGATAATATTACCTTAACCATCAAAACACACTGCTTCTTGAATGATCTCACGTTGCAAGGGACAAGAATGAGTGGCCTGCAGTACTTGTTTGGTTCGCCCTTGACAGCATGATACATAACATGAAGGAAATTACTGCGGCAATAATAATGATTACAACCTAAACTTTTCACCAAGACAAATTCTTGACACAAAATTCAGAGACTCTACCATCTCCCACGTGAAGTAATAACTCACCTGCAGTACCGGGAATAGAACTCCTGAACCACCTCATCTCCACGTCGTCTCCAGATCCTGCTGCCACCATCGCGGAATTGTCTACATCGACATTCATCCCCATCACAAAATTGTCCTATCGAGATTAATGGACACGAGAGGAAGATCTGGGCGATTGCATCCCCACTCTGTGGAGAGCAGGCATGCCGCGGCCGTGGTAATATGGCGACCGGAAAAGGTTCTCCATCAAGGACCCTTGGCGCCTCCGGGATTTCCATGCTGCAATCCGGCTGCCATAGATCACCGGCGAGAAGGCATCGCGGAAGGTCTTGACTCGTGAGGTACGCCATTGGAGGGAGGCGGCTAGGTTTGGGGAGGCGAGCGGGGGACTGTTGCGATCCTGCGTTTGTGGCCGGTGGGGTTAGAGAACTTATTGATCCTGCTAAGTGGGCTGGGCTTTAAGTTTTTTCTTTTTCATAGTTGCAATCTGTACAGTGGGCAACGAATTCGACTGCAACACATACATCCGTATCTACGATAGAATTTTACGACGAATATTTGAAGCGTTGCCAAGTATGCGTTGCTTTAGATGGGTTTTTCTTGTAGTGATTACGACAAAGTACATAGACCGCTATCCAGCATGCATCTATGCCTAAAAAGTCAACCTTCAGGTTATCATCCGAACCCCTTCCAGTATTAAGTTGCAAAACAACAGACAATTGCATTAAGTATGGTGCGTAATGTAATCAATAACTACATCCTCGAACATAGCATCAATGTTTTATCCCTAGTGGCAACAGACACATCCACAACCTTAGAACTTTCTGTCACTGTCCCAGATTTAATGGAGGCATGAACCCACTATCAAGCATAAATACTCCCTCTTGGAGTTAAGAGCAAAAACTTGGCCAGAGCCTCTACTAATAACGGAGAGCATGCAAGATCATAAACAACACATAGGTAATAGATTGATAATCAACATAACATAGTATTCTCTATCCATCGGATCCCGACAAACACAACATATAGAATTACGAGATAGATGATCTTGATCATGTTAGGCAGCTCACAAGATCCGACAATGAAGCACATGAGGAGAAGATAACCATCTAGCTACTGCTATGGACCCATAGTCCGAGGGTGAACTACTCACTCATCACTCCGGAGGCGACCATGGCGGTGAAGAGTCCTCCGGGAGATGATTCCCCTCTCCGGCAGGGTGCCGGAGGCGATCTCCAGAATCCCCCGAGATGGGATTGGCGGCGGCGGCGTCTCAGTAAGGTTTTCTGAATCGTGGCTCTCGGTACTGGGGGTTTCGCGACGAAGACCTTAAGTAGGCGGAAGGGCGGAGTTGGAGGGGTCACGGGGGCCCCACACAGCAGGGCCGCGCGGGCCCCTCCTGGGCCGCGCCGCCCTAGTGTGGCGGCGCCCCGTGGCCCCACTCCGTCTTCCCTTCGGTCTTCTGGAAGCTTCGTGGCAAAATAGGACCCCGGGCGTTGATTTCGTCCAATTCCGAGAATATTTCCTTTGTAGGATTTCCGAAACCAAAAACAGCGAAAACAACGAAGCGGCTCTTCGGCATCTCGTTAATAGGTTAGTGCCGGAAAATGCATAAATACGACATATAATGTGTATAAAACATGTAGATATCATCAATAATGTGGCATGGAACATAAGAAATTATCGATACGTTGGAGACGTATCAGGCGACGCCGTGGGAGCCATTACGGCGACAGAAGAAAATGCGTTTCCATAGAGCCCAGTTAGGCTGGACTCCAAGGAAAGCTTCGCAAAGCGTGATAAAGATTGAGATGTGGAGGATGGAGTTGGGAGTGAGATGATGCAGTTGCAATCCATACATAAAAAGCAACCCCCTTAAGAAATTGTGAATGGGGGCAGAAAGACCACGGATGAGGTGGTCGACGAAACTGACCCGATATTTCATTGGAGGAGTTTGATAGCTTTCTTCACTGGGAAAGCGAAGTGCGCCCTCTTTCTTGCTGATCCCCAACCTCTTCAGTAGGTTGATGTCTTGAGGGGAGATTTTGGATCTCTCCCACTCCGTGTTCCCCAGATCTTCAGTAGCCATCCTCGACTCGGGTGTGCTATGCCTCGTAAGCTTGCGCGGAGGCATCAATGAGATTGGCGGTGAAGAGTGTGAGTATGGCTGAGCGCTTGAAGCAACGAGGGCAATGGAGGATCTTGCAAGAGGAGCAGCAGAGGTGCGGCGCGAGCGAACGGACTAGAGGAGGAAGACGATACCTTTATATAGAGGTGCGCTGAACGGACGCACCGTTGGATTGAGAGATTGCGGGACAGATGGTGTACACGTGGACAAGGGGTAAAAAGTAATTTCACACAGACGAGAAAGCATAGGAGCTACAGTACGTGCGCCAGGAAAAGCGGAGGACGTGTGTTCCCCACTTGCACGACGTGTCAAATTGACAAGATTTCTGGGTCCACAAGGCAGAGAGATAGCGGTTCTCGCGTTTTTCCGATACATTGGTCGTGGCTGTCATCAGTAGTGATGTCATCTTGGTAAAAGAAAATCTCGGAGATGAAGCTTCACAAGAATGGCGACATCAGAAGATTATTGTTTCGAGAGCCTTTGATCAAATACAAGTTTTTGCTCAAATGCTCGGGGGCTACTTTGGAAAAAGAAACATTCGAATATGGCAAAATAGAAATGGCAAGAGCCTATGACCAAACGCAAGCATTTGTTCATAGCCTCGGGGGCTACTCCCATCGGGAGCGCTGTTCGCGCACCCGATAGATATAAAACTTCGAGAAAGAATGACAATATAGTGACATGAGGCATTAGAATGTTGAGCCTACAACCAAGCACAAGTCCTTGGTTGTAGTCTCGGGGGCTACTCCCATCGGGAACGCTGTTCGCGTGCCCGATGAAATTATAAAAAAAAGAGAGAAAAAGAGAAGAGAAAGAAAGAAAGAAGTGAGTATATTTCGAGTTATACAAATAACTCTACATATACTCCCATCGGGAAGGCAAAATAAGTCATACATTGACTCGGTAAAATGTGCTATTCCAACAGCCGAATAAGCACTCGACAATATATTCTCGGAAACGCCAAAGTTGCGAACAATTTCTGAATGCCGCAAAACTTTGCGAAGGTAAGACCCTAGATCCGTTCTGTGTGGCGTGGCGCCGTCTCTGGCGTCGGTTTGCTACTTTTTTCCGTATCAACAGATACGAAGGAAAATCCTAACGGACGCGTTAGGTACCCGATAAATATGACTGGGACTCGACAGAATGGTAAGACCTTAAGTGGCACTCGTCGAAGTTTACACCGAGTATCCCGAGATCATGTCCAGGGACGTGATCTTGAAGTAGGTTTTTGCGATTGCCACTAGAGCGAGTTAACTAGTACCCGATCCGTCGGATGAACTAGCCCCAACTACCATTATCCCTGTACAATATAGAAATTCGTATGCAAAGATATGTGGTAAAGTTCAGAGTTATCGAATAAATATAAAGGTGGAGATTTTCCCTGACTCTGCGATTCAAGCAAAATCTCGGGGGCTACTGACATAGGCATCCCCAATGGGCCTACCGAAGATGGTACCCGGGGTTTACTGAAGGCCCACAACCCGAAGGATAAGAAGATTCGGAAGCCCAAGATACTATTAAGGAAAGCTAGAGTTGTAATAGGAGTCATTGTTTGTAATCTTGCGGGATGGGTTAGAAACCTTCCCGGACTCTGTAAACTTGTGTATCACAAATCCCTCGGCTCCACCTCCTATATAAGGGGGAGTCGAGGGACAAAGAGAGGATCGAATCATTGTCTAACAAACCCTAGTTTTTACAGTGTCGAGTACTTTTCGGCTGAAACCTTCGAGATCTACTTGCCCTCTACATCCAACGAAACCCTAGTCTACTACTTGTAGGCATTGACAAGTTGATACCTTGTCAGTAGTGCCTGGGTATTTGATACTGGTTCGGTTGCTCACATTTGTAACTCGAAACAGGAACTACGGAATAAACGAAGCCCAGCGAGGGACGAGGTGACGATGCGCGTTGGAAATGGATCCAAGGTCGATGTGATCATCGTCGGCACGCCCCCTCTGCATCTACCTTCGGGATTAGTTTTAAACCATAATAATTTTTATTTGGTGCCTGCGTTGAGCATGAACATTATATCTGGATCTTGTTTAATGCAAGACGGTTATTCATTGAAGTCAGAGAATAATGGTTGTTCTATTTATATAAATAATATCTTTTATGGTCATGCACCTGAGATGAATGGTTTATTCTTGTTAAATCTCGATAGTAGTGATACACATGTTCATAACATTGATGCTAAGCGAATTAAATTGAATGATAATTCTACTTATATGTGGCACTATCGTCTTGGTCATATTGGAGTGAAGCGCATGAAGAAACTCCATTCTGATGGACTTCTTGAGTCACTTGAGTTTGAGTCACTTGATAGATGCGAAACATGTCTAATGGGAAAAATGACTAGGACTCCATTCTCTGGTACAATGGAGCGAGCTACAGACTTGTTGGAAATCATACATACCGATGTGTGCGGACCAATGAGTGTAGCATCGCGCGGTGGTTATCGTTATGTTCTAACCTTCACGGATGAGTTGAGTAGATATGGGTATATTTAATTTATGAAACATAAGTCCGAAACTTTCGAGAAGTTTAAGGAATTCCAAAGTGAAGTACAAAATCAATGTAACAAGAAGATTAAGTTTCTGCGTTCTGATCGCGGAGGCGAATATCTGAGTTGTGAGTTTGGCATGCATTTAAAGAAATGCGGAATACTTTCACAGTTGACGCCGCCGGGAACACCACAGCGCAATGGTGTGTCCGAACGTCTTAATCGAACTCTCTTGGATATGGTTCGATCTATGATTTCTCTTACCGATTTGCCGTTATCGTTTTGGGGTTATGCATTAGAGACAACCGCATTCACTTTAAATAGGGCACCATCTAAATCTGTTGAAACGACACCGTATGAATTATGGTTTGGAAAGAAACCTAAGTTGTCGTTCCTTAAAGTTTGGGGTTGCGAAGCTTATGTAAAGAAGTTACAACCTGACAAGCTAGAACCCAAAGCGGAGAAATGCGTCTTCATAGGATACCCTAAAGAAATAATTGGGTACACTTTCCATCACAGATTCAAAGGAAAAATCTTTGTTGCCAAGAACGGATCATTTCTTGAGAAGGAGTTTCTCACTAAAGAAGTGACTGGAAAAAAGTAGAACTCGACGAGGTTATTGAACCTTCTCTCATAGATCAGAGTAGCGTGGTGCCAGAAAATGTTCATGTATAGCCTACACCAATAGGAGAGGAAGCAAATGATGATGATCATGAAACTTCGAACGAGGAAGCTACTGAACCTCGCATATCGATGAGGGAGCGTACCACTCCTGATTGGTATGATCCCTGTCTAAATGTCATGATTGTGGATAACAATGATGAAGACCCTGCGACGTATGAGGAAGCAATGATGAGCCCAGATTCCAACAAATGGCAAGAAGCCATGAAATCCGAAATGGCATCCATGTATGATAACCAAGTATGGACTTTGGTAGACTTACCTGATAGCCGCAAGGCTGTCGAGAATAAATGGATCTTCAAGAGAAAAATAGATGCTGATGGTAATATTACTGTCTATAAAGTTCGACTTGTCGCGAAGGGGTTCCGACAAATTCAAGGAGTTGACTACGATGAGACTTTCTCACCTATAGTGAAGCTAAAGTCTGTGAGGATTTTGTTAGCAATAGCTGCATTTTTCGATTATGAGATTTGGCAGATGGATGTCAAAATGGCGTTCCTTAATGGTGACATTGAGGAAGAGTTGTATATGGTACAACCCAAAGGTTTTGTCGATCCTAAAAATGCTGACAAGGTATGCAAACTTCAGCGTTCCATTTATGGACTAAAGCAAGCATCCCGGAGTTGGAACCGACGTTTTGATAAGGTGATCAAAGACTTCGGGTTTATACAGACTCATGGTGAGGCCTGTATTTACAAGAAAGTGAGTGGGAGCTCTGTAGCGTTCCTGATATTAGGTATGAAAAGTAAGCAAAGGGTTGAGCTCCCTAAGATGATGCGATCTTGTTACCCAACCAAAAGCCCCTCTTGATAGTGCGGCTATCTATCCTATAACCCGTCTCCCAACAATCACCTTGAGACCGGTTAAAGGAAAACCTATCAAGGCCATACCTTTTCTTAGTGCATTCCTTTGATCTTGATAACAATGCTTCAAGCTTCATTCAAGCTGGAATGCCCACTTGGTCTTTGTTTCTTCATGAAGACTCGTAAATTCTCCCCCATACACCACTATTGGAAAGCTTCAGAAGCACATTTTTACATGCCCATTATCATCAAAAGGATGGTAAGCTTCAAGCTTAAGTTCTCAAGATCACATGTCCATCTTCACATCTATTCAGTTAGACCAATTGTAAATGTCAAGTCCAATGCACAACGTCATAATAAATGCCTTGCTCACTTACCGCTGCATTAGAAAGCGTCGATCCACATTGCCACCTATGAGGGTGTAATTATCATCATCTACAGGATCGACCACGATGAAAATTCGTTTGTCATCTTTGTTAT
>NC_061508.1:303915705-303976137 GCF_022539505.1 Lolium rigidum
AAGAGCATGCCAATCCTCCAGCCAAGAAAGTTTTTGCAGATACTTCTCTCTTTTGCCATCCAAAAAATCTGCTGCTGGATATGGGGATCCTTTAGTGTGAGATGTGAAACAAATTCATCAACTGTAGGATATACTAGTCAATTAGAAAATATGTGTCCTCATAACCTTATAACCTACAAAGTGTTACAACAATCATCATACAATATATAGTCTCACAAATAAGTCACATACTTGTTGATACATATGGGGTGATGCTCAAGGACAATACAAATGACCAATCAATACAAATAAAAAATCATTATTACATGGTTGCTTCTAGGAATATTTCCAATATAATATTCATACAAATGCTAGTATAATCATATATAGTGACCGAATTGGGACAAAACCCTTGGTAGTTGACATGTATGTTTGCTGAGGTCTCAAGGAATTTGTTTTGAAGATATGCGATTTTTAAGGGGAGATTTGTCCCTTACCTTGTTGTGAACCATATGCTTCTATGGAATTTGGAGAAAGGAGGAGATGGGACAAAATTAATTACCATTGACTAAGTGGAATTCAGTCACTATATATGATTATACTAGTGAAGCGGTGGATCTCCTATCAAACTTCTTTTGAATCCATTTCTTAAAGTAATGCCCTATCGCTGGCTCTTGATTATCATTTATATCATGTACATGATGATTCAAGTTTAGTTAAAGTTGTGAGGGCCATAATATCGGGATTACTTTCCTCAAATGTGCAAATATATAATGGAATTAACATGAATAAGGGTACCTTCATCAAGGTTGTCTTGTGGCACAAAAAGGACATCTAATGACAAGAAAAAACATATATAGATTTGCCAGGACTCCAAGCATAGAGTGATGTAGCAAGTAATTAACTCTTTCACCACAAGGATGACTCGAGGTTTAATGTTGATTGCAATGATTTTTAGGCATCCTTCTCCTTCCTCAACTCTTCCGTAGTAGTTCTCGGGCACAACCACATAAGAAATACGTGTTCGCAAGACAAGTAAAGTAAAAATGAGTAAAGTAAAGTGGTAGGATTTTTATAGTGTAAATTAACAACAAGTAAAAGTGTTTTATGACAATAAAAATGGATTAGGTTTCATGGGTTCACTTGAACTCTATCTCATAAACATGGTGGTGTAAAATAAGCTCTCCTTGATAAGTTATATGCATACAACTTTTGTGTAGTGTTTACCCTTCAAATGGGCATTGCGTCCTAATACCAAGATGACGTAACACATCTTCCTAATACTCCTCAAGTAAGTAGATTGTTACAATGCTTTACTTCAATTAAGTAGTAAAATAGAAAGTTTCCTTAAATTATGGCATTGTGTTTAAAGTTCACATAAGCATGCTTCAAAAAACATGAGACCACTCTTGTTGTCAGCAAGCTGTTTAGCGCATCATCGTTCCAACATCCCTAGTGAGGTAGTACACGAAAGATTAAACCATGGCCACCACGAATTTTCTATCACTATCCTAGACTCAACAAGTTTTACTCCATCTAATACACATGTTCCCCCAAATGCGCCCTGGCATACTAGTTTGATGAGAACTAATATAGAAGATCACTGGAATCATGTAGAGAAGCTCATATGGTTCTAAACAAGATATAAAATAGAGATATATTGAAAAAGATCTCGCCGGAAACATGTAGTCTAGGGGTGGAGTACTCCCTTCTCATCACGACAACAATGGCGAAGATCTTGGAGAGGTAGGAGGTACAGTCAGGAGGGGCTCTGGCGACGTTTCCATCTCTAGCCTTTGTTGTTGGCGGTACAGTCAGGAGGGGCTATGGCGACATTTCGATCTCCAGTCTTCGTTGTTGGTGGACTTTTCCATCTCTATTTTGTTTTATAGTGACACTGTCTCTCTTATGAATTCGCAAAATCCATAACTTATTTAAAGGTAAAGACATAGGTGTGTACATCAAAATCAGGTCAAACAGATGGTTGAGGGGATAGAACCCTTCCTTGACACGGTTGGGCTTGTGGGCCACGGAGAGGGGGTGAGCCGAGCCCCAGGTGGCTCTAGGTGCTCTCCTTTCTCTCCAAGTTTTTGCTCTTCCAAAATGATGGCTTTGGAAAAATTCCTTGGTTGTTTGAGTTCAAAAGGTTCCTGAAAGTAAAAAAATACGAAAAATAGGGGTTTTTAGTTTTACATAGGTAGATAAAAAATCAATGGGATTTAAAATCCTTGAATAATAATAGGCGTAACTCCTGATATGTCTAATATATCTTGAATATTAACATTGTAAACTTCGAAATTCATAGATACGTTTCCAACGTTTCAACATCCTAGCATAAGGTTTAATACGTTTGGTAGGCAAACCATACAAACAAGATGCATCTTCTTTTCTTGAAGCTCATCTCCAAATAACCCCCAGTTAAGAGATTGCTTGGTTCGGAGAAATTTCGCGACAAGTGATCTCCCGAGAAGTTCCCTGTAGTACTCACTGGGGACGAAAAAGTGTGCTTGAAAGACATGTATTGATCCATGGGGCTAGTTCAAAGATTCCAGAGAGTTATAGGAGTAATTACCGCGATGGCCTAGGGGTGATTGCAGGTTTTCTAGGACATAAACCAATATTGAACCCAATTCTTTTTGGCCAAGATGACCTCGAAGCTCAACACGAGTCTTCATGTGTGGTTTCTGTCAACCCTGGATTTTTCTTCTATGTCGAAAAAACCGTGGTTGAATAAAATCCCCTCGTGATTCTATGAAAACATAACTTCCCTTTGCACCACAAAAGATCTCATATAAATGATGATTATCGAAGACAACTAGGTTTAAACCCTGCCCCACTTGATACAAGTCATTCTATCTCCCACTCACAACGCATGCCTATGGCAGCGCGCGGTTGGTAAATTGGACAGTGCCAAACGTGTTGCGTTGTAAGGCGCATATCGGAAGGTGCATCCAATTTATATTTATTTTTTGTGTAAACACAGCTTTCCTTTAATAAACTAACGATACTACATGTGCAAAGCGAGTTCATCTAATATAAGTTAAGCATATGAGTCACTATGTTGGCATTTACAAATATGGTTTCCTGAGTTGTATGTAAATTCTTAATGTGAAACAATGTACAATGGACAAAGAATACAAAACTATTTAGTTTAGGGGAGTACAAGAAGTTGATAATTCTTATATTGATCATTTTCAAGACTTCATCATGCACAAGTTGAAAATAGGTGCATGGGACATTTTCTCTCGATAAAAAAGTTTCTCGTGAACAATAGTATTTCTAAGCAGTGAGCGACAAGATTTTTCATGAATGTTAATTAAATTTGTGACAACATTAGGAAGAAACAATAGAATTATTTGGAAAAGAAGTATAAATATTGGTAAAAAAAGTTATTCTACTCTTTGTCGAATCAATATAATTATTAGGAAATCAGTAGTAGGACTGATTAAAGTGATTCTAACCTTTTTCCACTACATTGGATGGAGAGTTTTAAGATATGAATAAATCGATTTCTGATGGATAAGATCATAGGATTATCGTGCCGGCTCTTATCACGCTGCAATTTATCTCACTAAATGGTATCATTTATTCTGGATTAAACACATAAGAGTGTGGACCAAACATGCCGTTCTCATACGCAATCACATGACAAAATTAGAGTATCCTGTTATTTTTGCAAATAGTAATTAGAGTAATTATGCATGATTACATAATTAATTTCCAGCTATATATTGTTCCGGTCATCAAACTTGAGGATGTGTACTGCAACGGTAACATTTTATATACTATAGCAGTATATCTTTAAATAAAGAATCTAGCTACCAGCTGGCATACGCATTGATGCATGCACACACAAAATATAGCAAGAAACGCTGCATGTTTTGATTTTTTTGCAAAATAAAGATCAAACCAAATGCTTTCCCTCCTACGTACATTACGACGCGGCGATTTTACTTGCTTCCATTTCTAGCTCGACTGCTTGCCGTTGCTGGCCGCGTTCCCTTTCTATTAAACCCCGGCCTCCAATTCTCCATAGTCATCGATCAAACTAGCACACAGAAGAAACAAACTGATCCTCTCTAGCTCGACCTCCCTCCCCAAACAATGGAGTCAACCGGTTCGTGCAGCTGCTCCACCGCGCCTTCCGCCGACCCCTCGCTGGCCATCCGTGACGACGGCAAGAAGGTAGCCGTAGCGCAGCAGAAGAGCCCAGCATCATCGCGTTCGCCGCGATCGGCTTCCCCCGAGTTCAAGTGCAAGTACTGCCCGCGCACGTTCCCGAGCGCGCGGGCGCTGGGCGGGCACCAGAAGGCGCACAGGAACCTGCACCAGGTCAGCCAGAACCCGATCCAGAAGGAGCGCCGTCGTCTCGCTCCGGCTGGGCCTCATACACAGGTGTGCATCTCGTCGTCTTACCTTTGTCGCACGTCCCAGAAGCGCTTACTTCAACTTCCACTCTTGCAGCTGTTCAACTCGTATCTCACGGGCATGCATAACTTCACCGAAACCGCCGGCCTTGCTCCCGCTCAACCGTCATCAGCGGCTACTGGAGGTGGAGGTCATGTTGGAGGTAGCAGTCATGTTGGAATCTCGCGACAAGTGAATCAGATGGAGACTGCCCAGTACTTCTCTTGGCTCCTCTCAAACGCCACTCCTTCGTTCATATGGCAAACGCAAACGGGCGGCGGCACCAGCGGCCAGCCTTCCTTTGTCGTCCCAGCACCGGTGGCAGAAGGCAATGGTGGGACTGGAGATAGGGTTCATATTGAACGCCAGCAGGACATGCCTGAAGTGAATCTGCAGGAGGAGACTACCGATGAGAATGGGATTGACCTAACCCTAAGGCTCTAGGATGAAGGATCAGTTCTTGGATTGGTTTTGTCACCTCCAGATTTAAATTTGTCTCCCTAAGTTTGAATTGTCTGCCAGCTTCGTTTTCTTAAACTCTGGGCTTCAACATATTTTTGTTGTAATTCATAGTTGAGCAACCGCGCCGAATGCATGATTGAGATTCATTCTAGATCTACCCAGTGAGATGTTTTTCGAAGTATAATTCAAGGAGCTGGTTATATGGATGGCTGTGAACATGTGCTATTTTCCGAGATTATTATTCTAACTTTGATTTTAAACGCTGTTTCACCACTGTGTGTAGATGGATCATTCATCTCTTTTAAGGTGGATACTAATATGAGATGCAAACGGCACTCACAATATGGACTTACTGGGTCCATGTTTGTCTTATCTATCGGAGCTGTACAACGAGATACAGTATTTGCGATCTAATCATCTTTCTTATAGAAAACATGTTTCTTAGATTTTTGTATTGAGTTTTGCGTCACAACACCTGCTATAGATATGCTCTCCGAGTCTTCTGATGTAAAAAACCAGTGGTGGCTACTAGATCTAATACCCACCATTAAGTTTTACACACCTTTTTTTTTCCTAGAGTATTCAGCATCATCTCCTAGATTCGTGGCATAATCGATCTTCTCATTACCACAAATGAACATCGAACTCCTTGTCAGAGACAACAGACGAAAATTCACCATCTAACTATCTAAGTGGTTCTTGAGATACTGTATATATTACCAACAGCTTCCAATCACATCACATGCAACAGTAAGCGAATTTCTTTTGCTATAAAAACAGAGAGTACACACATGATTGTCTTTGAAAAAGCCTTATAACTATTGGTAAATCCTGTGCGGTACTGAATGAATCGTCAGATGTGTTCATCATATGTGTCACAGAAAATACGTTTATATGCGTGGACCTGAGAAATCAAAGTTTAACTACCGAACTGAACTTGCAAAAAACGATCTCCATTACAAACTAGACATGATCTATGTGTGTCTGAGTGTCTGACAAAATATGGATTTTTATGTAGTTGATGAATGAAGCAAAGCTTAGGGCCTCCCCGCAGCAACCCCTATGAACCCACAATCTCCTATGCTTGCCCGACAGAGACCTCACCAAGTGAGCTAAAAAAAAGTACCGTGTAAGAAACAGGGATGCAAGCGTTGTACTCTACAGTTTACATGGTAAAAAGTTTAAAAAAAAGGTGAACTTTCATACACTAAAGACCCAGCAAACGAAAACTGGTGAACCGTGATAACCAACAAACACTACGGGAGAGCCGGCATGTGCCGACGGCCAAGAGATGTGCCGACGGCCAAATGTCGGGGCCGTCGGCACAGAAGCCCTCGTCGACCGGCGACGGAGTTGACCGTCGGCATAGGCCGGCCGTCGGCACACTGCATGCTACACCGACGGTCACCGTCGGCGCAACCATGGCCGTCGCCACAAAGATAGAGCGCCCGAAGGTCACCGTCGGCACAGGTTCACCCGTCGGCACAGGCGCTGGTAGGTGGGCCGAGCCGTTACGCTGTCACGGCGCCGTCTATGCTGTGCCGACGGTGGCCCACGGCGCAACCTCGGCCGTCGGCCCAGCACCTGACAACTGGGTCCCCTCTTCTACTGTGCCGACGGTGGCCTACGGCACAACCTCGGCCGTCGGCACAGCCCATCATTTTTATTTAACATTTTTTATTTAACATTTTTTATTTAACATTTTTTACTACATATAATTGATAATCCCAATCATTTTTATTTGTTTATTTCTTTCTTACTGCTAGTTTGGCGAACCCCTCTGCGGGAAACCTATATATGTATAAGGGCGGTATAAGGACACAAAAGTGATATACTTAAGAACTTAAGACCCAGACACGATACAAAACACTTAAATAAATAGACTCACACACATACCAAAGCGCTTACGAACTAGACCCACACACGAACCGAAACGAGTTAAAGAACTGCACCCACACACAGGAACCAAAACACTTAAAGAAACTACACCCACACACAGGAACCAAAACACTTAAAGAACTAGACCCACACACAAACCAAAGCATTTAAAGAACTACACCCACACACGAACAAAGCACTTAACACTGGGTCGACACATGACCCGCTAGACACACGGACTCGACACACACACATATTAATCGGAGAAGTCGAAATCTTCATCCTCGCTGGGGTGTCCTCTCGAGCGGTGGTTGTGAGGTTCCACGACCACCGTTCATCATTCTCCCCCATGTCGACGCCTCTCCTTTGGCGTACTCTGCTTCAACCTCGGCCTTCCTCTGCCGCTTTCCCGCCCTCCTCTCTCTCCTCGTACGTCCGCTTCTCCTTCCGGAATGCGCGCGTTGCCTCGACGTCTCCGGGATGGTCTCGCGCCACTCGTGCCATGAACTGCTCGTCCGCCTCGGTGGTATCAATCCGCCGCTGGCCAGCCCCGTACCGCCGCGCTTCACCCCGTGAGCGAAGTAGCGGCTCGCAGAGAGACTCGAGCTTCCGTCGAGACCCGACCTCCGGAAATTCATTTCGTGGCGCGGCCGGCCAAACCTCCAAGCCGCAACGTCGTATGCGCGGGCAGCAGCCTCCTTCGTGTAGAAGGTGCCGAGCCACACACGCGTACCACCGGCGGTGATTTCAGCCGCGAAATGTCCCGCGAGCCGCAGGCGAACGCCGATGAAGCCCGTGTTGCTACGGCGACGAGGAGCCATCTCGGCGGCAGCTTAGAGGATTTTGTGGTTCTATTGGATGAGAGAAGCGATGAAGGGAGAAATGTTGCTGGTGCTGTTAGTGGAGAAGACATGGCTATATATAGGCCGGCAAGGGGCTGAAACGGCGGGAGAACTTGGCGGGAGGGAATGGGCGGGAAAGGGTGGGCGGGAAAACTTGGCGGGAAATCATGGAGGGAAAAAAAGGCGGGAGAGAAGGAGCGGGAAAGGGTGGGCGGAAAAAAAGGGCGGGAGAGAAGCAGCGTGAAAGGGTGGGCAGGAAAAAAAGGCGGGAGAGAAGGAGCGGGAAAGGGTGGGCGGGAAAAAAGAGCGGGAAAGGGTTTCCACATGTACCTATGACCTAACCAAGCTCAAATGGAGGCACACGCCCACCGGGGGACCCCCGATGGGATGCAGTCAAAGGGGTAGACGGCGCGGTCAACAGAACTAGGGTTTCGTCGGAAATCGAGCATCGGATCTAGGGAATGGCCCCAAAACTTGTGTGTGTCCACATGGCATGCACAAAAGTGATTTGTGATGGTTCTACATCCAATGCTACCCCCGGGTGTGTCCGGCTTCTCGGACAGGGGGTTCCTACACTTGGGCAGATTCTGCATGTATAGGGGGGGACTCCCTCGTACGTGAACCGGAGAGAAACTTGATATCATATGGGATGATTTTTGTTTCCACATGTACCTATGACCTAACCAAGCTCAAATGGAGGCACACGCCCACCGGGGGACCCCCGATGGGATGCAGTCAAAGGGGTAGACGGCGCGGTCAACAGAACTAGGGTTTCGTCAGAAATCGAGCATCGGATCTAGGGAATGGCCCCAAAACTTGTGTGTGTCCACATGGCATGCACATAAGTGATTTGTGATGGTTCTACATCCAATGCTACCCCCGGGTGTGTCCGGCTTCTCGGACGGGGGTTCCTACACTTGGGCAGATTCTGCATGTATAGGGGGGACTCCCTCGTACGTGAACCGGAGAGAAACTTGATATCATATGGGATGATTTTTGTTTCCACATGTACCTATGACCTAACCAAGCTCAAATGGAGGCATATGCCCACCGGGGGACCCCCGATGGGATGCGATCAAAGGGGTAGACGGCGCGGTCAACGGAACTAGGGTTTCGTCGAAATCGAGCGTCGGATCTAGGGAATGGCCCCAAAACTTGTGTGTGTCCACATGGCATGCACATAAGTGATTTGTGATAGTTTTATATCCAATGCTACCCCCCGGTGTGTCCGGCTTCTCGGACGGGGGTTCCTACACTTAGGCGGATTCCGCATGTATAGGGGGATCTCCCTCGGAGGTGAACCGGAGAGAACCTTGGGATCATATGGGATGATCCTTGTTTTCACATGTACCTATGACCTAACCAAGCTCAAATGGAGGCACACGCCCACCGGGGACCCCCGATGGGATGCGATCAAAGGGGTAGACGGCGCGGTCAACGGAACTAGGGTTTCTTCGGAAATCGAGCATCGGATCTAGGGAATGGCCCCAAAACTTGTGTGTGTCCACATGGCATGCACATAAGTGATTTGTGATGGTTCTACATCCAATGCTACCCCCGGGTGTGTCCGGCTTCTCGGACGGGGGTTCCTACACTTGGGCGAGTCTCGCATGTATAGGGGGGACTCCCTCGTACGTGAACCGGAGAGAAACTTGATATCATATGGGATGATTTTTGTTTCCACATGTACCTATGACCTAACCAAGCTCAAATGGAGGCATATGCCCACCGGGGACCCCGATGGGATGCGATCAAAGGGGTAGACGGCGCGGTCGGCGGAACTAGGGTTTCTTCGAAATCGAGCGTCGGATCTAGGGAATGGCCCCAAAACTTGTGTGTGTCCACATGGCATGCACATAAGTGATTTGTGATGGTTTTATATCCAATGCTACCCCCCGGGTGTGTCCGGCTTCTCGGACGGGGGTTCCTACACTTAGGCAGGTCTCGCATGTATAGGGGGAACTCCCTCGGAGGTGAACCGGAGAGAACCTTGGGATCATATGGGATGATCCTTGTTTCCACATGTACCTATGACCTAACCAAGCTCAAATGGAGGCACACGCCCACCGGGGACCCCGATGGGATGCGATCAAAGGGGTAGACGGCGCGGTCAACGGAACTAGGGTTTCTTCGGAAATCGAGCATCGGATCTAGGGAATGGCCCCAAAACTTGTGTGTGTCCACATGGCATGCACATAAGTGATTTGTGATGGTTCTACATCCAATGCTACCCCCGGTGTGTCCGGCTTCTCGGACGGGGGTTCCTACACTTGGGCGGACTCCGCATGTATAGGGGGGACTCCTCGTACGTGAACCGGAGAGAAACTTGATATCATATGGGATGATTTTTGTTTCCACATGTACCTATGACCTAACCAAGCTCAAATGGAGGCATATGCCCACCGGGGGACCCCCGATGGGATGCAGTCAAAGGGGTAGACGGCGCGGTCAGCAGAACTAGGGTTTCTTCAGAAATCGAGCGTCGGATCTAGGGAATGGCCCCAAAACTTGTGTGTGTCCACATGGCATGCACATAAGTGATTTGTGATGGTTTTATATCCAATGCTACCCCCGGGTGTGTCCGGCTTCTCGGACAGGGGGTTCCTACACTTAGGCGGATTCGCATGTATAGGGGGAACTCCCTCGGAGGTGAACCGGAGAGAACCTTGGGATCATATGGGATGATCCTTGTTTCCACATGTACCTATGACCTAACCAAGCTCAAATGGAGGCACACGCCCACCGGGGACCCCGATGGGATGCGATCAAAGGGGTAGACGGCGCGGTCAACGGAACTAGGGTTTCTTCGGAAATCGAGCATCGGATCTAGGGAATGGCCCCAAAACTTGTGTGTGTCCACATGGCATGCACATAAGTGATTTGTGATGGTTCTACATCCAATGCTACCCCCCGGTGTGTCCGGCTTCTCGGACGGGGGTTCCTACACTTGGGCGGATTCGCATGTATAGGGGGGACTCCCTCGTACGTGAACCGGAGAGAAACTTGATATCATATGGGATGATTTTTGTTTCCACATGTACCTATGACCTAACCAAGCTCAAATGGAGGCATATGCCCACCGGGGGACCCCCGATGGGATGCAGTCAAAGGGGTAGACGGCGCGGTCAACAGAACTAGGGTTTCTTCAGAAATCGAGCGTCGGATCTAGGGAATGGCCCCAAAACTTGTGTGTGTCCACATGGCATGCACATAAGTGATTTGTGATGGTTCTACATCCAATGCTACCCCCGGGTGTGTCCGGCTTCTCGGACGGGGGTTCCTACACTTGGGCGGATTCGCATGTATAGGGGGGACTCCCTCGTACGTGAACCGGAGAGAATCTTGATATCATATGGGATGATTTTTGTTTCCACATGTACCTATGACCTAACCAAGCTCAAATGGAGGCATATGCCCACCGGGGACCCCGATGGGATGCAGATCAAAGGGGTAGACGGCGCGGTCAACGGAACTAGGGTTTCTTCGGAAATCGAGCGTCGGATCTAGGGAATGGCCCCAAAACTTGTGTGTGTCCACATGGCATGCACATAAGTGATTTGTGATGGTTCTACATCCAATGCTACCCCCCGGTGTGTCCGGCTTCTCGGACGGGGGTTCCTACACTTGGGCGGATTCGCATGTATAGGGGGGACTCCCTCGTACGTGAACCGGAGAGAAACTTGATATCATATGGGATGATTTTTGTTTCCACATGTACCTATGACCTAACCAAGCTCAAACGTAGGCATACGCCCACCGGGGAACCCCGATGGGATGCGATTAAAGGGTAGACGGCGCGGTCAACAGAACTAGGGTTTCTTCAGAAATCGAGGATCGGATCTAGGGTTTAGGGTTAGGGTTAGGATTAGTGTTAGTATTTGAGATGATATATTCTGTTCTTATTATTTGGAATAAATAGTGATAATGTTTATTTTAAAAAACTGAAAAAATAAAAAAATAACTTGTGCCGACCGGTCACCGTCAGCACAACCTAAACCCTATTATTTGAGATGATATAGTATTAGTATTTGAGATGATATATTATGTTTTTATTATTTGGAATAAATAGTGACAATGTTTATTTAAAAAAAAAAAAGTGTCCCGACGGTCACCGTCGAGACAACCCCGGCCGTCGCGCACACACCCACTTAAGCGTGGGGTCGAGCCGGCCGGCCGGCCTCATCCACACACGCACACCCACCCCGGCCCGCAGCCCCGCCCCCACGCCCCGACCCCGCGCCGCCGCCCCGCCCCCACGCCGCCGCCGCCGCCGCCCCGCGCCGCCGCCGCCGCCGCTCGCCCCGCGCCGCCGCCCTCCCCGCGACGCCGCCCTCCCCGCGCACCCCGCCCCGGCCCGCGCCCACTCCTCGCCCCGCGCGCGCCGCGCGCCTCGCCCCGCGCCGCCGCCGTCCTCCGGCCGCCGCCGCCTCGCCCTCGCGCCGTCCCCGCGCCGCCCTGCCCCGCGCCGTCCCCGCGCCGCCGCCGTCCTCCCGGCCGCCGCCCTCCCTGCACCCTGCCCGGCCATGGTAAGGTTCTTACCTTTTTTTATTTTTTTAGCTTTTGCAAATTAAAATTGAAATTGTAATGTAAATTTGCAAATTGAAATTGAAATTGTAATGTAAATTTGCAAATTGAAATTGAAATGAAGTAAAGAATTGAAATAGAGTTGTAATGTAAATTTGCAAATTGAAATAGATTTTGCAAATTGAAATTGAAATTGAAATGAAGTAAAGAATTTGGAAATTGAAATTGAAATTGTAATGTAAATTGAAATGAAAATGAAGGAATAGAAATGGAAATTGAAATGGAATAAATTAGAATTTTGTAGAAATGCATTTGTTTTATCAATTGATGAATTTGCATTGACAAATTTTTATTATTTTAACTAGGTCCAGTAGTGAGCATCCCGCGTGACGATCCCGGATCTTGCGGCGCATCTCTACGGCCGTCGACATCGCCGGTTGTTCGACTACTTCCTCTACAGCCGAGGGTGAGCTGAATTGCCGACTCCCCCTTCGCATTTTTTATGTCATTAGATTTAATTTCTCCGTCAAGTCGCGTAACCTAGGTGTCAATTCCCGTCCGCAAGCGTTACGCGGATAAATATGCATTAGTGGTCAGCATATTTTGAACCGTAACGCTTGTGGCATTTACGGGACGGTCTGCGGACCCGTAGTTGGGTACGTTTTCCATGTTCGCTCGGGTGCGAGACAGGATTTCGTCGGCGCCTCCCTGTTGTTCTCCGGATGCACATCCTCTCGGCTTTTTGCCGAGACGTGTATCGGGAGAGCAGCGGGGAGGTGCTGCCGAACTCTGTCTCGCACCCGAGCGAACGTGAGAACGTACCCAACTACGGGTCCGAGGCTGCTAGGAGCCCACCTAGTAGAGATGTAGGTTGATGCACGCGTTTTCGCCGGTAGAAAAATAAAAATATGATGCATTCAATTTCATGCTACTATTTGTTGTTTGTCACGCAATAAAGCGAGGATGGCCGATAATGAGTGGATGTACGGTGGCCGTGTTAGTTCGACTCAAGTGACGGATGAATGGAAATGGAAGACCGATTTGTTAGTGAAGGAGTTAGCTCGTGGTTCGAAGGGGATTGTTCGTCCCCGTTGCCCTTGCAATGTCTGCAGGGAGGCGTCATCCTAAGGATATTCTAGAGATGACTAAACACCTTTGGTGGAATGGGTATATGCGTGACTACGACCCGCCGGTCGACTTTTCTCGGCACGAACGTGATAGAGGTGAGGTGATGCGGCAGCGGATCGATGGCAATGAGAACGATGGCATCTTAAACTTGCTAGATGATCTTCGGGATGCCGACATGCCGGAGTTACCATGGGACGAACGGTCCGAACCGGAGGAACCGCCCGAACCGGAGGGACCGCCACAACCGGAGGAACTTCCGGAGGAGGAACCTGAGCCAACCGCGAGGGCCTTCATTGATATGATGGCCTCGGCTAGGAGGCCTCTATACCCGGGTGCAAAAATGTCTCAACTTGATGGCATCACGCAGTTGCTAGCCGACAAGTGCATGTTTGAGAGTACTCGAGCATCCTTTGAAAAGACTCGAGCACGAGTAGGTAACATGTTGCCTGAAGGTCATTGCTTGCCCAAGACCATGTACGAAACGAAGAAAATCTTGAAAGCATTGAAAATGGATTATGTAACATATGATGTCTGTCCAAAACTTTGCCTTTTGTTTTGGAAAGACTATGCGGATGACAAGTACTGTGCCAAGTGTGGTCACTCTAGGTATCATGAGGTAGATGTAGGCAATGGTCAGAAGAGGCAGACAAAAGTAGCCATAAAGATTCTTCGTTATCTCCCATTTATCAAAAGAATCCAGCGGCTTTACATGTTCGAGGAGACTGCCAAGCAGATGACATGGCATAAGACCGGGATAAGATTGCAAGACGAGAAGAAACGGGTACCCATGGTACATCCATCTGATGGTGAATCATGGAAGCACTTCGATGAAAAGCACCCAAATGAGGCAAGTGAGGCTCGGAATGTTAGAATTGCGATAGCAACCGATGGATTCAACCCATATGGTATGTCGGCTGCCGCGTACAGGCTGCTGGCCCGTGTTTGTTATTCCGCTCAATCTCCCTCCCGGAGTCGTAATGCAAAGGAAGAACATATTCTTGTCGATGATCCTTCCGGGGCCCGAATATCCGGGGAAGAAATTGAGTGTCTTAATGCAACCACTTGTGGATGATTTGCACCACTCGTGGCATCACGGTACATTGACATACGACCGAGCAACAAAGAGAAACTTCATCATGAAAGTTTGGTTCCACTATTCGATGCATGACCTACCCGGGTACGCCCTATTCCGTGGGCATAGTACAGTTGGTAAGTTTCCATGCCCGAGTGTGCGAGCACGAACTAGAATTCGAGCACCTAAAAGCTGGACACAAATATGTTGCCTTTGACAAACACCGCAAGTTCCTCGATCCGGGGCATCGGTTCGGATCCGACAAGAAAAACTTCACGAAAGGCGTAGTTGTGCTTGAACATAAAGAAATACCAAAGTTCAATGGTGCAAGCTGTTGATGCTGAGCTACGTGCTCTCCGGCCTAGTAAGGAACCCGGCCACCAATTTGAGGGATATGGTAAAACGCACAAGCTGGACTCACATAGCGAGGCATAACGAGCTCGAGTATTACAAGGACCTTGAACTTCCCCATAATATCGATATGATGCACACCGAAAAGAATTGTGGGGAGGCATTCCTTAACACCTGCTGCAATATACCAGGCAAGTCAAGGGATAATGTTTCAGCTAGAGTCGATATTGAGGAGATATGTGACAGGGTGGCTCTACACATGCAGCCTCCTGAGGGCAATCGAAAAGGTTGGTTAAAGCCGCATGCCAAGTACTTGTCTTGATAGCGCCGACAAGAAGGAGGCATTTACGTGGCTCAAATATGACGTGATGTTCCCTGATGGTTATTGTTCGAATATGAGTAAGGGAGTCAATCTTGCTACGGGAAAAATAAACGGGCTCAAGAGTCACGACTATCATATATGGATTGAGCGGCCGATGCCGGTGATGCTTCGAGGGTATCTCCCCGATCATGTCCGGCGAGTGCTTGCGGAGGTGAGCCATTTTTTCCGCACGGTCCGTGCTAAGCGGATATGTACCGAGGTGATTGAGAAGCTGCGGGAGCAAGTGCCGGACATGCTATGCAAGTTAGAGATGATATTCCCCCCGGGCTTCTTCACTCCGATGTTACATCTCATCGTGCATCTCGCCAACGAGGCACTCTTGGGGGACCGGTGCGATATCGTTGGCGGTTTTGTATTGAGAGGGAGTTCAAGTATATTCGGTACAAATGTGGAAACAAAAATAAGATTGAAGCATGCATAGCTGAGGCAACTCTCCTCCATGAGATGGCGGACGCCACGACAATGTACTATGCCAATGATGTGCCCACTAAGCATAACCCGGTCGCTCGGTACAATTCCGATGAGCCCAACCGTGACCCAAAGCTCTTGCTCTTCAAATATCCCGGTGGCAAGGCCGGTGCCTCAAAAGTGGAGAACATTTCGCCGAGAGAGAAGGATTGCATAATGCTTTACGTGCTTATGAACATGGAGGAAGTGGTCGATTTCATGAGGTAAAATGATGAACCAATTACTTTGCAACCGGTAACTTGGTTTTGGTCTAATACGTATTTTCTCCTTTCGAGCGAATTCCATGATGAAATGTGGTCGGGAAGAAATGGTCCCACTCCCACGCGGTGGTACACTCTTCCGAAAGAGGGTGCCCCGCCCTTAAATAAAAGCTTCGTGAACTGGTTCCATGAAAAAGTAATTTCTCAAATGTTCCTCTTACTTTGCAATCCGTGACTTGTCTTATTACACGTAACTAATGCACAAAATAATCTGAACTGAACTTGTAGGGAGCTGATCCCAACGTTGAGATGACGGATGAGTTGAGATGCGTTTCCCGGGGTTTTAACCGTAGAGTCCATACGCATGAGAAGTATGATGTAAATGGGTATCGCTTCCATACGGAGTTTCACCGAGAAGAACCGGCCTAATGCAAAAACAATAAATGCGGGGTCTACACCCGCGGAGCCGATGATCTTGATTACTATGGAAGGTTACAAAAGGTATACGAGTTGACGTTCAACAACGCAAACATAGAACTCAAGCTCTTTGTGTTCAAATGCCATCGGTTTGACCCACACGGTGGAATGAGAAGCACCCCCTCCATTGGTTTAGTTGAAGTTAGGCCTACAACCACCTACGGCGGATCCGACGTCTATGTTGTGGCTCACCAAACCAAGCAAGTTTATTATTTGTCCTACCCATGTCAGAATGAGGAACTCATGGGCTGGGAAGTCGTGTTCCAGGTATCGCCACATGGTAAGCTACCCATCCCCTCCGAGGACGATTACAACAACATTGACCCGGTAACATATGAGGGAATTTTCTATCAAGAGGAAGAGCGAGTTCGGGGCTCTTCAAATAGACATAGGTCTTCGGGATCTCCACAACGATGTACAAATGCGTGGTGAGACCGTGGTGGACTCGAAGGACATAGCTATGCTCACCAAGCGCCATGCGAGCAAAGACAACATTGTCGAGACTCAACCGGAACCCAATGCCGACCATGAATACTCATATGATACTGATTTTGATAGTGAGGCTGAGAACCCAATGCCTAGAGATGAGAGTGGTGATGAATGGTGAGGGTCTTTTATGCTTAGTACCTACATTATCATTATGCTTAATACATACATTTGTCATTATGCTTAATACCTACATTTTTCATTATGCTTAGTACCTATATTTGTCATTATGCTTATTAATTTTCAACATGCTTATTAATTATTTTCTCTTTTTCTTATGCGGGTAATTGCCCAATATGAGCGGACGGAAGGCATCATCGAGCTCCTTGCTTGATCGGATGCATCGGCGGAAGCCGGGGCCGGGTGCTTCCGGACGGAGTGGAAGACCCATTGTTCCCACCCGGCGTTACGAAGACGCGAGACGGAGGGCGGGGAGGGACGAGGGGGAGGACGGGCTGGAGGGACGAGGGGGAGGACGAGGCCGGAGGACGAGGGGGAGGACGAGCCGGAGGACGAGGGGGAATGCACAGCTCCTTCTAGCTGACATTCCCTCTGCTTCTGGCTCAGTGGCTTCACAGTCTATGGACGAGGAGGAGGACACTAGGGAGGAGGAGGAGGACACTAGGGAGGAGGAGGAGGAGTCTAGGGACGAGGAGGCTTCGACGGAGATGGCTCCGAAGAAGTTGCGGATTCGTGGGGAAGCGCAGGTTCCCGATGAGAGTAAGGAACCTGCTACGGAGGATGAGAAGTGGCTCCTTGTCCCGGGAAAGACAGAGTAAGTAGTAAGGTGATTTCATTTTCGTTATGACACTTAGCATTTTCTAATGTTTGATAATTGTGCAGGAATTTCACATACACGGGGAATGTCCGCGTGCCGGGGAGTCCGATTGGAGCTGCTATTAGGAAGTACGGCCGGGGATGTACACTCCGGTCCTTGGGGGCGAGTCGAAGCTAGCCTACACTTGGGAAGACTTTGAGATAGCGCCTTACCACTGGCTTTACTTCCGCCGCCGACGCCGTGATCAAGAAGTTTTGGGTACGTAATGCATACTCTTTGGGTTTCGTTCATATGTAGTTGATAACCCCACCGTGATAACTCATGCCTCTCACACTTTCTGTTATGCTTGATTGCAGCGCAATTATAGGGTGGCGACTGAGCATAAGGAGAGGGCGGACGTGATCCTCCGTAGCATGTGTCGGAAGTTGACACGGCAGCGGTGGTACAACCAGAGGATCACGTGCATCGGCCACTTCTATGCTGAGCAGGGCGTAAGGTACACAAAGCCCGAGATTGTGCAGGGACTCGCCCCGGCTATGACGATAGAGCAATTCATGTCGGTAAGTAATTGTCAATGCGATTCTATGTACTGCGGCTAACTTGCAACTATATTGTTTGTTCTTCAAATGAGTTTTGATTTTGCAGGTTGTACCACATTGGGCTGATAATAATAAGAGGGCCGCCTTCATGGAGTTGGTCAAGAATTGGGTCGGCGAAAACCCCGATTTCAAGGCCGTGAGCGACCGGAACAAGGCCAACCGTGGGAACCGGGGAACACACGGTGCGGGGAGCAGCAGCACCGATCGCTATCGGGAGCGTCCGGTACATATAAAAATGGAACAAGCTGCATTTTTTGATTTTCGATGATATGCATAACATTTGTTTTGTGATGCGGGGAAGAAGCTCGGGAGGGAAGTTGGTGAGATGGAAGCGTGGACGCACATGAAGCTGGTGACGCCCAGTCCGAACGAGCCTCGGCCCGCGCCTGAGAGGTACTACGGCAAGGCCAAAGAGAGCAAGGAAAGATACTGCGAGGAGTACGCCAAGCTCCATCCAGAGGTGGAGGACCCGATGACCGAGCCGGTCGACGAGGTGGCGATGATGCTGGCGGGGTCCGGCCAGCCGCATGGACGTCCTGCCTGCCTTGCTGGGGGGTTTCAAGCCTCAGAGGAACGTCACGCGGATCAAGGCTACCCTCCCCTCCGGCAGCTACGCTACCTCCTCGCGGACTACAGGCCGTTCTCGGGTAGAGGTAGATGTAAGTCATCCACACTTTCATCCTCTGTTTTGACTCTTGTTCCTGAATGGCTATGTTGATGAGACGCATTATTTCTGAAATTGTAGACTCAGCTCGAGGAGGCCTACGCAAGTAGCTTACGAGGAGTATCTCGAGAAGATTAAGGAGCATGACCTTGTGAAAGATGCCTATGTCCGAGTGGACGAGCAACCAGATGGCGGTAAGTTTCAATCTCTATGGTTGCAAAACATCATAAGTCCCCATGTTTGAATCTGAGCAATCTCTCCCGTTTCTTGCAGAGTTTCACTCGGTTCATGATGACTGGAGTGCGAGAGGAACCACTCCCAGAGCCACCTCATCCGGGGCCGACGCCAGTGTTCCCGTCCAAGGAGGAGTTCTATATCATGTACAAGCGTCAGCGTCAGTTGACCCCGGTAAGTTGCTAACTTGGCTAAGTTGCTAACTTGGTGTGACATGGCTAAGTTGCTAACTCCCTCCAACATGTAGGGATTGGGAGAATCCGGGAACGACACTCCTTGTGGTACGCCGATGCACCCCGGTCGCCATTCTCCTGGTGCTTCTGCCGAACCTCGGCATTTTTCTGGTTCCGGTGGCTCTCGTCGTGGTTCTACCTCCCCGAGCACCGTCGAGATACAGCGGCCTCACTTCACCGACTCGGAGCTAGCTCGTCACTGTAGCTAGATCGTCACTCGGGTGGTGCACCACCATAGTTTCTACATTGTACTAGCACATGATGACACGCTTCATCTTTGTAGTGGATCCGGTGTATGTACCATGGTCTTGTATGCTATATTTGTGCTATTTGTGAGATTTGATGCTATATTTGTGAGATTTGGTGCTATACGGTGATATCTTTGTGCTATATGGTGCTATATATGTTACTGGGCATTCAATATTATAATATGTGCAATTTCAGCAATTTTCTGAGCTAATAGAGCAAAAATGGCGAAAACTGAAAAAAACCTGGGCCGGTTGTGCCGACGGTGTCACCGTCGGCACAGGCCCGTAGCTGTGCCAAATGGCAGGGTCTGTGCCGACGGTGACACCGTCGGCACAGCCGGCCCAGCGCGCGTTTTTTTGCCGGTTCGAAATTTTTCGGTTTTCGCGCCCACGCATTCCGGGAAAATCGGGCTGCTGTACCGACGGTTTCACCGTCGGCACAGCCTAACGGCCTTCGCCGGCGCCGTCACTCCGTTGCGGACGACCAACGCCCCGTGCCGACGGTGGCACGGCCGACGGCCACCGTCCCGGCCGTCGGTGCGGCGTGTGCCGACGGTGGTCCACTGTGCCGACGGTGATGGGAGCTGCCCCGACCGGAAATGTGCCGACCAGCCTGTGCCGACGGTCACCGTCGGCACAGCCGGTGCCGACGGTTGAAGTGGTTGTGCCGACGGTACGGGGCCGTCGGCATATGAAGTTGTTCCCGTAGTGAAATACACGGAAAAACTGACATTAGCCAATATCTTTGCTAACAAAAAAATTAATCATTTTATGTTTCAAACGGTAACTCCGATTTCAAATCCTTTTCCATCAATAAATCGATCTCAACTAGATCTTTAAAACTAGCACCCGTCTAAATATATTTATAATTTTTTTGTCCTAAAATTTATGAACCCACCATACATAATAAAAATATCAATCCCAAAAATTAATTTTATTTAGAATATTTTGGAGACTATTTTAGCTCACATGTTAGCAACCCTCTGCCCTTTATTTATCATCGCTAAATATGAAAAGTTACAGATCCAAAGAATAAATTTCATTTATAATACTTTAGCAAATTTCTTTAGCTCACTATTGACGCTCTACCCGTTATTTATCAACGGTAAACGTGGAAAAGTTGCCTACCTGAAAAGATAATATCAGTTATAATATTTTAGAGACTTTTTTCGCTCATAAGTTATCAACACTCTGCATGTTATTTATCAATGGTAAATGTGAAAATACCGACTCGGAAAGCTATTTTCATTTAGAATATTTTGGCGACTTTTTTTAGCCCACAAGTTATCAATCCCCTTCCCGCTATATGAACGGTAAAATGTGAAAGTTATCAATCCCAAAAGTTAATTTAATATGCCTCACGTCCTATCTTAGAGATGATGCAACACATCTTTATTATACTCCTCCAGAAAATGGAAAACTCCATGCAATCTAGAATTAAGAATTAACAGAGTATATCCTTAGGTAATTTAACATGATGTTTGAATAACAAATATGCTACCCTGAATAAACAAGGTCACCCATATTTCAGTAGATAAAATATAACACATGCATTCACTTTATCCCTAGTGAGGTAACAAAAGAAAGGTAAAAACCATACTAGATCTTGAATTTTGTGTCATTGTTCAATCACCACTATGTTACCCCAACTAATACATACATTCCCACACACATTCTCTCTCATACAAGTTAGATCAAAACAAACATTTAAGAACAGGGTACATGATATGCATCTATTCATAAATCTCACACATAGAATTCCAATCTCAAATATTAACTCATAGAACAAAGAGTTTTTTTTTTTTTTTTGCGGGGATAGAACAAAGAGTTGCCACAAGGGAATTACATAGATGACCATAATCATGTTGGGCATCTCATATGGTACTAGATCATTGATAGAACAAGAGAGAGAGACAGAGAGAGAGAGAGATCAAGCTACTGCCACAAACCCGTAGTCTAAAGGTTGACTACTTTCTTTTTTATCATGGTGATGTTGGTGTAGATGTTGGAGAAGGTAGAGATCCCACCGGTGGCGGCTCCGGTGGTGTTTCCTCCTCCAATTTTCGTTGGTTCTGACTCTATTTCGGTGTTTTCTGTGTTATGCTCCGCCTCCTTTCCGAGATGCGTTGGGGGACCTTTATATAGCCGTTTTTAGGTCAATAATTGGAGGTAGGGCTTTGGATGGATGATTGAAGATGCTGAAGAAGTGAAAGAGCATGGGTGGGGCGGCCCCGCTCCTGGGCCATGCCACCTGGTCTCTTTTGGGCCTCCGGCCCCTCTCGTGAGGTTCCAGTGCTCCAGGTCATCCTCTTCGTGAAATAATAATCCACAAAAAATCCTTGATCAAATTGACTTCATTTAGGTCCTTGAAAGTTAAAATACACAAAACAAGGAATTCCTGTTCTACGGAGTTGTAACCAAAATAAGGGGGGTCATTTGTAAATTCCCAAAATCAATATAAAACATTGATATAACATTAGATAAGATGAAAATATGTGGGAAGGATGCGGATTTTCTAGCCATGTGCATAGCTGTTCATAGGGTGGTTGCCGTTGGGTATAGAGAGCATGGTGGTTTGCATCGTTGTGCATGGAGGACGTGACTTTGCAAATTATTGAACTGTCTCGAGTGGAGGGAAAATACAACGTCAAAACAGGTGCATATATCTTTGAAAATCATCATGCAAGTCCATACCAAAATCAGCATGCAATAAAAGGCCACATCCATACGAATTATAACTACATTGTGGAGGGAAATACAACATCGAAACGGGGAAAATAGATTTGAGAATCATCATGCAAGTCCACACCAAATCATCATGCAATAAAAAGGCACCAAAATCATCATGCAATAAAAAGTTATATTCATACGAATCATAACTACATAACTGCAAAAATTATGCAATGAAAAATCATGCAGTGAATATGATCATGCAATTGCATACCAAAATCATCATGCAAACGGTCTGACCAGCAAACATACATATGAAAATATCATGAAATAGTATAAGCTGCGAGGGGGTGTGAAATTACAACGTGTGGATTTTGTTGTTCGTGTGCTCCTGAAAATCTTGCTCTCTATATCATGTAGTGTGCATATCGACGGTGGGAAGGACATGTACAACTATATATCCCCATGGCTAGCCCACTATTTCCCTATCTGGGAATATGTATCAATAAACTACAAAGTTCATTTATGCATTTTACATGTATCAATATTTCCAAGCTTAACTCATGCTCGTCCTCGAGTATGAAGGTGATAAAACAATAGACATGAACTTTGAAGTTTGTTGCTATGTTGGATATAACAAGTAATACTACACAAAGTTAAATGATCCATTCTTTATAGAATAGCAACATGCAAATGAGGTATAAAGTTAAATTTCTGATGCACTACATCCATGCCCAGCATTAAGTCATTTTGTGTAAAGACAAACAAATGTACTAAGGACATTTAAGCATGTAAGTGCAAGTAATACTATTTGGTCCAGAATCTTTTTCTTTCTTTTTCTTTCTTCTTTTTGTATATGTGGGTAACTTGATTGATAGAAAGTAAGTAGAAAATATACATGCTAGCACTTTGTTAATATAATAGAGCATAAAATAAAGTTTTGAGATATGCAACTCATTTCAACAGTAATCATAAGAATGGGTATTGCTAAAGCGAAAACAAGTAGTGATTGCCCTCATCGCTAATGGCATCCAACCTATTCTCTTAGGTAATTTCATAATTGTTTTGCATGTGTGCTTTGATTCTCATACAGCTTTGGAATTCCGTATTTGAGTAAAATAATGTTGATCAAAGTGCAGATAGAACCTTGCCATTGTAGCATTGAACATATTCTGCAGTTATCCTAAAATAAAGAAATACTCCCGTGCATGTTCTTGACTTAAGTAATTGTAACCCTTGACATATTCATTTATAGAGTATTTAACTTTAATGGTTTAAAGATTAATGTCTTATGAACTTTATTTTCATACCGTACCAGACTGGTTTTTTCTTGTGCCTGAGAGGAGTATTACTTATTTTTTGAAAATTTCTACTATAAATGTTGAAAGACTACTCAGCCATCTAGGGGGTCTGAGAGGGGCAAAACAATCCTGTTCGTCCGTTTCACCTGTGTCCAACCCGCTTTTCACCGTGGCCGTTAGATGCAGTCAAACTTTCCTCACTCGTTCAGCTTCGGAAAGACTCTATGACAGATGGGACCTCCTACGTGCGGGACCCGATAGTGAGAGGAAGGCAGGCCGGCTCGTTCGGTCGCTTCCTTCTCCTGTCCCCAGACCAGAGGTGAAAACCTAGATCGAGCGCCGCTCCCCCAATCCTTGCTCCCGAATCCCCGCCCCTCCTTTGCTCCCCGAATCCCCGTCGACCTCTCTCTCCCTCTCCCCAACGATGGTGCACCGCCACTCCCCGAGATGGAGCCGGACGGGCACGACCGCTAGGGCAGGCCGGAGAGCACGGTGTGCGCGTGCGTGGCGGTGCGGCAGCGAGCACGAGCGGAGGCGGTCTGGTAGTTGTCTCTGGCGGCGCAGGGTGGAGCGAGCGGATGAGGCGGCGCTGGTGCTAGGCGGAGGTGGGTTCGCGCGTTGGTGTCCAGCGGCGATCGACCCCGAGCCTCCACCGCGCCTCCTCCTCCGCCACCCCGAGCAGCTGCCGTCCCACCGTCCCGCCTCTCCTCCTCGACCTACCCAGCTCCGGCGTGTTGCTCCGCCGCCGTGGCGCCTCCTGTGCGATTCCGAGCAGCCGCCGTCGCGCCTCTCACCCTCAATCTACCCTGCACCGGAGTTGGAGGAGCAGCAAGGGGCGGCGCTGGGACGGAGGTGGAGGAGCACGGATTCGGCGCCAGCAGACTCCTCTCCGAGATGGCACGGTCTGCGTGACTCCATGAGATCCATGGATGGCGGTTCTTCGGCCGGCGCGGGGATGCGCGATGGCTGCCGGTGCTCGAGATCTGGCGGATGGAGGGCTGCAGCGGCGGCGGGATCGAGCTCTGGTCTCCAGCTTGCCCATCCCCCACGTTTCCCTCTCCTCTTCCTCTCTGTTGTTGGCCACGCTGGCCATGGCCCTCAAATCTGACGCCTGCATCTGCGATGGTATGTTGTGTTTCTTCCCATGCTCTAATGTCTGGTGTGTTCTTGATTATTTGCATGTAGTAAATCGATTTCAGTTTAGACCATGGATTGCAACCTTAAAGTTATTTCTCCTTGCAGCTAGCATCAGATCTGGTTGGGAAAGCGTAAGGAGATAAACAGCGAGAGATTGTCTTAGCACACGGATTCATGAGTGCTGCAAATTTATATATAGTGCTTTGTACTGATGTTTAAAGTTTATTTATACAAGTATTGGAAAGAGGAATACAATATTGCATTTCTAAAGAAATCATCATGTAGATATGTTTTTGTACTTTACTCAGCGAAAATTGCAGCCGATTATTTTGATAATATATCTCGGTTTGTGTGTCCTTACTATTCCTTATTTATGAATTTGAGAAGATTAATTTCCACCTATTGGTGCTGAAGGTCAAGCTGCTCACTTTCTTCTTGGATGTGGACCAGTCTCCTCCGGTATAGCAGATCTCACAAAGGATCTTCATCATCGGGACAACTCCATGTTCCAGTCAGAAGGTTCACTGTCGCGACCTTGCATATTTGTTCTCGGTTTTGCGGTGTGCTGAGAATAGGAAGGCTGACTTCATCAATTCTACTATGGATTCTGCTCTATATGCGTGTTTCTTTCTAATAATTCATCACTTGTGCGGGATTCTAATGGTTGTGCTCGGGTGTTTGTAACGGTGAGGTTGAGCATATCGATTTGTATAATGCACGGACCGCGAATAATGGTGTTGTGGTGACCGATACACTCACACAGTTTCTGAAGGTAAAGTTGCTTTCGGTTGCTTATTCATCCTTGTCGGATCTTGTTTATAGCATATATACTTGCTTTCAGTTGCTTATGATCTACTCAAGCTAGCAAATTCCTTTTGTTGTACAGTTGGCCACTTTTGGCATATGTGATAATATGCATATTTGTCAGTGTTCATGGTAGCTTGAGTAAATTTTCTTGCCAGCTATATATTTTCTTGCCCTATCACTCACACACCTAGATATTTTCTTGCCAGATATAACCTAAATTAAGGTTTGACACTTTCTTTTAACTGCAGGTCTTAATATATATTTTAGACTACCATTTAACCCTTATTGTAAATTTTACCCACATTTTTTAACCAACGCTTCTAAACCCATTTAATGGTTCTCGTTTTATGTGTTGGCCTAATTACCCGACTTCAAAATGTTCGGAGGTTGTCCTACTTCGGGGTAGTGAGCTGCAGGCATGTTGACGCTCGAGATGGCGCCGGAGGTTATTCGAGCACCATCCACAAATTAAGTAAGCTATAGCTCTCTTCACCGTAATTTTGTCAAGGGGTCCACAATGAAATGGACAATTACGCCAAGATAGGCACATAAGAAGGTGGGGTTTGGGGTATACTTGACTATACCTTTGTATCAATTGTTCTGTTGCACTTTTATTCTTCTAAAAAATAGCGGATATCCCTTCTTCAGTAATTTTCCAGTGTTAATATACATGCTGGTTTTGCTGTCATAATAGATCCTCAAGATCGGCGATGGCGATCGCGACGGTGCATCGACGAGCTTGATGAGATGGCGCATTGACAAGCAAAAAGTCATGGGGATTCCCGCTGTTCGTGAGGGGTTGCGTGATGCGGCTATGGGGCGGCGAAGGTCCACACATCAGACGTATCCAGGCTGTGCGCACAGATGATGTTGAGTCTCCATGACCTCCACAACCCGAGCAAGGTTAGCAGCGGTTCGCCACTTCAGCTGTTACTCTACTCCATCCACTAAATTTTCTTCAGTTCAATATATGCATATATATGGTGATGATTTTAGTGGGCCACAAGGTGTTGGCAATTGTTGGGTTCTGTATTTTACAAAATATCAGCATCTTGTTTAATCTTCAGTTGCGGTGCTTTCATGTTATCATGAATTGTGGGCAAACTATATATTCAATACGCTTTGTTATTGATTCCTTGCCCCTTGCTTGCGGTGCTTTTCTTTCATTTTTGTGTGTTCCTTCTTGCATCCAGCTTGACTGTTTACTCTGGAAGGAGCAGTTCGTGGAGTGGGTCTGAAGCGCTTAATGTGTAGGTGGGTAGAATATTAGTTTCATGGTCTACTTTACAAGAGAAAGCAAGTAGAATATTATGTAGGAGTTGCTTCATATTTACTGTCTCTATTTTTTCGTACCATTTTGCGGTAGGATTGCATACAGAGGCATTAATATATTTTATTACATTCTCTTTTCAGAAAAACTGCACTAACATCCTTATGCTTTTAGTCGGACATACCTTTTATTGTGGCTCAAGGGTTTAAGATTGTTATTAGATAAAATTTTACAACTAACTTGACATTTAAATGGTGCGAAATTACGAGAGGGTGGACTTTGATGTCGAGTATGACACACTATACTTATTGTACTCCATAAATATTTTCAGCGAGAGAAATAGAATCCTACAAGATCAACATGTTTTCGAGTATTTGCCTCTAATGATTAAATTATCTCTTTTCCGTGTTCGAATTAGTTATTCCGTTGTGTTTCCATTTTCCATGTTGGCTAACATTTTCCATGTTAGCTAACTATAATAATAAATAAAATTTCAGAGTAGTGGATTTTTATGTGCCATTTGGTGTTAGCCTCCCTAAGCATGAAGAATGACCTTGCCAAGAACTCTGCCAAGGTCTGGTTCAATTGTTCTTTGAGGTTTTTTCACATCCACCACATACTAATTAGTGGCTTATCCATACGTATTTCATCATGTCTATGTTAATGATATTGTGTTGTATTGTTTTGTCATGTTTCCTCCAGGTTCACACATGATTGACACCCAAGATCATGGTGTATGCAGTAATTTGAAACATACATTCCTCTAGAAACGATTTGTAACTGATTTATTATATGTTCTTATATTTCTTTTGCGGTTTTCTCACTCTGTTTACATACAAATTGCAGAGTATAAGGAAACTTATATTATCGAGAGGTTTATAGATTGTCTAGCTTTATAGACTATAAAAGTAATATCTTTTGTTCCTTCCTCTTCTATTGATGCACATGTATTGTTGGTTACAGTGCGCGACTAGCCAAAATGTCATTGCGATTTGTGAGATTCTGCCTTATGAAAACTTTGGAGATAGAGTTATGAAAAGATCATCTATCAAATTAAGATATGTAAATTCCAGAGTACCACATGCATCTTTCTTTTCTTCTACATATCCAAATCCCTATTTTGAACATGCTCAGTTTGGCATGCACAGTTATTTGGTATTACAAAGACTGTGTTGATAAATATATTCTTGCTTGATCTGGTCCAGGTCGCTGTTTTGTGCGGCGGCGGAGCGACAAGGGACATGAAGGTAGCAAGAAAGACTTGTGCTTGCTTTTAGTCGTTTTCCGTTTCATATTAAATCTTAATTTACACCGGCAGGCTTCATCTGATCTCTAGACTTCTTTACTTTGTTTTCATGTAGGTAGGATTTTGTTGCCATTATGCAGATGCGCACTGACTTCTGAAACTCATTAATCTAGACACCTTGGTGCTGGAGCTTTTGTGATGAATGACAAATGAGGTACCAAATGAATATAAAAGCATTGCATAAAGTGTCTAGATAGATATGCTTCAATTTAGATTGTTTTATTCTTATGATTTTCTCTATGAACTTTTCCTCTTTGTACAGGTTTTGATCGTTTGATCATGCCGGCGATAGGCCATTGCCCCTTCAAGCCAGCAAGATGCTTGTTGTACGTCGATGAATAAGAGTGTCCATCCAAGATATTAAGGTTAGACCTGATTCTTTCTCTGTCAAGGGGCATGTTCTCTTGGTGGGTATACTATTTTTCTCTTGTCTGAAAGTCATGCATAAATATTGATTTTGATTCTGCAGTTTCCGGCCATTTTATATTGTCATCTCGAGGATGCAGAATTAGTGGTTTATTCTATAGAGAACTATTCATCCATGTAGTCTTCTTATCCAGTAGAGAAATTCTGGGCACTGGAAATAAAATCTGAGTATGTCATCTTATTCAGTCAACTTGAGGATTTGTAGTCATAGGTGCTTACTTTTGTTGCATTCCTTTTCTTGCTTCAATAGCCTTTACCTTTTTTTTTGCTTCATGACATAGAATGCCTAAAGGCTTTGTTGAGCGAGTTTGTCATATATTTAGAAAGCATGACACGTATGATCTTCATAAATTAGTTTACTGAAGTACAGTCAGTCTATTAAATGTGCAAAATTTCTTTTCTTTTAAGAAAGGAGTGCATCTTTTAGCTATCAATTTCTGGTTATTCCATCTTATACTTTGTCAGTTGGAATTTGCATCAGCAAAATAGCATATGCGGCAGTTTCCATGGATTATCATTGTGCTGCAAAATATAACACATAGTTAAGCTATATTTTGTAATGTTGCGCTGATATCATTTCAGCATGTTCCTTTGTTCCACTCATGTTGCTTCGTATAGTTAGTGCCAAGATGAGAAAGTGTAATTATTTCTCACCTTACCTCTCTACTTAGTTTCCATATCGTTTGTTCTTCTTATCATAATCTTGCAGATTTCTATATTTGTGATTTGGCGAATTCAGTTCCCGTTATTTCTCCTTTTGCCATCTTGATTTTAGGTTCTTATTTTTTATGTAGATGAAAATTGTTGTGCAATCTCAAGGTAACGAACGACTAACAAGACCATGGTCTGCTGGTCAAAGATTAAGACATAGGACACATAATATATCATCTCTTAGGATTCTGGTGATCTCTATCCAGGATGCACTACACGTATTTGAAAACTGAGGTGAGGTCTACATGTTCCATAACCTTTGCTTTCTAACTATGGGTTTGGGATTTGAAGTTGCTAACCAGTTCCATAATCTGTTATATGTGCACTGATTTAGTTTTCTTCTGTTGAACTATCTCTGCTTAGAACCAGAAACCTTGATGGAATTCATCTCTGAAATTTGCTAAATTTACTGATGGTTCCATGAACTTTCAAAGGACGGAGGTGCTCGGCTGGTTAGTTTTTGGTGATGGCGGAGGTATAACCCAAAATAACCTGTTGTCGGATTGGGTTATTGTTGTTCTATTGCAGTTTGTGTTTTTGGATATCTTGCATATATGTTTTTAAGCTAAAAGTTCTTAATCATTGTTTTTCCCTATTTGCAACCGCTATTTCAGTAAACGATTTGATGTGCTAAAGAAAAATATGTAGAGAAGTCATATGTGTGATGGGAAAAAATAGGTATAGCTACTTTTTGCTTGTGTTGTCAGTACCATTTCAGGCTTTGGTTAGCTCAAAAAGATAATTCAGTGAGCAATTTTGCTTTTCCAGGCCAATGAAGTGACTGAGCCAAATTAATAATACCATGTGGTTTTTCTAAGGCCAATGAAGACTGCAATGCTTCGTCTGCTCAAACCACAAACTCGGGGGAACTAGGAACTGATTTTAGGCAGCCGATGGTCGTGGACGTGAGTTTGTGGACCATCTGCTCTCGTTTCATTTGGTTCAGATTTTGTTGTTCTTCCCGTTCTCTCTATTTTTTAAGATTTAATCTTTTGTTTGTGCTATGCAGCAGGAAGGAAACTCAACCACGGGATTACGAAGTTCATGCCGCTCAAGCAGGTGCACACCTCCTTCCAGTGCCATGCTCCTAGAGCTTCTCGTTTTTGTTTGTGGAAATTTGGTTTCTCTATGCCTACAGTGTTTGATGAAATTCCAAGGAAGCTGGGGGAGGATTGATCTTTATAGGCCACGTTATTTAATTATTAGAAAATATTAGTTCCAGTCAATCATGATGTGATGTGACTACTGTTGAAAATTAATGTTTGTCTATAGCAAGGATTACATAATAAGCTTTGAATTTAGTTTTGTCCTGCAGCTGTATATTGTTCTTCTAACCTGATTGATATGTTTTTGTTGAAGACCTTTGCGCTGCAATCCAAGTTAGAACCACGCAATGGAGCATTTGGGAAGAGCAGAACTTATTTTCCATTTCTCTAGCTCTGAATTCAGGGTTCCAAATCAAGGTATGGTCCAGCGAGCCATGCATCTGTTTTATGAAACATGGTATCCTTATTACTTCTCCAGTAGCATGTACCTAAGAATTCCTAATAGTTGACTTTCTTCTCTGCTTTAGTAAAAGATTTTATGTGCTAAAAGAATAATGTGGAGAGAAGTTCTTTGTCCAATGGAAAATAGGTATAGCTATTATTTGTCTGTTTTTTTGGGTACCATTTCAGGCTTCAGTTAGCTGAAAGGTATTACTACAATGAGAAATAATTTACAATGATTGTGTATTTCCTGTTCAATGAGGCGACTGGGCCAAATTATTAATACAACATGCATATGAGTTGCTTATTGTTGCAAGTATATGAGGGTCTTCTTCTGCTTACAGTGTTTGTGGAAATTTGGTTTCTGTATATGGTATCTTCCTAGCTATCACATATGAATTGGTATATTGCATACTAACGAGAGGTTTGATGATTTTAATGATGTGTTACTCATATTTCTCTATCGGGAGCCCAAGTCATTTCACTATATTACCCTTTGTTTATTAGTTAGTGGTATAGTCTGTCGGCTACCAGGTTAAAGGACATTGCTTAACAACTTTTGGCTTCTAAAATTTATTCAGTTAAGATGCAGATCTGTTTCGAATAAGAAGAGAACTCCTAAGTAACACTTCGTACAATATGCAATATTTTTTTTTAGCACACATAAGGATCGCTACTTATTTTTATACCAAAATCTTTTCTTCAGTTGGCTTCTCTACTTGTTCACTGCGGTTTTGATTGTTATTCCTGCGTGAAACAGTTTGTTAAGTCAATTGTAATTTGCACATTGAGGTTCTCACCTATCAATTGAAAGTATCGTTTGTAACAAATATCTTGAGATCTTGGTGAGCATGGATTTTGTACAATCTGCTTTTTCATCTTCTTTTCTTAGGTGTGTGCTCAATCTGTATGAATTTTGCCTTAATGGCAAAAGTCTATGCTTTTGCTCTTTGTTATTAGTGGTGCACTTTGATATATAGTACAAGTCTGTGTGGTACACTTTTTTGACCTATGTTGATTCAAATCTTGTGTTAATCATTCATAGGTGTAAGCAGACAAATCTCGAGCGGACGAATCGAGGCAAAAAGAAGACTTGCATTAGAAGCGAGTACAATATTTGAAATGATCCGCACTTATCTCTCCAGCATTTGTTTGTTTTACAAGTATACTTGTGCCTATAGATGGTTTGGGTTTCTCATGTGAGAAAGTTGTTAAGTCTGTACTGCTTAGGTTGCGATTTATCACTGATTACTTTGTGGTTTGATTTTCAAGAGTGGTGGTTCCACCCTTCGTAGCCTTCGTTGTATGTGGATTCTTTTGATTCATGCTGCTATCGCTTGCTTAGTTATGTAGTTTTTATTTTATCATGCGGTGTATTTTCTCAGGAAACAGACTTGTGTACATTTCTGGTTTATCAACGCTTTGTTCTACTCTTATTATTAGCGCAGTGGTTTGTGCTAGCCGGATGGCTTTGCCACGACAATGACTTTGTGAACTCCTGGCTCTACCCGTTTGTTTCTATCTATGAAAAAGACTCTACTTATCTACCTACCCCTATTTTGTTTTGCATGGTTCCCTGATTAGTTTATGTTTCCTTGGTACCATGATATCCAAATACTATGTTGCGACAATGTCCAGCCAATATAGATGGTGATTTTGGTGTGCCTTCTTTGCTTTCATTGCTCTTCACAGAATCAAGTATGTTAGCTACTATAATATACTCCCTCCTGTTTATGATTTTGGTTTGAGAAGCAATAGAGCTTTTTTGGTTCCTAGGTAAGCGTTCGCTTTTCCTTCATAGCACCGGCGAAATTTCTTATTTCAAGAAATTAGGAACATTTTGGTTTCTCTTGCCCACATTTGTTATCGCCGAGATTGGAATTGGAGAAGACATGCTTTTGATGTTGTCATATTAACTCTCTTCTCTAATTCTCTAATAGATGTCACAAAGTTATCGGCTTAGTTGCCATCTCCATCTTTTTTATTGAGCTCTAAATTTACTAATACTGTATAGAGGTCAGTTCCGTGTATTATTTGTTGTTCATGTAAGTGTTTCGCATGTCGTGCCCCCTTGGATAAAGAAGTACTTTTTGTCTGGTTCCCTAGAGATTTTCTGTTTCTTGTGAACAACTGAGTTAGGTTGATTGAATTTCCCATGAAACCGGAACTGTTTGCCGGGCATCTCTCTGCATGTTTATCTCTCTGCTGAAGGAAGGTTGCTTATTTGATCATTCATATCTAAATATCAATGTGCTTCTTGTATCACATATCGGCCGAGACATTATACCCATTTTTAACTATATGCTCAGGTTGAAATAATTAATGAAATGCCTGAGGATAAGACCGTTACAGTATACAGATGTGGTCCTTTAGTCGACCTTTGCCATGGCCTGCATATTCCAAATACTTCTTTTATTAAAGGTTTTGATAGCCTCAAAGTATTTTCCTTTTGTTATGCATTTAGCTCCATGTTCTCTTGATGAGATTAGTAATTCAGATTTGATATTCCGTGTAATTATTAGGCTTTGACATCGCTTATTGTAGTTCTTGTTGATTTACGCCTCCATAAACTGATTGTGTTGAAATTTAATCAAAAAATGTATGAGGTTTGATGTCAAAGATTTTCCAGCTAACATGATGGTTTTATTCAGCATGGTTGCTGATCTAGCAATGAAAAATAAAATTTTACTCCGTACATGAATGTAGGCTTGGAGATCAATTAAGAAGCTTGGCATTTTCAGGATTTAAGAAGCTTCTTAAATTTTTGATTACTTTGATGGCTATCTGCTAAAATTAATGTGTAAATGTCTTAACATCTCATAAGGTTACCATCGAGATTGATGTCCTCGGTACTCCTCCACAAGCCTTGCTGCTACCATCAAGCCTTGGTTAGCTGAGTTTTTCGCTTAACATTTACTGCATTATTTGTTACCTTTCTTCTTACTTTGTTGGTTGAGTCAGTCCTTTCTTTGTGCGTGGTTAGTAAAAACTATATGCCGCTCATTTGTTGCATATGTAGTTTGACAATGTAAGCAATTTTTTAAATACAGTTTAAATTTGCACTTCAAAATTACTAAACCGAGTTGTATGGCTAAAACTTGAAAGAGCTTGTGCGTAAAATGGTGTGTTCTGGAGCAGTACTTTAGATTATTATAATATATGTATGTTCAATTGGAGCATATGGTTTAGTTTCTTCATAGAAGCCTGAATCATGCTCAGGTTGCAGCGACTCGGATGCAGGTAAGGAATTTGTATGTAGTTAAATTGATATGACTGGTTTATTATCATTATGTTTGTTCATTCCTGGACAAATATATGTTCGCTATTGTACTGATGCAAAATGCTTTCTTTGGCAATTCACTCATTTTTAATATCCCCAGATTCTTTCAATTTTGCTTCAATTTGATCGGCAAATCATCTATTTCTATCAGGAAGCTTTCTAGGATCAAATAAATTATGGGTTCCCTTGATATTAAACTAAAGTCTATATGTGAGTGATTTTCATCTAGAACCCATGTTTTCACTCTATTTTGCAGTATGCAAGTCACTGTTATGTGTATTGCCTTGTTTAGCATGGAAGTCACATAATTAAAAATAGCTCTTCTGATGTAAAAAATAAAATGAATCCACACACTAAACTCATTAAGGTATTACATGGGATAACTGTATGTTTTCCGAAATTCTCTTTCGGTTCTGTTTGCCCAAGTGGACAAGTAGCAATCTTGATGAAACACCGCATTTTTATTTCATAAAAGTCGATGGTATGGTTTTGCACTTGCTAAATAAATCTGCGTCGCTATCTATTACATTGGTACACATACCGCATTTTTATTTTTATTTCATAAAAGTCGATGGTATGGTTTTGCACTTGCTAAATAAATCTGCGTCGCTATCTATTACCTTGGTACACATATCGGCATGTTTTCAGGTGCATGTATTAGTTTTGGTCTACGAGGAGATGCGTGCTATTTATGATGATGTGCTGGTGGCGACCTCGATCTTGAGCCAGCACAGCTGGCTTCTACCACCATGCAGTTATCTTACTGCATTTAACTATATGCATTTTTCGTGGCGTTGTTTTTTCTTTTCCTGAACCTTTAGATATACCGAGGCAAGGCAGTAGAGAGTATACTTTCGTGGGAGCTGCCACCCCTTGTTGGCAGTGTAAACTTGGCCTTCTTTGACTCTCTTATATGAGATTGTACACATTTTCATGGTGTGTTATCGAAAAAAATTACTGCAGCATCTCGATGTAATGGTGTCTTCGAAGAAACTAAAGCAGTTAAATTACGACATATTTCTTATAATAATTAAATATGTTAAACTTATGGTTTAAATTTTGATTTGATTCTGTCATTTGCGCGATAGCGCAACGGGTCATCTAGTTTAAAGTTACAGCTTCATGTACTCACAGTACGAGGTTCATGCATGTTCAAAAGGTATTTCTCAAAGGTTTTAGTTTCTGCTAGACAATATTCCACTGTTATCATATCTTTCTTAAGCATTTGTTTTCATGTAGAATTGGTAGAGCCATATTCCGTTTCTGTCTTACAATTGATAAGCATATGCAACCCAGTCAGAACTCATAAGCATATGTCGCCGCCTCGCTTGTTGCAACAACGGCGAGCGTGAAGCGTGGTCCCGGCGCCAAGCAGAGCGGCGGGCGGCAGCAGGAGATGGAGCTCCTCACAGCGGCCCCTGCACTGATGAGCAGGACGACGAACAACGAGCAAAGTGGCCGACAGTAGCCGGAGGTGAAGCTGGTCGCGGCGGCTTGTGCAGGGCATGGGCGAGATCGTGCAGCGTGGTTCACGACCGGATTGCACGCGTGCGCTGATTTTTGTAGAGGACTTTGTTTACTGATATTGAAGAGCAAAGGGGAAAGGGTCTGCCCTGCTCATCCCCCATTTGAAGGCTGAGAGGAATGGGGCTTCGGCATTGGCAGCCTTTAATGCCTCCATTTAGAAGATGATGTCTTTCTTCACCAGCGAGAACATCGATAGGGATGAGAGATACGCCGTTATGTGGAAGGCCATGTTGGACAAACAAGATGTTAAGATTGGCTTCAAGAGACATAAGGTGGAGACCGCTAATATGGAATCTCAAGCCAGCATAATGAAGGCCATGAATGAAGCATCCAACATCTCTGGCCAAGATGATGCAAGAAGCAAAGATCTTGATGACAGACATGTCGAATATGGACCCATAGGTGAGAGCGTGGCATGAAATGTACCGCAAGTGCATCGAAAATGAGGTGATGGAAGCCCAAGCGGCGGATCGACGTCCATGCATGGCGGCATCGGCAACACCATTGGTCACGGAGCAGCACCCATGATTGTCGTGCAACTGGTCGTCGACAAGCCGGATGCCATGAAGGTGATCCCACCGCTCATGTGATCCATTTAGCCATGAAGCTCAAGTTGTTTTGGTAGCCGGACTATGAGATGAGGACGATTTGGTGGTCGGATGTTGGCCACCAGTTGAATTGCTTTTCAAAAAACTTAATTCGAATTTCTATCTCTATTTGTGAGTTTTAATTTTTTTTGGTCAAAAATTTCTATTAGAGTTGTGGTTTTATAGGTGCCAGTGTGGGGCTGCCCTCCCCAAGTGGAGGGAGCAGATGCGGACACCCTGACATAGGCATCCCCAATGGGTCTGCCAAAGATGGTACCCGGGGTTTTACTGAAGGCCCGCGACCCGAAGATTGTAAAGCCTGGAAGCCCAGTTAGGAGAGAGTTTGGAAAGATAGAATTGTATTAGGAATATCGACTTGTAATTACTACGGGATGGACTCAGATTGTCTCCCGAACTCTGTAACTTGTTTATCACGAAACCCTCGGCTCCGCCTCCTATATAAGGGGGAGTCGAGGGACGAAGAGAGGATCGATTCATTGTCAACACAACCCTAGTTTTCTAGTAGTCGAATACTTTTCCGGCTGAAACCCTCGAGATCTACTCGCCCTCTACTTTCAACTAAACCCTACTCTACAATCCGTAGGCATTGACAAGTTAATCCCTTGTCAATTGGCTCCGTCTGTGGGAATTAGAGGCGACAAGGAGCTGATCTCGATGGCACGTTCAAGATCGTCGACTTCTTCGGTAGCAAGCAACACAATGGATAGAGGTAAACGGATCGAAACTAATCTAGTCGATTTTTTTTCCTCACCCACCCTCTGGTTTGGATGCATATGCGTATCTGGAGGAGCCTATGGAGATGATGTTTGGAAGGTTCCACTTCCGCGTCGAGAAAGAAGGATCGTATCGTCTCAAGGTTCCGACTTCGTCGGGATTGTCGGCGGTCGATTCCGATTTTTCGGACTCGACGTCATCGATCGAGACAGGTGACGAGGAGATTTCGTCGCCACGCTTCATCAACACTACGGCAAGCGAAAAGCTCGCCAAGATCTTCGGCGACATGTCCTTTGAGTCGTCTGCGGACTCCGATATAAGTAGCGACTCGGACAACATCGATTGCTTCAGCTTCATCAACAGATCCATTATTGTTAGAGAGGTATTCACCAATCTATATGACGGTGTCACCAATCCCGACAAAGATCGAAGTTCAAAATACCATCAAATCTACGCAATCGGAGATACAAGCCGGCCACAGGAGGAGACATCAGAGAACTTCGATAACGCGGGAAATTCGTACGTCGATCCCGCTGATCTTACGCGAGGTTTGGGAACCAAGTATGTCGGACCTGGAACACGAGAGATGGTGCAATTCCTGCAAGCAGTGTGTGATAGAGTTGCAAGAGCTGTTGATGGCACAGAGCCAATGACAGTAACTGCGACAGCTGAAGAGTTACAAGCATATCAATATAGACTCGCCCGCGCCAGACGGGAGCTCGAAAAACAGAAAATTGAGCTGGATTGGAGGCAAGCCGCGGCTTCTGCGTCAAGCAGGCGAAAAGCAGAGTTGAGCCGACAATCAGGTACCTCGGGAAACAGTCATAGAGAAGCTCGAAACAGGAAAAGATCTCGGCTGCAAAATATACCTGAGGCTGAAAGGGAGAACCTAGTTCAAAACCTCGACATGTCCTTTATGTCGATTGACACGAGGGAGAATATTATTCCCAAAACACCAGAAGCAGGATACATGGCGACACAAGCTTACATCTTGGCATCCAGGCCACCTCCCGGAGATCCAAGAGAAGCGTTGTATAACATGGCCATGGCGGGAGTTGGAGTCATGGGAACAGCGTTCGCAAGTACGCCTCCTGAAGGATTTGCGAGACAAAATAGTCCACGACCTACTGCAGCAGTGCAGGATCCCGCGAGAACGAGTGGGGCAAGAGATACAGCGACTCAAGCAAGGGTGGATAGAGCGCGATAGGACAGAAGGGAACGTCGGCATTCACCAGAAGTTGATGAAGAAGATATGTGTGGGCTCCCGTGCTTTACGAGACGAGTCCGAAAAACTCGGGTTCCGTCAGGGTTTAAGCTACCCGATAATTTCAAAAAATTCGATGGCTTACAAGATCCCGAGGACCGGCTAGTTGATTATCTCGAGACGAGTAAAGGCGATAGGTGGAACCGGAGCAACGGCTATGCGAGAGCATCCAAGTACACACGAGTGGAGCCGCACGATCGTGGATAAAGAAGCCGCCTCCGGGATCTATCGACGACTGGGAAAGTTTTGAGGATATATTCGTGAAGAATTTTTGATCCACGTGCAAGAAACCTGCATCATTGGAGGAGTTGAGGGCTTGCGAGGCGAAATACGACGAATCAATGAGAAAGTATATCCAGAGGTGGAACATCATCAAAAACTCGGCAGAGAACATATCTGACGAGAGAGCGATAGATGCGTTTGTAGCTGGTATTCGAAGGAGAGACTTTGTCAAAGATTTGGGAAGAACCAACCCAAAAACAATATCAGCATTAATGGAGATAGCGAATCGGTGGGCAGATGGAGAAGATGCTGTTCACAACAAGAGGCATAGGTCGCCTGAGGAGGACCGCAGCCGAAACTTTCAAAATAAGCGACGATTTCCTCGATAGTTTTCAGATTGTGATGCTCCTGGCCAAATATCGGCTGGATTTCGAGGAAATAGCGGAGGAAAAAATCGAGATGATTATCAAAAAAGTGGCGAGCAGCGTAGCGACTACAAGGACGGCTCCCGTCCCAATAGACAAAATAATGGACCAAGGTTCCAGAGGCCATATGTTTCACCCGAGGATCTCCTAAACGGACCATACCAAATGCACTTTTACCTTGACAACAATGGAAAGATGCAGTCAGAGCATTTGCACAAGGACTGTGGAACTTTTCTAGCACTGCATAGATTTGCAGGGCATACCAACGTACAGGCAGTAAGTAGAAATCCCCAGGGGCCAATGAGTGAAATCCACCTTCCACCTCCACCCGCAATTATGGATGCAAATCGGCATCAGTTACAGATAGCGGCGGCTCCAAACCCACCTCTTTATATCGACACCAATGGCGCGGTCTCGATGATTCAGAAAGCCAGGCCATCTAACAGAGCTCAGAAAGTAATTTCGCGACAAGTGTTCATGGCAGAGAAGATGCCTCCACCAACAATTGAGTACCTGAATTGGTCGGGACAAGACATTGGCTTCACCATAGCGGACCACCCGCAGCAAGTTCCTCGACCAGGGCAATCAGCACTGATTTTACCAGCGGTGATCGCAGGATTCGACGTTTCACGAGTATTCATAGATGGATGCAGCAGTTTAAACCTTATGTACGCAGATACATTGAGGAAAATGAACATACCCTTGGCAAATCTAAAACCAACTGACACACGTTTCCATGGTATCACACCAGACAAGCCGAGTTGTCCGCTGGGGAAGATCAATCTAGATGTTCAGTTTGGAACCCGATAGAATTACAGGATAGAAAGACTGGAGTTCGAAGTTGTGGATTTCCCATCGCAGTATCACGCTTTGTTGGGAAGACCAGCCTATGCCAGGTTTATGGCGGTACCACACTACACATACTTGTTATGGAGCCTCCCTGGACCCAAGACGGACGAGTGCGCCATGGCAGCGTTGCGCGAGAACTTCCCCCAAGAGGTCATCGACGTGGATGATTTTTTTTTCGCGCAAAAGCGGGCAGCGAAGCGAGCGCCCAAGAACTTTATTCTGGCGCAGCTGGAAGACTCGAGCACCATCGGCGAGAACGATCCCCGGTGGAAGGACCTGTTTTCGTCCACCGCCTTGAGTTCACCGGACTCCGACTTGGACTTCTAGATGTTAGGTTCTAATTTATCGTATTTCAGTTTATCAAATTTTAGTTTTTTTTGCACTATTTTAAGTTTATTGCATGCCTAATACATTTGATCTGATCGAAGTTTGCACCGAAACTTGTTTACAACTCTGTATAGCGTGTCTGGTGAAGCGCGCTTGTCGACCAGAACAGATGTTGCAAATGTTTTTTTAGCAGGCGGATTTTCTGGGGATGTTGTACATGCATGTTCTAATGGAGGATACGCACAAGCACAGCAAAGCACGGGCTTTCGCGGCGTGCTGGGCTTTTTAGCACGAAGCGCACCGGCTATGCTGCCCGGCCCATCCTGGGGCGTGAGCGACGGCCTCATCCAAGGATAGGGAAGGCCCAGTGGAAGGTGGGCTGACTTACCTTCCAGCCCATTGGGCCTGGAGACGTGGGCTGCGTGCCAGACGCGGCGAGGCGGGTCGTCACGACGGTGCACGTGGAACTGGTGGCGGCGACGACTAGGGAAGCCCGACCGATGTGGCCGGTGGATCCATCGTCCATGGATAGGGATAGGGACTCGCGCGTGCGAGTCATCCGAGGAGAACCGGTAATTTTTTTTCCCACGTTGAGCACGTTTCACCGCGTCGGAGCCGAACAATTCCATCAATCAAACCGGTCAGCAACCGGTCGGTCGGGTCTGCCCAACGCGGTCCAGGGTGGCGCAGCCGGCCGGCTAGCACCAACGGCACAGCAACAATGCGGGGTTGCCGGAACTCTCTTTTTCATCAACCTCTATCTCCATACAAAAAGCAAATGGAATGCCTTTTTTTTTTCTCAGGAACAAACGCTCCAAAAATGGCGATGCAAAAGATCCCTGATGAACTACTATAATCCTTTATCTGCTTCGGCTCATCTGGCGACTAAGCATACTCATCTAAATCTAAGGGTATCTACGATGGGAACGCTTAGCCTTGTCACGACCTATGCTATGAAGCTAGGTGCGGCCGTGCCAGGCAAGTGTAAGCTGAAGAAAGACAAGGCAGGAAAGAAGAGAGCAAGCAAAGATGGACCAAGCAAGTAGTAGCGTGTGTGGTTGTAGCCAGCTGGGTGTGTAAGGTACGGGAGCAGGTTATAAGCTCCAGGGTCTCCGCTGTATTCGTCAGTTAAGAAATGAATGAAAAAGGAAAATAGTGCCGTCCTCTCACGGCTCTCTCTTCCTCCTCCCCTCTTCTTCCTCAAGCAAAACCTAAGTCCCAAATCCAGTGGAGAGATCCCTGGCAAGGACATAACAACGTGGTATCAGAAGCTTTTACGATCCGAGCGCACTTCGCATACTCGAGATTTTTTCCGGTAACATCGACTGGTCGGTTGTGAATTGCTCTTTGAGCGATTCGCTGTAAATCCGAGATCAGCGTTCGGAGAAAATTCAGGGGAAGCAGCGACGGCTCCGTTCAAGGCGAGCGCCCAGACGAGATACGTCGTCGAGACCATGGGATCCTTCGAAGAAAAGGTGATGAAAGAGTTGGAATCGTTGCGTGCGATCCGGGACAAGGTGGAGGGGATTGAGACGATACGCATCCGACTCGATGACCTCGACTCCAAATTCACGGAGCAGGTGGCGCGGATCGACCAAGTGCAGACCAAGGTTGACCTCTCGATGAGCTCGATTGGGGAAATCCACCAGGAGAACGTGCAGGTGGCGCGGGTGTTGAAGGAGTCGGCTCAGATTCGCGATCCAGGGCTGGGCTTGTACGCGTCCTCAACATCGTCAACAATCAGCGTCGGAGCAGGGCCGATCATGGACAGGCGGTGTCGTTGCCTAATCGACGGTACCTCGGAGGAGGGATCCTCACGAGGGGGAGAAGAAGTAGGGGCCATAGGGCGGAGTGCACACGGGACGGTGGTACGCGAGTTACCCAGCTTCGGAACACCTGCACGATGACAGGGCCTACTGCTGCTTGTCTGGAATTATCTGGGCGCTTTCGCGTTGTTACAATGAGTTGTGGTTGTCTTGCTTCTAGCTCGAGATCTGCCCTCAGGGCTCCCGGGATCCGGCTTATATAGGCGCACGGATCTAGGGTTTACATGGAGAGTCCTAGCCGGATTACAGGTTGCCTAACTACGGTACAATGTCTTGCCGTGTACGTCAAGGATCCGCCTTCCATCTACGTCGTACTTGGATCCGGGTTCCTTACGGGCCTCCACGGATCCGGCTTCCTTCATGGGCCTTCACGGATCTGACTCCTGGCATAGACCTCTTCGGATCCGGGTACCTCTGTAGGTCGGTTCGGATCCGGGTACCTCTGTAGGTCGGTTCGGATCCGGGTACCTCTGTAATGCGGTTCGGATCCGGCTACCTTCCTAGGGCGGTTAGGATCCGGGTACCTCTGTAGGGCGGTTCGGATCCGGCTACCTTCGTAGGGCGGTTCGGATCCGGCTACCTTCGTAGGGCGGTTCGGATCCGGCTCCTTGTTCCTGGGTTGGACATCTTCCATCTTGATCAACAACAACTGGGCTGCCCGGTGGGCCATATGCTATCACCACCATCTGTGGGCCACCCGGGCTTGCCGGAATCGGACCATGTCGATGGTATACCTATGAAGTATATCCACAACAGGCGGGCACCACCACCACCACCACTTCCGCCAGATCGGAACCAGCGTCGTCAGCCTGACCGACCTCAAGGTACGAACAATGGTGCACCAACTGATGATAATAGTAGCACCAACCCCAGACGCACCTGGATGCCAAAAATGGAATTTCCACGATTCAGTGGTGATGGAGTTCGGATGTGGCTTGATAATTGTGAAGCTTATTTCCTGATGTACAACATTCCTGAGAATTTCAAGGTCATGTCAGCCTCATTGCATTTACACGATAACGCAGCCCACTGGTACCAATCTATCAAATTCACAGATGCATGCACAGGGTGGACTGCTTTCAGTAATGCTATTCTGACGGAGTTCGATGTCAATGTTCATCGAGACTGCATGCGGGAACTACTGGTATTGAAGCAATCTAGTTCAGTTCAGGAATATCGTATGGATTTCAATCGACTCGTTTACAAGATTCGCCTGTATGAAGGAGGGGTCAGTGAAACTCTTTTGGTCACTCGTTTCATCTTAGGGCTGAAAGAAGAACTCAGGGCAGCAGTGGAAATGCAGATGCCCAATTCGGTTCAGGCTGCTGCGCAGTATGCATTGGTACAAGAAGCAGTGTTGGCTCGAAGCAAATCAGCCACAAACAAGTTCCAGAAACACCTCACAGCGAAGGGGTCTGGAGCCAGAGGAGATACCAACACCAAATCACAGTTTTCTCCTGGTGACATCTGGAAAGCTAGACAGCTGAAAGAGTATCGTCGAGCGAATAATCTGTGTTTTAGCTGTGGAGACAAGTACAGTCCTGGGCATGTGTGTGCCAACCATCAAGCTGCTCAAGCGAAAGCAATCGAAACTGAAGTAGATGGTATTGTCCTTAGTGATGAACTGTTGGATGCAGTGGAAGGGGAAGAAGCAATGGAAGCGGCGGCAGCTTTTCTTACTGCAAATGCCATGTCGGGCACAACACATGCAAAGTCGATCAAGCTGAGAGCGTTGGTGGGCAATCAAGTAATGCTCTTGCTTATTGATTCAGGAAGCTCTCACACCTTTATTGATCAACAGTTGGTGGAGAAACTCAACTGCCAGACCACACCCTTACCTGCTTCTCTGAAAGTGAAAGTGGCAAATGGACAATATATGGACTGTTCTACTGAAGTAAAAGAGTTGGAATGGTGGATCAATGGCACTACATTCCAGACGGATATGAAAGTTGTTCCGTTAGGAGGCTATGACGCTATCCTGGGGATGGACTGGCTAGCTCTTTGGGGTGAGATGCACTGCCACTGGCAGGATGGCTGGATACAGTTCGAACACAAGGGCAAGACAGTCAGGTTGACTGGCATGAAGGAAACTGCCGCTAGTCAGCTCCAGGAAATGTCATTAATTGAATTGGAGAAATCTCTGAAAGGAAACAATGTTTGGGCCACGGTGGTTGTGACAGCTTCTACAGATGCTGCTTCTACGGTTGTTCCTGACTCTGTCAAAACAGTGGTAGCTACCTACAGCGATGTGTTCCAGGATAGTGGCGAGTTGCCTCCTCACAGGGTTTTCGACCATGCTATTTCTCTTCTACCAGATAGCACCCCTGTAAACTCAAGACCTTATCGGTATTCTCCTCAGCAAAAAGATGAAATTGAGCGGCAGGTGAATGAAATGATCGCAGCAGGCCTGATAACACCTAGTATGTCACCATTTGCCTCTCCTGTCCTACTGGTTAAGAAGAAGGATGGAACTTGGCGGTTTTGTGTGGATTACAGAAGGTTAAACAACATTTCAGTCAAGAGCAAATTTCCAATGCCTGTTGTGGACGAGTTACTAGATGAACTAGCAGGCACTAGGTGGTTTTCTAAGCTAGACTTAAGGGCAGGCTACCACCAAATAAGGATGGTGGAAAAGGATGAGCCAAAAACTGCCTTCAAGACGCATCATGGTCAATTTCAGTTCAGGGTAATGCCCTTTGGACTTACCAATGCCCCAGCGACCTTCCAATGTTTGATGAACTCTCTATTCTCAAATTGTATCAGAAAGTATGTCTTAGTCTTTATGGATGACATCCTTGTCTATAGTAAGGATTTGGCTAGCCATGTGAAGCATCTGGAGAATGTGTTGGAGATTCTAAGGCAACACAAATTGTTTGCTAAGCTCAGTAAATGCTCATTTGCGCAACAGCAACTGGAATATTTGGGACACATAATCTCTGTCAATGGGGTGGCAACTGATCCTGCAAAAACAACGGCCATGGCAAACTGGCCATCACCAACAACAATCACTGAGCTTAGGGGATTTTTGGGCCTCACTGGTTACTACCGAAAGTTCGTCAAGAATTATGGCATACTAGCTAAGCCCCTCACCAATCTACTGAAGAAGCAATCCTTTCAGTGGCCACCGGAGGCGCAAAATGCGTTCGACAAGTTGAAAGAAGCAATGGTAACCACTCCTGTGCTCACTCTTCCTGATTTCTCCAAGCAGTTCTGCATTGAAACAGATGCTTGTGCAACCGGCATTGGAGCTGTCCTCAGCCAGCAAGGTCACCCAGTGGCATTCTACAGCAAAGCCCTTGGACCAGCAAATCAAAAGCTATCTATTTATGAGAAGGAGTTCATGGCCATCATGATGGCAGTGGATAGGTGGCGATCCTATATATCCAGAGGCCCATTCGTCATCAAAACAGATCATAAAAGCCTGTGTAATCTTGAAGATCAGGTTCTTACATCTGATTTGCAAAGGAAAGCAATGACAAAGTTGGTTGGCTTGCAGTTCAGGTTTCAGTTTAAGAAGGGTGCTGACAACAAGGCTGCTGATGCATTATCACGAGTGGGGCACATGTTTGCTCTGCAGGCTGTCTCAACAGCACAACCAATTTGGCTCCAAGAAATACTCAATTCATATGCTGTAGATGTGGCAGCTCAACTCCTGCTACAGAAGCTGGCGGTGGATCCCACAGCAGAACCACCTTATTCTTTGAAAAATGGATTGATCAAATTCAAAGGTAAAATCTGGGTAGGAGCAAACGCCGGCCTTCAAACAAAGCTGATAGAAGCCTTCCACTCTTCTCCCATCGGAGGGCATTCAGGCATGCAAGCTAGCTATCAAAGAGTCAAGAAATTGTTTCATTGGACTGGAATTAAAGAGGCGGTTGCAAGTTTTGTTCAGCAATGTCAAATATGTCAACAAGCCAAGCATGAGCACTGTAAGTACCCTGGTCTGTTGAGTCCCCTAAAGGTACCCAAGGGAGCCTGGGAGGAAGTTTCACTAGACTTTATCGAAGGGTTACCAAAATCAAACGGATACACTGTCATACTGGTAGTGGTAGACAGATACACCAAATACAGTCACTTTATACCCCTCAAACATCCATACACAGCAGCAAACGTAGCTGAGCTATTCCTCACCAACATAGTCAAATTACATAGCATGCCAATCACCATTACATCTGATAGGGATCCAGTTTTTACCAGCAAGTTTTGGACAGAGTTGTTCAAGTTATGGGGCACCAAATTACAGATGTCTACAGCTTACCATCCACAAACAGATGGGCAAACGAAGAGGGTCAATCAATGCCTCGAAATGTACCTCAGATGTGCGGTGCAAGACAATCCGAAGGAATGGTCTAAATGGTTACCCTTAGCTGAATTTTGGTACAATTCGACTCATCACACGTCCCTGGGCTGTACTCCTTTCAAGGCAGTCTATGGGAAGGATCCTCATCTGGGAGATTTTGCAGTGACTGACAAAGCAGCACACCTGGAGTTGCAAGGGTGGCTGAAGGAAAGGGAAGAGTACTCTACTTTTCTGAAGCAACATTTGACAAGGGCACAAACCAAGATGAAGCATGATGCAGACAAGAACAGAACTGCAAGGGAATTCTCGGTTGGTGATTCGGTCTTCCTCAAACTCCAACCATATGCCCAGAATACTGTGGTAAACCGCAAGTGGAAGAAGCTTGCTATGAAGTTCTTTGGCCCCTTCGTCATTCTCCAGCGAATTGGTCCAGCAGCCTACAAGCTTCAGTTACCTGAAAACAGCCAGGTACATCCTGTGTTCCACGTCTCGCAGCTAAAGGAGCATGTCCCAGATCATACTCCCGTGTTCAGTTCCCTGCCAGATCCTCTCCATTTGGATACGGCAAATCTGGTGCCGGAGGAAATCCTTGAGCGCAGGCTAGTGAAGAAGGGAAATGCCGCTCTGCTGCAGGTCCGAATCCGTTGGTCGACCATGTCTGAGGAATTATCAACCTGGGAGGATTATGATGCATTGAAACAGAGGTTTCCAAATGCACCAGCTTGGGGACAAGCTGGTTCTGAAGGGGAGGCAACTGTCACGACCTATGCTATGAAGCTAGGTGCGGCCGTGCCAGGCAAGTGTAAGCTGAAGAAAGACAAGGCAGGAAAGAAGAGAGCAAGCAAAGATGGACCAAGCAAGTAGTACCGTGTGTGGTTGTAGCCAGCTGGGTGTGTAAGGTACGGGAGCAGGTTATAAGCTCCAGGGTCTCCGCTGTATTCGTCAGTTAAGAAATGAATGAAAAAGGAAAATAGTGCCGTCCTCTCACGGCTCTCTCTTCCTCCTCCCCTCTTCTTCCTCAAGCAAAACCTAAGTCCCAAATCCAGTGGAGAGATCCCTGGCAAGAACATAACAAGCCTAGGCGTTAAGATTCTAATCTTATGCCAATTCCTGACTGAGATTGGGATATTGGCATGCGTCCATGCTTAGAGTTGCGTTGGCGGTAGGGGCTCCTTTTCTTCGGCGCGAGGCAGTTTCATAAGCAACTGGTGCTTGCTAAGAGTTTTGGATAAGCGCTTCACGTTGCATGCAAGGGCGCTTGGCTCATAAATCCAATTTTGTTATTTCGCATAAGCGTCCAACTTAGCGCTTTGAGTTGTACATGTCCTAAGACGATTGGTCTTTGCCGAGCACGACAAATCCAGTGATTGGATTGAGCGTGTCGGTGGCCCGCGACCGAGCTGTCGTCTTAGGTTAGGATGAGCAGTGCTTATCGGCTATCATCTGTAGGCAGGACGACAACTTATTATTTTGTAGTAATAAATTTCTAAAAACACGTACTCTGTATTATTTCTGAAATTTTAAAAGTTGTTTCTTGAAATATTTTCAAACTAACAGAAAGAGGAAAAAACACGGTACATTTGGGAAAACCGAGGGCCATTTCAGAAAGGAGAATGATTCGTTTCCTCCGGAGGCACGCACGCCTCGCAGCCTCCGGCTCGGTTGAGCGACGCGTGTCCCCTGAGGGCCCACTCACGGTGTGTGGTTGTAGCACGTTTTCTGGCTCATCTCTATCCTCTAGCTTTTCCATCTCTGCATCCCAAAATAAATTCCCCAACTGACCGGGGCGCCGCCGCCGACCTTCACCCGCGCTGCCGCCGACCTTCACCCGCGCCACCCACTGACCGGGGCGCCGCCGCCGACCTTCACCCGCGCCGCCGCCGACCTTCACCCGCGCCGCCCACTGACCGGGGCGCCGCCATCGACCTCCACCCGCGCCGCCCACTGACCGGGGCGCCGCCGCCGACCTCCACCCGCGCCGCTCACTGACCGGGGCGCCGCCGCCGACCTCCACCACGTCGCCATGTGACCGGGGCGCCGCCACCGACCTCCACTGCGTCGTCCTGTGACCGGGGCGCCGCCGTCGACCTCCACCGCCTCGTCCTATGCCCGTAGCCTCCGCCGCCGACCTCCACCTCACCTCCGTGAGCTCGGCCCGCCGCTGGCCACCATCTCCGTGACCATGCCCGCGCCGTTCGAAGCAGCGCCCATGGTCGTTTGAAGCAGCGCCCATGGCCGTTTGATGCAGTGCCCATGGTCGTTTGAAGCAGTGCCCATGGGCTGCATTACTTTATTTGTTGGGCTCCATCCTTTTTGTGACTGTGCTTCCTTAGTTTATTTTTGGGCTGCATTACTACATTTTTTTAGCTTCATTACTATGAATTTTGGGCTGCATTGCAGCAAGACAATTTTGTATCTCCGGCGAGGTCTCCGGCGAGTAGTGTACGATGCTACAATAGTATATTTTTTGTGCTGCAAATGTTCCATTGTTTTGCTACTTTAGTACAAAATTGTTGCTTCAAACACTCCGGCGAGGTCTCCGGCGAGGTCGGTTTAGCTTCAGTAGCAAAAAGTTTTTGCTCCGGCGAGTCTCCGGCGAGGTCTCCGGCGAGCCCTGTGTCCAACAGGTCATTTTCTTTCTTTTTTATTCGAACCGTTTTTGTGCTTCAATGAAGCAAAAGTGGGCTTTTTATGCTGCGACGAAGCAATATTCGGTTTTGAGGTGAAAATGGACACGTGGCAGCTGGGGAAGCCGGAGGCTGGAATCGCTCCGTGCCTCCGGAGGATTATCAGCACTGTCCTTTCAGAAAACCTGAGTGGGAACAGAAAGACACAAGCAGTTTCTTTTCTTCCCAAACACGTTCTCCTCCCCCTTGGCGTCTTCTTCTCCACGCCTCGCCATCCTCCTCCAACCTCCCACCGGCTTCCTCCCTCCATCGCCTTTCCCAAATTAGCTCCGCCCGCGCCTCCAATCCACAATCCCACCACCGCCACCCTCCCTCAAACCAAGCCGAGCCGCCCGAATCCGCCACCGCTCCACCCGCATATAGCCCCAACCGCCCCCACCGACCCCCGCCCCACTCGCCCGCCCCCTCCTCCAATCCCCCCTCCGCCCACGCGCCCCCGTCTCCTCCGGCCGCCGCCTCGCGTGGGAGGGAGGGGATGGCCGCAGCGGCCGCCGCGGCGTGCAGGCGCGGCATGCTCCTGCACCACCACCCGCAGCACCAGTGGCCCACGCGCTGGGCCGGCCACGCCCGCACCATCTCGCAGCTCGTCAAGACCAACGGCCGCCGCGCCTTCCTCGTCGACACCCTCGCCCTCGTAACTACCCAATCTGCTCCTCTACCTGCTTCCACCGCTAGTACTTGCCTCTCCCGGGGGCCCGGGAGGTGCTCGACGAAATGAAAAATGCTGAGATGCGTGCTTGATCGTTCCCCGCAGGTGCGGAAGCTGGAGTCGCAGGGCGTCCCCACCAAGCACGCCGAGGCCATCACCTCCGCCATCACCGAGGTCCTCAACGACAGCCTCGAGAGCATCTCAGAGTCATTCGTCACTAACGCTGAGATGCAGAAGGTCATAACAACGCACATCTATCTGTCGCCTTCTGGCTCTCTGTTTTTTGTTCCGCTGGGAATTGATTATTGACAGGTTACTCATCATCTGTTTCCTGCTTCTGCTCTTGCCGTGTGCAGTGCGGGATGCTGCAGGAGGCCAACATCTCCAAGTTCAAGTCGCAAGTGCAGAGCTCGCAGGTATTTTTCATTGCTTGGAACCGAACTGCTCTTAGCTAGGTCAATGTGCCATTGGATGATCGCTGACACGTTTCTAGCAGCTCTAATTGGTCCTATCACTGCTGCTGCCCTTTTGTTGAACCTGATTAGATAGCTTGTACAAGTTCCAAATACCATCTGTTTCTCTCTGGGCTATTCTGCATTGCATCATTTCGGTATTGCTGGTTAGAAGAAGTAGCCCCCATTTGGCTTGTAAGAGATTGGTCTGTGAAATTGCATGAGCACTGCTGTGTCTATTGTTCCTATGATTGCTGCTACCCTTCTGTTGAACCAGGTTATATAGCTATGTACAAGGTCTACTTACTTTTGTTTCTCTCTGGGCTATTCTGCATTGCTCCATTTTGGTATTGTGGGTTAGTACTTAGGAGGACGTAGCCCCAATTTGACTTACACCGTAAGCTACAGGGTTTGTGGAAATAGCTGGGTGCGGGAATGACTTTAGGGTTGGGATCACTGTTACATGTTGCTTATTTCCAACTTTTCGTCGCAAGTGCAGAGCTCACAGTATTGTTGGAAGCAAACTGTTGGGTCATTCTGAAATTGTGTGGTCACTGATGTTTCTAGCAGGTATTGTGCATATGACTGCTGCTGCCTTTTTGTTGAGCTTGATCAAAGAGCTTATACAAGTTCTACTTGCCATTGTTTCTCTCTGGGTTATTCTGAATTACTCCATAGTCTCCATGTCATGATTGTCAGTTGCTACTTGGGAAGATGTAGCCCCCATTTTGCTTATAAGTATTTGGTTTGTGCAAATATTAGGGTTAGTATGTAGCTAAGGGTTGGGATCACTGTTACCCCAATTCCTAACCATTTCGTGTTCTTTAATCTTCATACCAATGAGTTTATCATTCGCACTGCTCTTTAAAAAATGCTCGTTTAACTTCTAGACGTATTTTAAGTTACCGTTGTTGAAAATTCTGGATTTAGCCCCAATTTGGCTCATAGAGTAAGCTACAGGGTTTGTGGAAATAGCTGGGTGTGGGGATGTGTTTAAGGGTTGGGGTCACTGTTGCATGATTCTTATTTCCAAGTCCAAGTCGCAAGTACAGAGCTCACAGGTATTGTTGAAAGCAAACTGCTGGGTCATTCTGAAATTGTATGTTCACTGTCGTTTCTAGCAGCTATTGTGCGTATGACTGCTGCTGCCTTTTTGTTGAACTTGATCAAAGAGCTTATACAAGTTCTACTTACCATTGTTTCAGTTGGTACTTCAGAAAATATAGCAGGGTTAGTATGTAACTATGGGTTGGGATCACTGTTACCCCAATGCCCGACCATTTCATGCTTTTTAATCTTCATACCAGTGAATTTTATCATTCACACTGCTCTTTAAAAATATGTTCATTTAACTTCTGGACCTATTTTAGGTTACGGTCGTTGACATTTTGGAGTCCCCATGTTGTGGAAATGTCTAATCTAATAATGTTGGCTAGCTTTGTGTGCTTCACACATCATTTTTTTAAAAAAATTGTTTCATGTTTTAGGTCTTTTGTAGACTGCCATTATTTGTATTTTTGTAACATCTCAACTTAGTATTTTAAGTGAGATTACTAGGTTTCTCTAGCTCTTACCGTGGAGCATCTTGATTCGCACGTTATACCCATTATTGTCACATATAAGAATAATGTGGTTCTTATTGATGATATAATTTCTAATACAGTTTCATTTGAACCTACAAATGCTGCCATTCTGTTGCCAAAGTTTAGCAACCTACATTTCTTCCATTTGATATTCAAATGTGCATTATATTTTCAACACTTGGTGTTCTTGAAAGTTCGATTTTGCTTAGTATCAAGAGACTATTTAGAAAATGTATATTTGTGTTAATTTTGCATCTCTATCCCAGGATTAAAAAGCTTCAGTGAGTTCTATTAGTTATTAGTCTCTCCATTCCTATGAACCCTCATCCAGCTAATTAAGAGGCATCCAGCTAATTAATAGGCAGAATTCATGAACTCTTAATGAGTCATTCTTTGGAGCTGATCTGAAAAATATTGTGTGATGTTTTCGTATTCACTCCACGGTGTTGGATATGTGATATGTTGGTTAGTATAGTTTTTTTCTGAACTTATAAGTGGTGCATTGATGATACTGCTGATTGGATTATTGAGTTTCACTTGTTTACAATGCTTGCGATGGTAATGCTCAACATTGTAGGAATATCTCTAGTGTACATGCCACACTTGACCAAAATGCAAGTAATTCACTACAATTATACTACCCTGGTTTCCATGCATGTTGCTTTTTGGTTTGTTCTGTCCAGAACTGAAGTTGGGTATACTAGTACTTTATAGAGCAGGAATAGAGCATAAATTTTAGTTTAACTGAACAGTACATATTTTGATTATAGATCACTGGTGGCAAAGAAATATAGTACTCCCTCGGTCCCAAAATAAGTTGCTCAACTTTTTCTAGATACGGATGTATCTATACACTAAAAGCATGTCTAGATGCAACCATATCTAGACAAACTTGAACAGCTTATTTTGAGATGGAGGGGGGAGTATATGTGCACAATACATTTTTTTGCACTATATTCGCATTGATTGTAGGTTGTACACTCCTTTTTCAATTTGTTGGTTTTGTAACTTCTGCTTTCGAACCTTTCTCCTGTACTTATTTCTCTATTGAGTTGTGTTGGAACAAAATATGTTCAATAATAGGCTACGGCATACAACTTACAATTGCCCATTTCAGTCAGACCTGATGTTTTCGGCTAAAGAAACTCATGAGTAGAACTTTTCTCTATGCAGGAAAACCATTTCTCTTTGTTACAGCGGGAGACTGAAAAACTCCGTGGAGATATTGATAAGATGAGGAGTGAACTGAAGTTAGTATTAGCTTGTGGTTTTATGAAGCTGTTTATACCACAAATTTGAATTAGGATACCTAATTGTTCATTTTGTGTGGTACAGGTATGAGATTGACAAGGTCACTGCAGGGCAGCGGTTGGATCTAAACCTTGAAAGAGGGTAAGATTAAGTTTGTTTTCTATGCAGAGTGCACTATTTGTTTTTACTTACCTTGTGATTGGCGAAACCTTAACGGCAGTTGCTGACTATTGAAGCATCATAAATTTGTATTTTATCTGGATTAATGCAAGAATAAATAAATGAAGAATGGTTAAACATTTCGCTTTGAAGATAAATGGATATCTACTTTGCTATCTCGTTTGTCTGTGGCCTTTAAGCACCGCTTGTCTGCTTTATGCAACTATTGATCGCTTTTGTTTATGACGAAACATTGTGTCCTTCAGTATTAAAATTTTGGAGAGCAGCCGAACCTAACACACTGTGTAAGATGTTAATCGTTTTGCTGTATTGGACTTTCACCTTTCTCTTTTTGGTTGGGTTGCTCATAATTTTTCTTCGCAAAATTCTCTGACGGTCAGGATGTAATAAATAGCATACGAGATTATTGAATCTTACCTTGGCCCTTGCGCCTTGACTGGACCTTTGAATTATGGCATTGATTGAAATGCCATCTAGATTGCTACCATGAGAATTCCACTACCACCCTTTAACACATTGGTATTTGAAGATTCAGAATGAGTTACGGGTAAACTAACTTATTGCAGAACAATTTCAAATAGTGCATACTAGTAGCAAGCGAAACCAAGTAGCCCCTCCCCTTGCAAAGATTGTGCACCGGGCATTAATTCCATTGTTCCCTTGCGGTGATTGTTAATACATATTCCCATTATCCCTCGTTGACCTTTCTAAAAATGAAACCAGGTAGTTTCGTCTATTAGTTATTACACTGTGCATTAATTCCATGATTACTCAAGTAGTTGCCCTGTCTTAGTCACATTTCCTTAACAATAATTAAGATTGTTTTGTTTGTCTTGTCTGATTAAAACACAATTGCTACAGGCGCATTCGTGATGAACTTGCCAAGCAGAATGAAGAAACTACAGATCTCACCACAAAGCTTGACAAGGTGAGCAAAAGGCCTGCATTTGTGGGCTTTTGGCATGGCCTCTTTATCCTAGGCATAATCTCTGCTTCGCTGCTATTTGCAGGAAATCCATTCACTGAAAGCCCAGCTGGAGGCAGCAAAGTATGATGTCATCAAATACTGCATAGGTACCATTGTTTCAATATCAGCTGTTGGACTCGCCGTTCTCCGCATCGTGATGTGAAGCAAAATACAAGTTCTTTCCTTCACCCATTTATCCATGGATACCGCAAAAGAGGATAGTTCCGATTCTGTTCCTAGTTTTTTCAAAGGGGGCAAAACTTGGTCAGGGGAATGTTGTAACGTCTGCTAGAGAGAGAGAAAGTTCCTCAAAACCTGTAAGATAGATCGACCTGCAGATGGAATACATACGAAATGATGATTCTTTACCTGTGCTTGAGCTTCGTTGTGTTGTCAGTTAACAAGGTGAATGTTTCCTCTGTCTCGGTTGGAGGCGAAAGTCACTGTTGTGTTGCAATTAACACGCTATGGACACATCTAATCCTAGGAAGGAGAACTATTGATGTTTCCGTGTCTGGTCTTTCTCTTTTCCTGCTGCTTTGCTTCACCTTTTACCTTTCACTGACGTTAAAAGGTTGGTTGAAATTGATCAGAAGCTATGCATATGTCATAGATCGTTGTTTTGCTGGGCAGCATATGGTCTAGTCCTATCACTTGACTCCCTACGCCTGTGCTGTTGCGAACTCCATTTCAATATGCTCCTATTTCTGTGCACAAATTGGTACTCGCAACGTTTTAAAGTGTTCCTTTGTATCTACAGTGAATATGGTAAACCCCAACTTTTGTTTTCTTGTGTCTGAAAAAGGGTGTAGTCCAGTTTATATATTCTCTCGGAGTGCTGAGCCAGTGCTGCTGATAATAGCATAATCGCCGAACCATATCCATACCTCAAAAGGAAAAGAGGCTGGAGGCAAGTTGCCACCGGCGGTCACGTGGGTACGTCACGTGGGCTCTGAAAGGCACACACGGATCCATCGTGGTTGAGGTGAGGTAAGCTGATTGGTGCCTTGACAGGCACCTGTAGCAGTTGCGGTTGAAACCGAAAGCCTGCCTGAAGGTGACACTTGCTTCTTCGGTTAAACCTTGAGGGCCTCTTTGGTTTGGATGAAAACGAAGGAATGAATTTGGTTGCTGTAGCATCTTTTGATTTTGGGGATCTCTAGCGGGCTCCCCTCATATTGTGTCCGGAATCAGTCCCTTTTTTTTCTGTTTGAGCGGCGGCCAACAAGTGTTCGCGAGAGTTCGTCCCAACTACACCCCCGAACGGATACTTTCATATCCGGGTTAACCCTTTTTAAACACATGTTTGTTTATTTTAAACTAATTATACAAATAAGTTTAATTTGAAACTATGACACTAAACAAGACACTAAACTATTACATAAATAAAAACCTAACTATGGCAACCAGTCGTCCTCGGAGTCGACATACCAGCATTGCAGGAGTCGATGCCGGCACCAGCGCCTCAATCTAGGATGCATAGAGCTCGCCGTCGGCCACATCTGCTCCGCCGATGCGGACTCGGCGCCGGTTCACCCTCGTTCTTGGCGGCACAGGGTCGTCTGGCGAGCAAAACGTCCTTTTAGAACCACCGTTTTGGCGCGAAGAAAATTACCGCCAAAATTGCGAGGAAAAGAAGAACATCTTAGTTCTCTCAAAAATGATCTTACACCTTATCTGCACCGTCTATTCAAGTTTGGATCAAGCTCAGCCCTGCTTTGTTTCCATATGTAAACTCCAGAGCCATCTCAACAATTCCGGATAGTACGACGGTATGGCCGAGCTGTGCCAGAGCTACATAAATATCGTTGGTCCAATGACCTGCCTCCATGCTAAAATGTCTCTAGTCTATGTACACTGGCATCCCAATCAATCTAACCCCAAATCTAACGCTGGGAGACAGGCGAGGACCAGCACTACTCGATACACTCTCCTCCCTCGCCGATCCATGTGATGGGCTCAAAAGCCGGGCCATAAATAATCCGACGCCGACCTTATTCGCCCCATGCCCCGCCTGGTCCCGGCCAACCTTAAACCATAGTTTGGGATCCTCTGTGGTCCTTGTCGTCGGGACACACACCTGTGGCGCGGAGGCCGACGTGCCGACTCTGCCGTCGAGGCCGGCAGAGCGGAATTTGCTACATCCGTACGGTGCGCCATGTGATTACTGTACGGGAGTGTTATGATTGTAGAAGGATAGAGAGGGAGAGAGATATGCGGAATATGTTGGATGTATTATTGAGCCTCATGGGCGAGTATATATAGGAGTACAAGGGACCGATTTGAAGTAGAGGACAAGAAACAAATCTATCCCTACCTAATCTATCTCTAACCGTACGTATACCAAATATATCTCTAACACTCCCCCGCAGTCGTAGCGGTAGTGACGTAAACAACAGTAGCGTCGCGGACGGTCGGGCCGGAGATAAACCGAAGTGGACCCCGAGAGGCCGACACTCCCCCGCGGTCACAGCGGGAGCGTCGTGGACGGAGTTGCGTCTCGGATGCTTGGACCGTAGAGGAAGCCGGTGAGGCGCGAGCGAGGTGGTAGCCACGTATGCCGATGTCGAGGTAGCCGAGAGCGTAGGTGCTGCAACCTTGGTCGAGGAGCCGCGCGAGGATTGCCGTGGTCGATGTCGTGGGCGGGTGCCGGTGTCGATGGAGCCGCAAGCGCGTAGTGCGCGAGGAGAGTGACGGAGACGCGTCAAGGCGGTCGTGGAGGTTGTCGATGCCGAAGTCGATGCGGTCCGAGCCGTCGAGGACGAGGTGCGGCCCTAGTTTTGCCGAGAACCGGGCGCACGTCGGGGACGAAGGCATACTTCGGTTTTGCGGAACCGAGTACACATAGAAGAAGTCGGTGACGCGGTCGAGGCGAGTCGTAGAGGCGATGCCGAAGAAGACGTTGTCGAAGCCGATGAAGACGAGACGTCCGGCGCGAGTTTGCCGGGCCTCGGGAACGTGTCGGGGATGAAGACACTTCCGGTGTTGCCAGTACCGGGCATGCGAGGGTAGGGAACATTACAAAGTGCGCGCCATGTCGGAGTAGACTAGTAGAGGAGGTCTCGACGACGGGTGTCGGAGAAGAGGAGCAGGTGGTGTAGTCGGGGAAGAGGCGAGTCTCGACGACGGGTGTCGGAGTAGAGTAGCAGGTGACGTAGTCGGGGAAGAGGCGAGGACGCTGGCGGCGAAGCTGTAGTGTACGAAGACGTAGAAGGCGGCTAACCCAGCGGTGACTAGGGGTGGTCATTGTCGTTTTGTCGTCACGGCATATGCCATAGGGTGGCTAATCGAAGGGGCTCCTGAGAGATCTCACGGCGGTATCCGGAAGCGGGTTTGGGCACGAGCGACACGGCGACGTACCCAGGTTCGAGGCCCTCCGGTGGAGGTAAAACCTCTACTCCTGCTATGAGTGTATATGGTAATCACACAGTACAATGGTGCTCCTAGAGCTGTGTCCGGCTGGCCCTGAGAGGCTAAGGGAGACGATGGTCTCTCTCACAGGGCAGCGCTGTAGGTAGGTGAAAGCAATAAGTGTTCGATCCCCCCTGCACGAGAGGGGTAGTGCGGCTTATATAGGCACCGGCACTTTACACATAAGACCCTATAGTCTACTGGCCGGCTTGGCCGGCTTCGGCTTCCGCTCCTTCCCGAGGCGGTGACGTCGGGAGCCGTTGAGGCGTCATGGCCTGTCCCATCCGGCTGCCCGGGTCGGCGGTATGGAGAGGAGGTGTCTCTGTCGCCGTCGGCCACCGTAGCTTGTACGGCGCGTCGTAAGCCATGATGGCCTGTCCGGCGCGTGGCACTATTGCTCCACGGTGCCCCGCGCTTTACGGAAGATGAAGTCAGCGTGGACTTTGGGAACCCGGATCACCAACCCGGTTCCTTCCAAGTGCAAGACTCGCCAGCCTCGAGTCGGTCCGAGGTACGGACCCCGATCGGATATGGCTTGTAGAAGCCGGCCCGGCTACAGCATTGGTGGCCGTAGCCGGCCGACTAGGACCTGGAGCCGGCCGGCTTCCGGACCAGCCGGCCACGGCGCCGGCCGGCTGCTCCTCGGCCCGGCCTTTGCCGCGAGCCGGCCGGTGGCCAGCCGGCTGCTCCGCGTCCATTGCCCTACCCGGGGTCTTCCCCCGACATTAGCCCCCGAAGCTGGCAAGGTCCTGCGTTTAGAAGGACCTAGGCAGGTTTTCCTGGCTTCTTGAATATATTTGACGGCACTTGGAGGGGCCGACTGAGGATTTCCTTTCAGCCGGCTGCGCCCTCATCCGGCTCGTTTTTGCCGGCTGCTTCTAGCCGGCAGCTTTTTACACTTGTATAGTTTTTGCTTTCTCGCAAGATTTGATGGCGCCTCCGCCTTGCTGAAGAGTTTTGGTTCGAGTGGAACTTTTTGTCCGGCTCCGGCTTGCTGCGCGCCGGAGTCTCCGCCGCCTCGGGTCCTGCGCCCGACTTGACTGGTCTGACGCCTGGCCTGGCTGTCGGTTCGTCTGGTCACATCAATGTCCCTCCGGATCTGGTGCGGTAGTGGGCGACGTGGTGTGGCAGTTTCCGGTAACGGTAGCGGTCGTGGGCGACGTTAATGCGCAGAAGATCCGGGCCGTGGCCCACGAACGCCACTTGGAGGCCAACCGCCCGCGGCAGGAGGCTATAAATGCCGCGGGGGAGGGTACCGAGGCGGCACTTGCCCACTTCTCCTTCCTCGCGCTCCTGCCTCCGTCGCTCTCCGCGCGCCCAAGCTCTTCGCTGCTCCGGCGAACGTCCTCCGCTGGCGAACTCCGGCGACCGAAACTCCACCGTTCCGCCGCCGCCGCTCCATCAATCCGACGCCACGGGGCCGCGCGTCTCGACGGAGCGTCCGCAGCCGCCGCTGTCGCCGCCGCGGTCACAAGGTTCTTCCTCGCCGTTCCGCCTTTCTTGGTCATCTTCTTCTTCTTCGACCTCGTCGATGGCGTCCCCCAGCGGATCATGGAGGGGCTCCTACATGCGCGAGGACGACATCGAGCGCCTGGTGCGCCTCCGGCGAGTCCCGCGGTCGGTGATCACGCGGGCGCCCGGCGGGGAGTTGGAGCCCAAGCCGGAGCCCGGCGAGCGCGTCGTTTTCGGCGCGCACCTCGACCGCGGGCTGGGCTTGCCGGCTTCAACATTCTTCCGGCGGTTCCTCGACCATTTCGGTCTTCAGCCGCACCACCTGCCGGCCAACGCGTGCGTCCTCCTGAGCTGCTACGTCGCGTTCATGGAGGCCTACGCCGGCCTGTGGCCCGACATCGACTTCTGGAGCCGGCTCTTCTACTTGAAGGCCCAGACCACCGAGGGCCGCCTGCGGGCCTGTGGCGCCGCCTCGATCTACACCCGGCCCGGTACGCCTTTCCCCAAAATCCCCACCGTCGACTCGGTGAAGAATTGGCAGATGTCATTCTTCTACGTGCGCAACGACGGGCGCTCGTCGACCGGATCAACTTGCCGGAGTTCAACCCGGCTCCTCCGGTCGGCCGGATCAGCTGGAGCCACAACGCCCGCTCGACGGATCGGACCGCCGAGGTGAACCTGCTGCAGGACTTCCTGGGGACAGCCACCACTGGCGGGCTGACTGCCGAAGATCTCCTCTGCACCATCGCCGAGCGCCGGGTGCTGCCGCTCCAGATGCGCTCCCATAAGATCGGGCACATGTCCGGCCGGTTCGACCCGAACCGGACGTCCAAGGCGCCGCTCAACAAAGCCCAGGTGGCCAGCCGGGTGAACCACATCACCAAGGCGAACTTAACGGAGAGCTGGAGCTACGGGCTGGTGCCTTGCGACGAGGAGCATCCGCCGGCACGGGTAAGTCTCATGTCTTTGCCATTTTCCGTCTTGCGGCTGCGAGGCCGACTTCCTTTTCTTCTGCCGACTTCCGGCTTATCATATGTTCATGTTTTTCTGTCTTTCTAGCTTTTGAGCGCCGAACGCCGAGGACGGCGACCTGGCGACGAAGAGGTGGACGCCGGATCTCGTCGATCCGGCCGACCAAGCCGGCGAGCATGCCGGCGACGAGCGACATGCCGCAGGCGCCTGATCTAGGCGGCCAGGGGGAGCACAATCCGCCCCCTTCACCAGAGCAGCAGGAGGAGGAGGTGGAGCCGGCGACGTCCGGCACGGGGCCCATCCCCGCCGTGCCTCTGCGTACGAGGCCGCCAAGCACCACTGCGACTTCGGCGCCCAAGGGCACGAAGCGAGCCGGCTCCACCGCCGCCTTGGAGGCGAAGGCGAAGATGGTCCCGGAGAAGGCCGGGTGAGTTCTTTCTCTCTTTTTCTTGTTTGATTCCTTTTCTTTCCTTACTTTTATATTTATTATCTCTTTGTTTATCCGGCTAGGGCCCCTATCAAGTTTGCCCAGGGCGGCGGCTCCCGGCGAGGCTCCGCGCGTTGTGTCGCCGCTTCCCCGCCGGCGAGAGGGAGCGGACGCGCAACCTTCCTCGCGCGCATCTACACCGCCGCCGCTGCCGCAGGGCGCCTTCCTTCGCCGTGCCGCTGGCCTCGGCGCCGATCGTGGCACGCGGGTTGAGCCGACTCGCCGGGCGACGTTGGACGACATGTTCCCGGGCCGGACTCGTCCTGCAGGGCCCGAGCTCGCTAGGGCTGGTGCGGGAATGCCGCCTTCGGCCGGAGCCGGAGCCGGCAGCTCCGCACCGCCTGCGGCCGGAGCCGGAGCCGGGAGGGCTGCGCCGCCCACGATCGGAGCCGGAGCCGAGGCCGAGCGTGGTGGTCGCCGGACGAAAGTCCGGAGGAGGCACCTCGGAGTGCCGGAGGCGAGCCGAGCCGGG